>NW_027611721.1:600000-1079000 GCF_964261635.1 Lissotriton helveticus | reverse complement strand
TGATCAGACCCCCAGCCTGCTGTTCTCTCACTAAATTACTGACACATGTGCTATAGGCACATACCAATTGGAAATGGACTCCTTGTCAGCCCCTGTATAATGCACTATAGGTGCCCAGGGCATAGGGGCCACCAAGGCCTACCAGGGGCTGCAGCCTATCTTTTGCCACCCCTGGCTGGTTCTTAAATTGACACAACTGGCTGATCACTCAGCTGGGGTAAGGTGGTGTACACACCCCTTGCTTAGATATAGTATACCTATGTCTAAACCTATATCTGGACACATGTAAACCTGTGAGCCACTCCTATGGAAGGCCTCATCAATCCTGGAGGCAGAGTGCGTGGTTTTATGTGAGATGGAGCTCTAGCATGAGCTGAGCCTGTCTGCAGCTGTCGGGAACAACTCCCTAAGCTGTTTCAGGATAATGCCATACCATATACTCTTAAGTGCCTTATAATCCTCGCGGTTAAATAGCAACTTTGGTTTGGCTTTATCAAAACATGTCGTGTAAGGTGTCATACGATTTGGAATACCATCCCCTCGCCAGTTCTGGCGACGGGGATGGCATTCCACCCCTCTAGAGGGGTAAGACATGTTACTTCACTTAAATGCGGTTAATTTCTCCAAAGACCTTAAGATCCACAAAATGGATGCCTCTGCCACAGACAAATGTCTGGACCCCTGCAGTTGACCGAAACTCAACCAAATGGGTCCTGGACAAAGGGTTTCCTGTCACAGGAGGGTGTCACCGCCCTCCAGACAGGAGATAGTGGATTGTAGCAGGGAGGTTTGAAAGAAACCAGACACTGCTTGGGGCGCACAAGGCTGCCCCTTGCATAATCCGGCCAAACCGGTTCTGGGGCACTCCAGCCCTCGTGCCAGGGCGGCCTGGATCAAAGGAAGGGGGTGTATCCACCCACTTCCTGGGTCCCACCCATAGGAGGGGACCTAGCAGGTAATCACGCCCCCCAGATTCGAATAAGAGTGGGAGCAGTGCCAATGCACATCAGATTTCCTGGAAGAAACATTTGAAACGAAATTCTGGACCCTTCGCCCTCCATCTCAACGTGGAAGCCCGAAGAATCTCCCTTGTGGTCAAGGAGTGACCACCCTGCAGCAGCAGGCACCATCCAGCCCTCGACGTCTACTTAGTTGCAGTTCCCGCCGGAACTCGAGCGACTGAGATTGACGAGATCAAGCCTGCCTGCCTTCTAACAGCCCGATCCACAGTCCCTGCAAAGCTGAGACCCGTGGAGGCGACCGGAAGCGTGGGGCACGCCATCTTGAATTGACCACGAGACGCTGACCGTGCAGCCCACGAGTGATCCTCGAAGCTGTGCACTGGGGTTTGAGAAGCCCCCACCCTGAGCTGCTCCTGAGCCGAAGTTCAGCCCTCCACACTCGACGAGTGCTGCGTGGGGCCCTTTGGCTCTATTTGGCTCAACGCGTTGGCCCGGTCACTTGCCAGCTGCCTAGTGGTCCCTGTGCCGACGAAACGACTAAGAAGACTCGTGAATCTGGTTGCTCCAGATCCACACCAGCTCCCCTGAAAAGGAGGCCCGACTCTGACCTTCCTGGTCCGAGTGAGAAGCAATCTTCTGATCCCGCGTGGATCGCTCTTGCCAAGGCTTGTTTGCTCCAAACTTGAAGCTGACTGCACCGACGGTGAGAGCCTGCGTGGGACAGATCGTGACCTGCTCCTGGACGTCGCAGATGCCCCAGAGCCCACGTGACAGCGGAGAGAAGCTCCTCGACGACCACCTGATTGCGCCCGACATTGCCTGGTTCCGTCCTGGTTCCACCCTGGTCACTGCTGAGTGACCCAGACTCTGTCCCCTCTGCTTTCAGGTACTCTTCGACTTGAGTCCACCCTTGGACTCCACCGGACACTTCATCTTTAACCCGCCTGCAGCCCTTTCAGCTCCAAGCACCAAGAGCCTGCGTGTCAGAACCCGACGCCACTTCGACCCTGTGCACCCACTTCCTGTGGGTGAGGTAACTTTGCTCCGCCGGTGTTCCCACACTGGTGCACACCTCTAGGGTCTGTGTGTTAAGTTTTGTTCCTCTAGGTTCAGCGGAAGTGTCCTTTAACTTTAACTTTACAACTTTTACGCACCATTGGTTAACATTGGTGCGTGCGTGCGCTTCCCGCACCTCTCCCGAATCCCGAGGGCCATTCCCGACTTCAGCATTGCTTGTCCTGACTGCTCCCAGCGATTCCCTAGGCCCTAGGCCTAACCACTGCTCGAGTGGCCTCTCTTATACCACTTGTTTAGTATATGGTTTGAGTGGCCCCCTGCCCTCATCCATAATTGTGCAACTTTGTATGTTTAAACAGTGCTTTTGATTTAACGCTTGTGCCCCTTTATTCATAAAGAATACTGGGGATTGTTTTTAGTAATAAACACATATATTTTTATAATATATACTTGTGTGGTGTCCTTTCATTTGATATTACAGGATTGTATGTGGTAAAACAGCTCGCTTAACACGACCTCTTAAGTTAAGCCTTTAGGCTGCTTAGTCCATGCTACCCCTAGGATAGCTTGTCTAATAAGGTTGACTTACAACCAGACACCATAAGGGATTGTTTGGTCAGGTAGTAGGTGGTTCCAGAATTGGAAACATCCCCTACCAGGCCAACTTCTCACATTGGTGAGCAGCGGTGCGGATTTGAGCTTGCTGTTGTTTTACCATTGCAATCTTTGTATCAAATTGAAAGATCACATCAAGTACCTCTAGGTACATATAAAATCAAAAGCTTAGCATATTAAGTTCTACTGAACTTAGTAGTTGTAGGTTGAAGGGATTAGCACACCCTGACTACAACTCACTAGTAAGGTACAGTAGGAAAACACTTAGTGTAGGTAGGTGCATCACTTACACCACACTAGAGTCATGTCTGACACAGGAAAAGCCTCAGGGTCTGCTCCTGTGACAGTTGACCTTACCCAGGCAACTTCCAGCTATGACAAACTAACCCGAAGGGACTTGATTGCCTTGTGCAAATCAAGAGGGTTAAAAAGGGGCAGAAGTCCCACCTGCCAAATCCTGATAGACATCCTAGAACAGGATGACTTAGAGAAGGTGAATGGAATTCCCTTACAGTCAGGAAGTGGAGAGAAACCCCCTGTAACTGACACCCCTCAGGAGGAAGATGGAGAGGAGGGGGAGGAGGACTCAGATGTTGAGGACACCGAAGATCAGGATCAGAGGGGTAGCCAGGTCCTAGTTGCCAGGCTTAACCAGGCCAACTTAGACCTACTGGGAAATGGAGAGGGCCAGCACCTCCCCAGATCCCACAGTCTTATTCTCCCAGGCAACAGAAGAGTGAGATCTCCCTCAGGGGACTCTCATATTTCTAGTGCCTCCAGAGAATCTGAGAGAGGTATGACTGCCTCTCAAAAGACTGAGCATAGGGCCAGAATGAGGGCTGTCAGACTCCAAATAGAGAGGGAGGAGGTAGCCCTGGCTCAAGCTAAACTTACCTTGGCTCAAGCTAGATTTACCTTGGCAAGAGAGCAGAAATTAAGTGGCTTAGATGCCACTGGTGGCAGCAATTTTCCAAGAGAAAAAGACAGGGGCTATGACAATAGAAACCTGACAAAAATTGTGCCCCCCTTTAAAGAAGGGGATGACATCCACAAATGGATGACTGCTCTGGAGAGAGCCTGCATGGTACAGCAGGTTCCTCAAGATCAGTGGGCTGCAATTTTATGGTACTCCTTTTCTGAGAAAGGGAGGGACAGGCTCCTCACAGTTAGACCTGAGGATGACAAAAACGACTCTGTTTTGAAGAGTGCTCTTATTGAAGGGTTTGGCCTAACCACTGAGCAATACAGGTTGTTGTTCAGAGACACCCAAAAAGCACAGACTCAAGACTGGACTGATTTCGTTGAGTGTGCCACTAAGGCTTTGGAGGGTTGGTTGCAGGGAAGTAAAGTTTCAGACTATACAGGATTGTACAATCTTATAATGAGAGAACAGATCCTTAATAACTGTACAAACCAGCTGTTGCATCAATACCTTATTGACTCTGATCTGACCTCTCCCCAAGAATTGGGAAAGAAGGCGGACAAATGGGTCAGAACAAGGATTAAGCAGAAACCCCAGAACCAAGGTGGTGACCAGAAGAAAACAGACCAGAAGGGTGGTAATCAGAAAGATAAAGAAAAAGACCAGAAGTCTTCAGGCCCCCAAACTAATAGTAAGGAGGGTGGTTCCCAAAATGGAAACAAGAAGAAGAAGAACAAAGGTCCAAAGACACCTTGGTGTAATACCTGCAAATCAGTTTCACACTGGGGCAGTGAATGCACCAAGGCAAATCCAGTCCCCACCACTCCAGCTCCTAAAGCAACTGCAACCCCAAGTACAGTAAGCAGTGGTGGAACACAGTCCAAGGGTGTAGCTGGGTTGACCCTGGGTATTGAAGTAGGATCTGGCCTAGTCAGAATCCCTACACAGGCAGTTCTCCTGTATGAT
This sequence comes from Lissotriton helveticus, assembly GCF_964261635.1. Taxonomy (NCBI): domain Eukaryota; kingdom Metazoa; phylum Chordata; class Amphibia; order Caudata; family Salamandridae; genus Lissotriton; species Lissotriton helveticus. Next base: position 1,074,518 of record NW_027611721.1, on the reverse strand, counting down.
GTGGACATTGAGTTGCCCACTGCAGTAAGCCCCAGTAACCTGGGCAAATACAGACAGACTCCCTTAATTAATGAGAAACTGGCTCAAGCTTACAGGGACACATGTGCCAGTGTCACAATGGTGACACCTGACTTTGTGGACCCTGGACAGATTGTACTAGGTGAGAGCTACCTAGTAACCAATGCAAGCAACTCCACTACTTCCCATAGTGTGGCAGTTGTGAACTTCTCCTGGGGAGGGGTTGATGGCCTAAAGAAGGTTGTGGTGAGTGCAGACCTACCAGTAGACTGTCTGTTAGGAAATGACCTTGAAAGCTCAGCATGGTCAGAAGTGGAGTACAGGACTCATGCAGAAATGCTAGGGATTTCAGAGCATGTCCTTGCCATGACAAGGGCTCAGGCTAAGAAGTGCCTTCCTGAACCAGTGGTGGATCTTGAAACAATAGACCAGCCACAACCCAAGAGAAGGAGCAAGAGAGGAAAGGCTCAGCCTTCCACCTTGCCCCAGGTTGAGGATCAGGTTTCAGAGGAAACTGATTCTGCAGTCCAAGAGGAGACTGTCTCTGAGGAGCTTGAACCTGACCAGGTTGAGTTTCTGGGGACAGGGGGACCCTCAAGGGCAGACCTGAGGCAGGCTCAATTAGATTGCCCTTCCCTTGAACCCCTCAGACAGCAGGCTGCTGCTGAGGCTGCTGGGGATGCCCAAGGTACCCATACTGTGTATTGGGATGATGGACTCCTTTACTCAGAGGCTAGAGCCCCCAAGCCTGGCATGACCAGGAGGTTGGTTATACCTCTGCAGTTTAGGGGGTTCCTCCTTACCTTGGCCCATGATATTCCCCTTGCAGGACACTTAGGCCAGAACAAGACGTGGGACAGGCTTGTTTCACACTTTCACTGGCCTCACATGTCAGAGGATGTCAAGGAGTTTTGTCGCTTGTAGGAAGGTGGCTACCTGACCATGGTTACCCCAGATTTTTTGCCTGTGTTTAGCTGGTTTTTTGACTTAGTTGACCTGGTTCCCTGCTAATCAGGGCCCCAGGCCATCTGCTCTCTCTGTAAAATGGATTCCATGTACCCTAGGTACATACCACAATTGGAAATGGACTCCTTGTCAGCCCCTGTATAATGCACTATAGGTGCCAAGGGCATAGGAGCCACCAAGGCCTACCAGGGGCTGCAGCATATCTTTTGCCACCCCTGGCTGGTTCTTAAATTGACACAACTGGCTGATCACTCAGCTGGGGTAAGGTGGTGTAATCACCCCTTGCTTAGATATAGTATACCTATATCTAAACCTATATCTGTACACATATTAACCTGTGAGCCACTCCTATGGAAGGCCTCATCAATCCTGGAGGCAGAGTGCGTGGTTTAATGTGAGATGGAGCTCTAGCATGAGCTGAGCCTGTCTGCAGCTGTCGGGAACAACTCCCTAAGCTGTTTCAGGATAAGGCCATACCATATACTCTTAAGTGCCTTATAATCCTCGCGGTTATATAGCAACTTTGGTTTGGCTTTATCAAAACATGTCGTGTAAGGTGTCATACGATTTGGAATACTATCCCCTCGCCAGTTCTGGCGACGGGGATAGCACTCCACCCCTCTAGAGGGGTAAGACATGTTACTTTGCTTAAATGCGGTTAATTTCAAAAAGGACCTTAGATCCACAAAATGGATGCCTCTGCCACAGACAAATGTCTGGACCCCTGCAGTTGACCGAAACTCAGCAGATGGGGCCTGGACAAAGGGTTTCCTGTCACAGGAGGGTGTCACCACCCTCCAGACAGGAGATAGTGGATTGTAGCAGGGAGGTTTGAAAGAAACCAGACAGTGCCTGGGGAGCACAAGGCTTCCCCTTGCATAATCCGGTCAAACCGGTTCTGGGGCAGCCCAGCCCCAGCTCCAGTGAGACCTGGACAAAGGAAAGGGGGTGTAACCACCCCCCTTCCTGGTCCCACCCATAGGGAGGGACCTAGCAGGAGATCCACCCCTCAGATTGGAATAAGAGTGGGAGCAGTGCCCTAGCACAGCAGATCATCCTGAAATCACCTTTAAACTAAGAAGACGACTGGACTTCGACATTCTGATGAACAGAAGACTGAAGAGCATCTCCCTTGTGGCCTAGGAGGGGCCACCCTGTGAACACAGGCACCACCCAGCACCTCGACGTCTGCTTTGCCGCCGCCTCCCGCCGGAGCCCGAGTGCAGAGCCTGACAAGACCCAGCTTCCCAGACTTCTCCCAGCCTGATCCACAGTCCCTGCAAAGAAGGGACCAGTGGAGGCACCGAGAGACGTGGGAGCGGACATCTTGAAAGACCCCCGAGACGCTGACTGCGCAGCACCCGAGGCACCCTCGACTCTGTGCTTTGGGGTTTGAGAAGCCCCACAATCGAGCAGCATTTGCACCAAAGATCAGCCCTCCAGCATCTCAACGATCTGCGTGGGGCCCTTTTGCTTTGTGCCACTCGACTCGCCATCCCAGCCGATTGTCACGTGGTCAGCGGCCATCTTGGCGACGAAACCTACGATTTACACTGTGGGTCTGGTTGCTCCAGACCTGCCCTCGCTCCTGTAGAAAGGAGTACCCGCTCTGACCTTGCTGGTCCGAGTAATAAGCCTTTTTCACTTTCCCCGTGGCTTGCATTAGCCAAGGCTTGTTTGCTTCAATCGAGTTGCCGACACCGCCATCAGCTAGAGCCTTCGAGCGACAGCTCGTAATTGACTCCTGGACGTCCTTGACCTCTTCGTGTCCACGTGGCTGCAGAGAGAAGCAACATCTCATCACCTGTTTGCACCCGACTTTGCCTGGTTCCAATCTGGTTCCACGGTGGTCACTGGCCAGTGACTTTGAACACTGTCCCCTCTGCTTTCAGGTCTTCACCACTTCAGATCCACCCTTGGATCCACCGGACACTTCTCCTTCACATCGCCTGCAGCGTCTTCAGCTTCAAGCGCCAAGACCCTGCGTGTCAAAACCCGACGCCACTTCGACCCTGTGCACCCGCTTCCTGTGGGTGAGGTAACTTTGCTCCGCCAGTGTTCCCACACTGGTACACATCTCTAGGGTCTGTGTCTTAAGTTTTGTTCCTCTAGGTTCAGCGGAAGTGTCCTTAAACTTTAACTTTACAACTTTTACGCACCATTGGTTAACATTGGTGCATGCGTGCGCTTTCCGCACAACTCCCGAATCCCGAGGGCCATTCCCGACTTCAGCATTGCTTGTCCTGACTGCTCCCAGCGATTCCCTAGGCCCTAGGCCTAACCACTGCTCGAGTGGCATCTCTTATACCACTTGTTTAGTATATGGTTTGAGTGGCCCCCTGCCCTCATCCATAATTGTGCAACTTTGTATGTTTAAACAGTGCTTTTGATTTAACGCTTGTGCCCCTTTATTCATAAAGAATACTGGGGATTGTTTTTAGTAATAAACACATATATTTTTATAATATATACTTGTGTGGTGTCCTTTCATTTGGTATTACAGGATTGTATGTGGTAAAACAGCTCGCTTAACACGACCTCTTAAGTTAAGCCTTTAGGCTGCTTAGTCCATGCTACCCCTAGGATAGCTTGTCTAATAAGGTTGACTTACAACCAGACACCATAAGGGATTGTTTGGTCAGGTAGTAGGTGGTTCCAGAATTGGAAACATCCCCTACCAGGCCAACTTCTCACATTGGTGAGCAGCGGTGCGGATTTGAGCTTGCTGTTGTTTTACCATTGCAATCTTTATATCAAATTGAAAGATCACATCAAGTACCTCTAGGTACATATAAAATCAAAAGCTTAGCATATTAAGTTCTACTGAACTTAGTAGTTGTAGGTTGAAGGGATTAGCACACCCTGACTACAACTCACTAGTAAGGTACAGTAGGAAAACACATAGTGTAGATAGGTGCATCACTTACACCACACTAGAGTCATGTCTGACACAGGAAAAGCCTCAGGGTCTACTCCTGTGACAGTTGACCTTACCCAGGCAACTTTCGGATATGACAAACTAACCCGAAGAGACTTGATTGCCTTGTGCAAAGCAAGAGGGTTAAAAAGGGGCAGAAGCCCCACCTGCCAAATCCTGGTAGAAATCCTAGAGCAGGATGACTTAGAAAGGGCAAAGGAAGCTTCCCTAGAAACAGGAAATGGAGGGAACCCCCCTGTAACTGATCTCCCCCAGGAGGAGGATGATGATGATGACTTAGATGAGGACTCAGATGTTGAGGACTTAGAAGTACAGGATCAGGGTAGCCAGGTTCCAGTTGCCAGGCTTAGCCAGGCCAACTTGGACCTACTGGGGAATGGAGAGGGCCAGCACCTCCCCAGAACCCACCATGGGATTCTCCCAGGCAACAGAAGAGTGAGATCTCCCTCAGGGGACTCTCATATTTCTAGTGCCTCCAGAGAATCAGAGAGAGGCATGACTGCTTCTCAGAAAGCTGAGCATAGGGCTAGAATGAGGGCTGTCAAACTCCAGATAGAGAGAGAGGAGGTAGCCCTGAGTCAAGCTAGACTCACCTTAGCTCAAGCTAAACTTGCCTTGGCAAGAGAGCAAAAATTGTGTGGCTTAGATGCCACTGGTGGCAGCAATATTCCTAAAGAGAAACCCAGGTCCTATGATAGTAGAAACCTGACAAAGATTGTGCCCCCCTACAAGGAAGGGGATGACATCCACAAGTGGATAACTGCTCTTGAGAGAGCCTGCATGGTACAGCAGGTTCCTGAGGAACAGTGGGCAGCAATCTTATGGTACTCCTTTTCAGAGAAAGGGAGAGATAAGCTCCTCACTGTCAGACATGAGGATGCAAACAATTACAAAGTCCTGAAGAGTGTCCTAATAGATGGGTTTGGCTTAACCACTGAACAGTACAGGTTGAAGTTCCGAGACACCCAGAAGACACAGACACAGGACTGGACTGATTTTGTAGATTGTGCTACTAAGGCTCTGGAGGGTTGGCTACATGGCAGCAAAGTACATGACTTTACAGGATTGTATAATTTGATTATGAGGGAGCAGATCCTAAGTAATTGTCAGAACCAGCTCTTACACCAGCACCTGGTGGACTCTGATCTGACCTCTCCCCAAGAATTGGGAAAGAAGGCAGACAAATGGGTCAGAACCAGGATTAGGCCTAAGAATCAGGACAGTAACCAGAAGAAGGAGTCTACCAAGCCTCAAGATAAGGGTGGGGATAAAAATAAAGAAAAGACTTCCCCAGGGCCCCAAAACTCCAAGAATGGGGGTGGGTCCCAAGACACTTCTTCAACTGAGAAAAAGCCTTATTGTTATGCCTGTAAACAGGTTGGGCATTACAAAACAGACAACTGTTGTCCCAAGAATAACAATAAAGAAAATATACCTCCAAAGCCAGCTTCAACACCTCCTGTTACTGTCAGCAGTAATCCCCCAGGAAGTGGAAGCACACCCAGGAATCTGGGTGGGTTTACTGTTGGAGCTCAGGTGGACCCTGGCCTATCCAGGTCCCCATCACCCAATGATCTTGTTTATGAGACTGGCATGGGGTTTGCCAACTTCTCTGCTTGCCCAAATACTTTGAGCAAGTATAGACAAGAACCCATCATCAATGGTTTGAAAGTTGAAGCTTTTAGAGACACAGGGGCTAGCATCACCATGGTGGCTGATGGCATAGTCCCCTCTAAGCAACTTTTACCTGGTGCCACATACCAGGTTACAAACATTGATGGAATCCAAACAAATCATCCCATGGCAGTAGTAAGTCTCAGCTGGGGAGGTGTCATTGGCCCAAAGAGAGTGGCAGTGTCACCAAACTTGCCTGTAGACTGCCTACTTGGTAATGATTTGGAGATCTCAGCCTGGGCTGAGGTTGAACAGGAAACCCATTCTAGAATGGTAAATTCCAATGGAAAGGTTAGTGGGGCTGTAATGGCTACAGCCCCAATTCAAGATGTCCTTCCTGAAAAGGTTGGTAGGGCTGAGAAACTCTCTGCCCCATCTTTAGCAAAAGCTCTTCCTGAACAGAATAGCAAAGCTGTTATGATAACAGCAGAAACCCAAACTGAGTCTCCTCCTGAAAAGGTTGGTGGGGCTGTGATGGCCACAGCCCAAACTCAAACTGACATGTGTGTTGTGAAACCTGAAATGATGGATAACTCCACACAAACTGAGAGCATGGAGGAGGAAGAGAAATCTCCCCCTCACCAGACTTTAGGACAGGATCAGCCTCCTCAGGGAACTGATCTTACCCCTGATGAAGGAACTGCCCCAGAGGTTGTTAGGCCTGGCCTGACAGAGCCTCTGATGGCGGTGGACCCTTCTCAGATGGGACCCAGTCTGGAGCAGGTAACCGGCCCCTCTCTCCCTTGCCTTAGCCAGCCCAGGGCTGCAGAGGACAAGAAGGACAGTGAGACCCAGAGGGCCCCCTGTCAAATAAAGCACCCCCATCAACAGATTAGGGGCACCAAAACTAGTAGCCCTAGTGAGGTGAAAACTTTAAAAACTCCTGAGGGAGCCCCCTTAAAAACAGTTAGGGACCTCCCACAGATGGATTCTGTTGGGCACAGCCAAACCTGGGACCCAAGGGGCCCAAACCTGAACTGTCCCTCCAGCAAGCCAAACAGAGGGACCCAGCCTCCAGCTTTAGGTAGCCAGAGGTTGACCCTGAGAGCACAGTGCAACTCAGTTAAAGAAAGAAAGGCACACATGGTGGAAGATAATTGGAGGAAGCCAAGCCCTAACTTAGTAGAGCCTCACTTCAAAACTCCATATCCAAACCAGCCTTTAACTTTGCATAAACACACCCAAGGTAGTGATTCCCTATGGTGGAGACTCTCTAATACCCAAAGGGTGAGGGACTGCTTAGTGGACCATGAGACAGGGGGTACCCATGCTAGTGCAGGTACTTCCTTATATGGCCACTCAGGCAATATAGGCTTACCTGGCCAAGGATAGCCTTATCTCCTTTCGTTTGGGGTGGGGGGTTATGTAGGAAGGTGGCTACCTGACTATGGTTACCCCAGATTTTTTGCCTGTGTTTAGCTGGTTTTTTGACTTAGTTGACCTGGTTCCCTGCTAATCAGGGCCCCAGGCCATCTGCTCTCTCTGTAAAATGGATTCCATGTACCCTAGGTACATACCACAATTGGAAATGGACTCCTTGTCAGCCCCTGTATAATGCACTATAGGTGCCAAGGGCATAGGAGCCACCAAGGCCTACCAGGGGCTGCAGCATATCTTTTGCCACCCCTGGCTGGTTCTTAAATTGACACAACTGGCTGATCACTCAGCTGGGGTAAGGTGGTGTAATCACCCCTTGCTTAGATATAGTATACCTATATCTAAACCTATATCTGGACACATATTAACCTGTGAGCCACTCCTATGGAAGGCCTCATCAATCCTGGAGGCAGAGTGCGTGGTTTAATGTGAGATGGAGCTCTAGCATGAGCTGAGCCTGTCTGCAGCTGTCGGGAACAACTCCCTAAGCTGTTTCAGGATAAGGCCATACCATATACTCTTAAGTGCCTTATAATCCTCGCGGTTATATAGCAACTTTGGTTTGGCTTTATCAAAACATGTTGTGTAAGGTGTCATACGATTTGGAATACTATCCCCTCGCCAGTTCTGGTGATGGGGATAGCACTCCACCCCTCTAGAGGGGTAAGACATGTTACTTTGCTTAAATGCGGTTAATTTCAAAAAGGACCTTAGATCCACAAAATGGATGCCTCTGCCACAGACAAATGTCTGGACCCCTGCAGTTGACCGAAACTCAGCAGATGGGGCCTGGACAAAGGGTTTCCTGTCACAGGAGGGTGTCACCACCCTCCAGACAGGAGATAGTGGATTGTAGCAGGGAGGTTTGAAAGAAACCAGACAGTGCCTGGGGAGCACAAGGCTTCCCCTTGCATAATCCGGTCAAACCGGTTCTGGGGCAGCCCAGCCCCAGCTCCAGTGAGACCTGGACAAAGGAAAGGGGGTGTAACCACCCCCCTTCCTGGTCCCACCCATAGGGAGGGACCTAGCAGGAGATCCACCCCTCAGATTGGAATAAGAGTGGGAGCAGTGCCCTAGCACAGCAGATCATCCTGAAATCACCTTTAAACTAAGAAGACGACTGGACTTCGACATTCTGATGAACAGAAGACTGAAGAGCATCTCCCTTGTGGCCTAGGAGGGGCCACCCTGTGAACACAGGCACCACCCAGCACCTCGACGTCTGCTTTGCCGCCGCCTCCTGCCGGAGCCCGAGTGCAGAGCCTGACAAGACCCAGCTTCCCAGACTTCTCCCAGCCTGATCCACAGTCCCTGCAAAGAAGGGACCCGTGGAGGCACCGAGAGACGTGGGAGCGGACATCTTGAAAGACCCCCGAGACGCTGACTGCGCAGCACCCGAGGCACCCTCGACTCTGTGCTTTGGGGTTTAAGAAGCCCCACAATCGAGCAGCATTTGCACCAAAGATCAGCCCTCCAGCATCTCAACGATCTGCGTGGGGCCCTTTTGCTTTGTGCCACTCGACTCGCCATCCCAGCCGATTGTCACGTGGTCAGCGGCCATCTTGGCGACGAAACCTACAATTTACACTGTGGGTCTGGTTGCTCCAGACCTGCCCTCGCTCCTGTAGAAAGGAGTACCCGCTCTGACCTTGCTGGTCCGAGTAATAAGCCTTTTTTACTTTCCCCGTGGCTTGCATTAGCCAAGGCTTGTTTGCTTCAATCGAGTTGCCGATACCGCCATCAGCTAGAGCCTTCGAACGACAGCTCGTGATTGACTCCTGGACGTCCTTGACCTCTTCGTGTCCACGTGGCTGCAGAGAGAAGCAACATCTCATCACCTGTTTGCACCCGACTTTGCCTGGTTCCAATCTGGTTCCACGGTGGTCACTGGCCAGTGACTTTGAACACTGTCCCCTCTGCTTTCAGGTCTTCACCACTTCAGATCCACCCTTGGATCCACCGGACACTTCTCCTTCACATCGCCTGCAGCGTCTTCAGCTTCAAGCGCCAAGACCCTGCGTGTCAAAACCCGACGCCACTTCGACCCTGTGCACCCGCTTCCTGTGGGTGAGGTAACTTTGCTCCGCCAGTGTTCCCACACTGGTACACATCTCTAGGGTCTGTGTCTTAAGTTTTGTTCCTCTAGGTTCAGCGGAAGTGTCCTTAAACTTTAACTTTACAACTTTTACGCACCATTGGTTAACATTGGTGCATGCGTGCGCTTTCCGCACAACTCCCGAATCCCGAGGGCCATTCCCGACTTCAGCATTGCTTGTCCTGACTGCTCCCAGCGATTCCCTAGGCCCTAGGCCTAACCACTGCTCGAGTGGCATCTCTTATACCACTTGTTTAGTATATGGTTTGAGTGGCCCCCTGCCCTCATCCATAATTGTGCAACTTTGTATGTTTAAACAGTGCTTTTGATTTAACGCTTGTGCCCCTTTATTCATAAAGAATACTGGGGATTGTTTTTAGTAATAAACACATATATTTTTATAATATATACTTGTGTGGTGTCCTTTCATTTGGTATTACAGGATTGTATGTGGTAAAACAGCTCGCTTAACACGACCTCTTAAGTTAAGCCTTTAGGCTGCTTAGTCCATGCTACCCCTAGGATAGCTTGTCTAATAAGGTTGACTTACAACCAGACACCATAAGGGATTGTTTGGTCAGGTAGTAGGTGGTTCCAGAATTGGAAACATCCCCTACCAGGCCAACTTCTCACATCGCTCCTGTGTCACTTGCCAAGCCAGTGGTAAGTCAGGTGGCACAACAAAGGCCCCCCTAATACCACTACCTGTGGTGGGAGTTCCCTTTGAAAGAGTTGGAATTGATATTGTGGGTCCAATGGACCCCCAAACAGCATCTGGGAACAGATTCATACTGGTGGTAGTGGATCATGCCACCAGGTATCCAGAGGCTATTCCCCTAAGGACCACCACAGCCCCTGTGGTGGCAAAGGCCCTCATTGCAGTTTTCTCAAGAGTGGGCTTTCCTAAGGAGGTACTATCAGATAGAGGCACGAATTTTATGTCTAGCTATCTGAAAGCAATGTGGAAGGAATGTGGAGTAAACTATAAGTTTACCACCCCATATCATCCACAATGCAATGGGCTTGTGGAGAGATTTAACAAGACCCTAAAAGGCATGATAAAAGGATTACCAGAGAAGCTCAGGCGGAAATGGGACATTCTTTTACCCTGCCTGGTCTTTGCTTACAGAGAGGTCCCACAGAAGGGGGTTGGCTACAGCCCTTTTGAACTTGTTGAACCTGTTTACAGACATGACAATAAGGCTTTTTCTCTGTTGAAGAAGTGTCTTGGGACCCACCCCCATTCTTGGAGTTTTGGGGCCCTGTGGAAGTCTTTTCTTTATTTTTATCCCCACCCTTATCTTGAGGCTTGGTAGACTCCTTCTTCTGGTTACTGTCCTGATTCTTATGCCTAATCCTGGTTCTGACCCACTTGTCTGCCTTCTTTCCCAATTCTTGGGGAGAGGTCAGATCAGAGTCCACCAGGTGCTGGTGTAAGAGCTGGTTCTGACAATTACTTAGGATCTGCTCCCTCATAATCAAATTATACAATCCTGTAAAGTCATGTTCTTTGCTGCCATGTAGCCAACCCTCCAGAGCCTTAGTTGCACAATCAACAAAATCAGTCCAGTCCTGAGTCTGTGTCTTCTGGGTGTCTCTGAACTTCAACCTGTACTGTTCAGTGGTTAAGCCAAACCCATCTATTAGGACACTCTTCAGGAATGTGAGAAGTTGGCCTGATAGGTGATGTTTCCAATTCTGGAACCACCGGTTATCAGACCAAACAATCCCTTATGGTGTCTGGTTGCAAGTCAACCTTATTAGACAAGCTATCCTAGGGGTAGCATGGACTAAGCAGCCTAAAGGCTTAACTTAAGAGGTCGTGTTAAGCGAGCTGTTTTACCACATACAATCCTGTAATATCAAATGAAAGGACACCACACAAGTATATATTATAAAAATATATGTATTTATTACTAAAAACAATCCCCAGTATTCTTTATGAATAAAGGGGCACAAGCGTTAAATCAAAAGCACAGTTTAAACATACAAAGTTGACAATTATGGATGAGGGCGGGGGGCCACTCAAACCATATACTAAACAAGTGGTATAAGAGATACCAATCGAACAGTGGTTAGGCCTAGGGCCTAGGGAATCGCTGGGAGCAGTCGGGACAAGCAGTGCTGAAGTCGGGAAAAGCCCGCGGGATTCGGGTGCAGTGCGGAAAGCGCACGCATGCACCAATGTTAACCAATGGTGCGTAAAAGTTGTAGAGTTAAAGTTTAAGGACACTTCCGCTGAACCTAGAGGAACAAAACTTAAGACACAGACCCTAGAGATGTGTACCAGTGTGGGAACACCGGCGGAGCAAAGTTACCTCACCCACAGGAAGCGGGTGCACAGGGTCGAAGTTGAGTCGGGTTTCGTCACGCAGGCTCTTGGTGCTTGAAGCTGAAAGGGCTGCAGGCGGGGTGAAAGAGAAGTGTCCGGTGGAGTCCAAGGGTGGACTCGAGTCGAAAAGTACCTGAAAGCAGAGGGGACAGAGTCTGGGTCACTCAGCAGTGACCAGGGTGGAACTAGGACGGAACCAGGCAATGTCGGGCGCAATCAGGTGGCCGTCGAGGAGCTTCTCTCCGCTGTCACGTGGGCTCTGGGGCATCTGCGACGTCCAGGAGAGGGTCACGATCTGTCCCACGAGGGCTCTCACCGTCGGCGCAGTCGGCTTCAAGTTTGGAGCAAACAACACTTGGCAAGAGCAATCCACGCGGAACCGGGAGATTGCTTCTCACTCGAACCAGGAGGGTCAGAGTGGGGGCTCCTTTTCAGGGGAGCTGGTGCAGATCTGGAGCAACCAGAGTTGCAGGTCGAATTTCAAAGTTCGTCGGTACAGGGGCCACTAGCCGGCTGGCAAGTGACCGGGCCAACGTGTTGAGCCAAATGGAGCAGAAGGGCCCCACGCAGCACTCGTCGAGTGTGGAGGGCTGAACTTCGGTGCAAGAGCGGCTCAGGGTTGGGGCTTCTTAAACCCCGGTGTACAGCTTCGAGGGTCACTCGTGGGCTGCACGGTCAGCGTCTTGTGGTCAATTCAAGATGGCATGCCCCACGCTTCTGGTCGCCTCCACGGGTCTCAGCTCTGCAGGGACTGTGGATCGGGCTGTTGGAAGGCAGGCAAGCTTGATCTCGTCGATCTCTGTGGCTTGAATTCCAGCAGGAACTGCGACAAAGCAGACGTCGATGGCTGGATGGTGCCTGTTTGCACAGGGTGGTCACTCCTTGACCACAAGGGAGATTCTTCAGTCTTCTACGTTGAGTAGGATGTCGAAGGGTCCAGAGTTTCGTTTCTTATGTTTCATCAGGAAATCTGAAGTGCATTGGCACTGCTCCCAGTCTTATACTAATTTTGGGGGCTGGATTACCTGCTAGGTCCCCTCCTATGGGTGGGACCCAGGAAGTGGGTGGATACACCCCCTTCCTTTGATCCAGGCCGCCCTGGCATGAGGGCTGGAGTGCCCCAGAACCGGTTTGGCCTGATTATACAAGGGGCAGCCTTGTGCGCCCCAGGCAGTGTCTGGTTTCTTTCAGACCTCCCTGCTACAATCCACTATCTCCTGTCTGGAGGGTGGTAACACCCCCCTGCGACAGGAAACCCTTTGTCCAGGCCCCATTTGGCTGAGTTTCGGTCAGCTTCAGGGGGTCAGACTCTTGTCTGTGGCAGAGGCATCCATTTTGTGGATCTAAGGTCCTTTTAGAAATTAACCGCATTTAAGTAAAGTAACATGTCTTACCCCTCTAGAGGGGTGGAATGCTATCCCCATCGCCAGAACTGGCGAGGGGATAGTATTCCAAATCGTATTACACCTTACACGACATGTTTTGATAAAGCCAAACCAGAGTTGCTATATAACCGCAAGGATTATAATGCACTTAAGAGTATATGGTATGGCATTATCCTGAAACAGCTTAGGGAGTTGTTCCCGACAGCTGCAGACAGGCTCAGCTCATGCTAGAGCTCCATCTCACATTAAACCACGCACTCTGCCTCCAGGATTGATGAGGCCTTCCATAGGAGTGGCTCACAGGTTTATATGTGTCCAGATATAGGTTTAGATATAGGTATACTATATCTAAGTAAGGGGTGATTACACCACCTTACCCCAGCTGAGTGATCAGCCAGTTGTGTCAATTTAAGAACCAGCCAGGGGTGGCAAAATATATGCTGCAGCCCCTGGTAGGCCTTGGTGGCCCCTATGCCCTGGGCACCTATAGTGCATTATACAGGGGCTGACAAGGAGTCCATTTCCAATTGTGGTATGTACCTAGGGTACATGGAATCCATTTTACAGAGAGAGCAGATGGCCTGGGGCCCTGATTAGCAGGGAACCAGGTCAACTAAGTCAAAAAACCAGCTAAACACAGGCAAAAAATCTGGGGTAACCATAGTCAGGTAGCCACCTTCCTACAAGGACTTGTTTGCATCCTCATGTCTAACAGTGAGGAGCTTATCTCTCCCTTTCTCTGAAAAGGAGTACCATAAGATTGCTGCCCACTGTTCCTCAGGAACCTGCTGTACCATGCAGGCTCTCTCAAGAGCAGTTATCCACTTGTGGATGTCATCCCCTTCCTTGTAGGGGGGCACAATCTTTGTCAGGTTTCTACTATCATAGGACCTGGGTTTCTCTTTAGGAATATTGCTGCCACCAGTGGCATCTAAGCCACACAATTTTTGCTCTCTTGCCAAGGCAAGTCTAGCTTGAGCCAAGGCTACCTCCTCCCTCTCTATTTGGAGTTTGACAGCCCTCATTCTGGACCTATGCTCTATCTTCTGAGAGGCAGTCATACCTCTCTGAGATTCTCTTGAGGCACTAGAAATATGAGAGTCCCCTGAGGGAGATCTCACTCTTCTGTTGCCTGGGAGAATGATATGGTGGGATCTGGGGAGGTGCTGGCCCTCTCCATTTCCCAGTAGGTCTAAGTTGGCCCGGTTAAGCCTGGCAACTAGGACCTGGCTACCCCTCTGATCCTGATCTTCTGGGTCCTCTACATCTGAGTCCTCCTCCTCCTCTTCTTCCTCCTCTTCTCCTTCCTCTGGAGGGGTATCAGTTACAGGGGGGTTCACTCCATCTCCTGACTCTAAGGGAACTTCATTCGCCTTCTCTAAGTCATCCTGTTCTAGAATGGCTATCAGGATAGGACCTGTGGGACTTCTGCCCCTTTTTAACCCTCTTGATATGCACAAGGCAATCAAGTCCTTTCGGGTTAATTTGTCATAGCTGGAAGTTGCCTTGGTAAGGTCAACTGTCACAGGAGCAGACCCAGAGGCTTTTCCTGTGTCAGACATGACTACTAGTGAGGTGTAAGTGGTGCACTTACCTACACTAAGTGTTTTCCTACTGTACCTTGCTAGTGAGTTGTAGTCAGGGTGTGCTAATCCCTTTAATCTACAACTACTAAGTTCAGTAGAACTTAAATATGCTAAGCTTTTGATTTATATGTACCTTGAGGTACTTGATGTGATCTTTCAATTTGATAAAAGATTGCAATGGTAAAACAACAGCAAGCTCAAATCCCACCGCTGCCACCAATGTGAGAAGTTGGCCTGATAGGTGATGTTTCCAATTCTGGAACCACCGGTTATCAGACCAAACAATCCCTTATGGTGTCTGGTTGTAAGTCAACCTTGTTAGACAAGCTATCCTAGGGGTAGCATGGACTAAGCAGCCTAAAGGCTTAACTTAAGAGGTCGTGTTAAGCGAGCTGTTTTACCACATACAATCCTGTAATATCAAATGAAAGGACACCACACAAGTATATATTATAAAAATATATGTATTTATTACTAAAAACAATCCCCAGTATTCTTTATGAATAAAGGGGCACAAGCGTTAAATCAAAAGCACAGTTTAAACATACAAAGTTGCACAATTATGGATGAGGGCGGGGGGCCACTCTAACCATATACTAAACAAGTGGTATAAGAGATACCAATCGAACAGTGGTTAGGCCTAGGGCCTAGGGAATCGCTGGGAGCAGTCGAGACAAGCAATGCTGAAGTCGGGAGAGGCCCACGGGATTCGGGAGCAGTGCGGAAAGCGCACGCGTGCACCAATGTTAACCAATGGTGCGTAAAAGTTGTAAAGTTAAAGTTTAAGGACACTTCCGCTGAACCTAGAGGAACAAAACTTAAGACACAGACCCTAGAGATGTGTACCAGTGTGGGAACACCGGCGGAGCAAAGTTACCTCACCCACAGGAAGCGGGTGCACAGGGTCGAAGTTGAGTCGGGTTTCGTCACGCAGGCTCTTGGTGCTTGGAGCTGAAAGGGCTGCAGGCGGGGTGAAAGAGAAGTGTCCGGTGGAGTCCAAGGGTGGACTCGAGTCAAAAAGTACCTGAAAGCAGAGGGGACAGAGTCTGGGTCACTCAGCAGTGACCAGGGTGGAACCAGGACGGAACCAGGCAATGTCGGGCGCAATCAGGTGGTCGTCGAGGAGCTTCTCTCCGCTGTCACGTGGGCTCTGGGGCATCTGCGACGTCCAGGAGCGGGTCACGATCTGTCCCACAAGGGCTCTCACCGTCGGCGCAGTCGGCTTCAAGTTTGGAGCAAACAACACTTGGCAAGAGCAATCCATGCGGAACCGGGAGATTGCTTCTCACTCGAACCAGGAGGGTCAGAGTGGGGGCTCCTTTTCAGGGGAGCTGGTGCAGATCTGGAGCAACCAGAGTTGCAGGTCGAATTTCAAAGTTCGTCAGTACAGGGGCCACTAGCCGGCTGGCAATTGACCGGGCCAACGCGTTGAGCCAAATGGAGCAGAAGGGCCCCACGCAGCACTCGTCGAGTGTGGAGGGCTGAACTTCAGTGCAAGAGTGGCTCAGGGTTGGGGCTTCTCAAACCCCGGTGTACAGCTTCGAGGGTCACTCACGGGCTGCACGGTCAGCGTCTCGTGGTCAATTAAAGATGGCGTGCCCCACGCTTCCGGTCGCCTCCACGGGTCTCTGCTCTGCAGGGACTGTGGATCGGGCTGTTGGAAGGCAGGCAAGATTAATCTCGTCGATCTCTGTCGCTCGGGTTCCGGCGGGAACTGCGACAAAGCAGATGTCGATGGCTGGATGGTGCCTGTTTGCACAGGGTGGTCACTCCTTGACCACAAGGGAGATTCTTCAGTCTTCTACGTTGAGTAGGATGTCGAAGGGTCCAGAGTTTCGTTTCTTATGTTTCATCAGGAAATCTAAAGTGCATTGGCACTGCTCCCAGTCTTATACTAATTTGGGGGGCTGGATTACCTGCTAGGTCCCCTCCTATGGGTGGGACCCAGGAAGTGGGTGGATACACCCCCTTCCTTTGATCCAGGCCGCCCTGGCACGAGGGCTGGAGTGCCCCAGAACTGGTTTGACCGGATTATGCAAGGGGCAGCCTTGTGCGCCCCAAGCAGTGTCTGGTTTCTTTCAAACCTCCCTGCTACAATCCACTATCTCCTGTCTGGAGGGTGGTAACACCCCCCTGCGACAGGAAACCCTTTGTCCAGGCCCCATTTGGCTGAGTTTCGGTCAGCTGCAGGGGGTCAGACTCTTGTCTGTGGCAGAGGCATCCATTTTGTGGATCTAAGGTCCTTTTAGAAATTAACCGCATTTAAGTAAAGTAACATGTCTTACCCCTCTAGAGGGGTGGAATGCTATCCCCGTCGCCAGAACACCTTACACAACATGTTTTGATAAAGCCAAACCAGAGTTGCTATATAACCGCGAGGATTATAAGGCACTTAAGAGTATATGGTATGGCATTATCCTGAAACAGCTTAGGGAGTTGTTCCCGACAGCTGCAGACAGGCTCAGCTCATGCTAGAGCTCCATCTCACATTAAACCACGCACTCTGCCTCCAGGATTGATGAGGCCTTCCATAGGAGTGGCTCACAGGTTTATATGTGTCCAGATATAGGTTTAGATATAGGTATACTATATCTAAGTAAGGGGTGATTACACCACCTTACCCCAGCTGAGTGATCAGCCAGTTGTGTAAATTTAAGAACCAGCCAGGGGTGGCAAAAGATATGCTGCAGCCCCTGGAAGCCCTTGGTGGCTCCTATGCCCTGGGCACCTATAGTGCATTATACAGGGGCTGACAAGGAGTCCATTTTCAATTGTGGTATGTACCTAGGGTACATGGAATCCATTTTACAGAGAGAGCAGATGGCCTGGGGCCCTGATTAGCAGGGAACCAGGTCAACTAAGTCAAAAAACCAGCTAAACACAGGCAACAAATCTGGGGTAACCATAGTCAGGTAGCCACCTTCCTACAGTGTCTAGTGGGGAAGTACCACTTCTAGACATGGCTGTACGTGTGCTGTTATGTTATGTTATGTTGTTATGTTAAGTAGCTTTTATATAGCGTACGGCTACATCCAGCAATTTGGCCGCAACAGGGTCGTCCGCCGTGTCAAGGTGGAAGTTGAAATCACCGGCCACAACACAATGCTGTGTGGTCAGCGCCAGCTCAGAGACGGCTGTCTGCAGATCCTCCAAAAAGGAACCCACCGGGCCTGGTGGTCTATAAACCAACAACCCCTTCAAGGCCTGACCTGGGGACAGTCTGAGCGTGAAGGCGAGCGACTCGGCATTCCCAATGGAGTTCAGGGGAAGCACCGAGCAGGAGACGCTCTTTTTCACCACAACCGCCACTCCCCCTCCCCTGCCCTTAACTCTGTCCTGCCGGAAGATATTGTACGCAGGAGGAATGGCTGAGAAGACGTCCGGATTGGAAGCCTCTCCCAGCCAAGTTTCGGTCAGTAGCAAGCACAGGGGATTTTCCCTGACCAGAAGATCGTAAATGTGCAGGGCGTGGCGCCCTACCGACCTCGTGTTCAGCAGCAGGCAAAGATGCTTCACGCCAGCTGTTGCCGGGTGAGGAACCGTAGCACAAATCCAGGAAGGCGTCCAACCACAGCCCGGACAGCGTCGTTTGCCCCTAAACCGCCCCGGGAAAATGGAGCGGCAAGAGCTAGAATGGCCCCGCATGTCCCGCAATGACGCAGAGGAATAGCAAATCATCTCAGCCAGAGTATTGCCGGACCGGGGTCCCCCGCCGCCCCGACGCCTCCGGGACGCTGACGGGCGCAGACGGGCAGGACTCCGGCACGACTCAGGCTAAGCGAGGGCGTCCACCTGGGCGTCACGCTGCGCGTGAGGGAGCGACTTTAAGTAGGCGCTCCAATCAAGCCTGAGCGTGCGAGTCCGCTCCAAGATGGCGGCCGCCGCTGGCTGAAGTAGCCCAAACAAAGATGGCACCCAAAATGACCCCCAGGACCCGGACCCACCAAAGTGGTGGTGCTTGGCAGGCAGAAAATGCCGTTTTTAAGGTGCAGGTAAGGGGAGAAGGGGGCGCTGGCAGCAAGCAGGCAGGCTAAAATCAGGGAAGAATGAAACAGAAAAACGAACCCAAATGCAAAACAGGATGTTTTAAAAAGTACTCGGCGCTAGTAGCAGCGCGAGCGCGGCGAAGTGGTAGATGGTCTAACCAGCACCATGCTAGAGCCTGCCTTAAGTAGGCGCTCCAATCAAGCCTGAGCGTGCGAGTCCGCTCCAAGATGGCGGCCGCCGCTGGCTGAAGTAGCCCAAACAAAGATGGCGCCCAAAATGACCCCCAGGACCCGGACCCACCAAAGTGGTGGTGCTTGGCAGGCAGAAAATGCCGTTTTTAAGGTGCAGGTAAGGGGAGAAGGGGGCGCTGGCAGCAAGCAGGCAGGCTAAAATCAGGGAAGAATGAAACAGAAAAACGAACCCAAATGCAAAACAGGAAGTTTTAAAAAGTACTCGGCGCTAGTAGCAGCGCGAGCGCGGCGAAGTGGTAGATGGTCTAACCAGCACCACGCTAGAGCCCGCCTTAAGTAGGCGCTCCAATCAAGCCTGAGCGTGCGAGTCCGCTCCAAGATGGCGGCCGCCGCTGGCTGAAGTAGCCCAAACAAATATGGCGCCCAAAATGACCCCCAGGACCCGGACCCACCAAAGTGGTGGTGCTTGGCAGGCAGAAAATGCCGTTTTTAAGGTGCAGGTAAGGGGAGATGGGGGCGCTGGCAGCAAGCAGGCAGGCTAAAATCAGGGAAGAATGAAACAGAAAAACGAACCCAAATGCAAAACAGGAAGTTTTAAAAAGTACTCGGCGCTAGTAGCAGCGCGAGCGCGGCGAAGTGGTAGATGGTCTAACCAGCACCACGCTAGAGCCCGCCTTCAGTAGGCGCTCCAATCAAGCCTGAGCGTGCGAGTCCGCTCCAAGATGGCGGCCACCGCTGGCTGAAGTAGCCCAAACAAAGATGGCGCCCAAAATGACCCCCAGGACCCGGACCCACCAAAGTGGTGGTGCTTGGCAGGCAGAAAATGCCGTTTTTAAGGTGCAGGTAAGGGGAGAAGGGGGCGCTGGCAGCAAGCAGGCAGGCTAAAATCAGGGAAGAATGAAACAGAAAAACGAACCCAAATGCAAAACAGGAAGTTTTAAAAAGTACTCGGCGCTAGTAGCAGCGCTAGTAGCAGCGCCAGCGCGGCGAAGTGGTAGATGGCTGTGAGGGTGCTGGTGTGTGATTGGCTGGAGTTGGCTGGGATACCAGGATCCAGGATGTCTGGATGGGTCTGCCCAGTGGTGAGTGCTCAGATCAGCATGCTGATGTGAGGGGAGGGCTGCACCTGGTTCCTGATGGGGCTGGGCTTTCCCCACACAATGCTGGCCCCGCCCCCTGTGGTGCGTCTAACGACCCTAGCCCTGCCAGTGAATAGAGTGAGGTGATGAGCACATCAAGGGTGCTCCAAAACCAGCTGTGACTGTTTTCTCCCCCACCCTGCACCTACAGACAAAGGAATGTGGTGCATAAAAATGGGGCTGTGTCGCCACACAAACTGTTCTCTGCCAGGATCCTGCCTGAGGGGGCTGCTGCTGTTGCTGGGGCCAGGAAGACCGCCACTTGGATTATCTCCCTGCCTGGAGACCCAGTGAGCTGGCTCTGGGCCCAGCCTTGCCCCCTGCCTGCTTTAAGGAACTTTGCTGTGCCCCTAGCGCTTGGGAGCGCTGTGCCTGCACCCCTAGCGCTGAGAGCGCTGCGAATCGTCTTTGAGCGCTGGGAGCGCTTTACTTTCCCTTTTCGTGGCTGCCCACGCCACTTTTTGCCGATTTGACAGTCCCCTGGCAGGTGCCCACCCTGCCAAGGACCTTGTGCTTTACCCTGTCACGAGCGCTTTGGGAGCGCTTTATTGAGCTTAAGGCCGGTGCCCACCCGGCATTGCCCTGTGAAGTTTTCCCCGTCGCCGCCCGGCCGTACAGGAAGTCAGGCAGGCCGTGACCTCATTCCCCAGGCCGCGCTCTGATTGGCTGCCAGCCCGGGACAGGAAGGAGGGAGCCGGAAGCTACCGGGAGCCGACCCTGGGATCCGGTGCACTCACCCAGGAGAGAGAGAAGCCTTCTGTCCAGCAGCGGGGCAACCGTGGTGTGGGGAGAGCCCCGCAGCTGCCGAGGAAGAGAAGGAGCCTGGAGACCCTGGGAGCGCCCTCCAGAAACCGGGTAAGTGGGGCTCGGTGTTCCCGTCTAGGGAGGAGGGCGTCGGGGCACATTGCCGGCGCCCGCCCTCCCCTCCAGTACCAGGGCTTTGTTGTCAAAGAGCCTGAGAGGCCCCGGGGGGGCCTCCCTGCAGATTTGAGCCCTGGGCGGGCTCCTACGTTACTGGGGCATTTCTTCAGGGCCGCGAGAGGCTCTGGGTGGCATCATTTCCTTTCGAGTCCCCCGAAGATGGACTCCAACGCCCAGAGCCATTTGTTCTCTTGAGTCCCGGAGGGACTCCAACGGCCGTATTTTGTGTATGAGCCTGAAAGGCTCAAGGGGGCATTTTGATTTACTGAGAGCCCACGAGGGGCTCAGGCGCCACAACTATCTTTGAGAGCCCAGAGATTCTCAGGGGCCATTTGTTTATTCAGAGCCCAGCGAGGCTCCAAAAAGGGGACAGTCATTTCTACAGAGCCTGTGACACTCAGTAACACCAGCAAGTAGCAAACACAGTAAAACATTTTGGCCTGTATCTTTCCGCCGTCTTTGTAAGCCTGTGACACTGTGAGTTTCAGGAATTCCACAAGCAGCACTATAGGTGGACTCACTACTAGTACATACATAGTCAGATAGTACTAAAAAATGCCTTTTTACTTTTTTCTCTTGTTTTGCAAAAGAAATTACTGGTACGTGAACTTGTGGTAGCCGCCATAATGGCAGCTCACTCAGCTTTAACCCAAGAAATACAGACACAGGCCATGATGATGCAGACTCGCAGTACTTTAAGCAGTACATGCAGGTGGGAATAGGAATGTCTTACTTTTCTATAGGGGTGGCACTGCCACTGGCCATACTTCATCCACTCAGCGTCTGCGCTACTACATCATACACCTCTGCTATCGACGAGGAGGATAAAGAAGATAACATCCAGGCTTACAAAGTACGTCTATGATTCTTCTTAATGTCTCAAATGTACCAAAATTTCTTTTTGTTAACAACCAACTTACACCCTTTTCATTATATTTTGGAAACCGCTGTATTCTTTCTTATGTTGAATTGCATTCAACAAAACCATTTTTTACAGTCATAAATAAATATTAAGACTCGCTCGTCCTTCGTTTCACTCTTCTTTAGCTTTTCGTTCTTCACATCCCTAAACTACATCTGATCTGATATGACTTGGCTTTAAAATAAAAATTGGCCAGCTGAGTTCAAGTGAAATAGAGGGGACCATTGGTTACCAGAGAAGTACAGCCACTAATGCTATTACAAGTCAAGGTTGACTGTCTTCTCCGTGATAGCCCAAAAAGTAGTTATAAATTAGTAAATGTTCTTGACAGTACAGTGTACTTATACTAGTGTACTGTGTACTACTGTACAGTACATCATACACTCCTTTACGAGCCTACTCAAAAAAAATATAATAAGTAAGTAGTATAATAACTTACCACCATCCGCCGCCGCTGAGCCTTCCCCCCCAGCTCCTCCTGTTGGCACCGCCGCATCCAGAGTGGACCCCTCCGCACTGCTGGCCCCAGCACGGATGGTCATCTGTGCCGCATCAGATGTTGTGACGTCTAGGAAAAACATGTCATATTTTCAGATGCCATACACAACCCCCTATTTTGTCTCGTAATGGAAGGAAATGTTACATAACACATTTTGTATTACTGGGATTGAAAAAATGTTACGGTTTTGGGGAGGGTGTTAACCTTTTAGATGCTTATTCCATTAAATGCTACACTTCTTCTTTTGACAACTGATTAATGCTTGCTTAACGTGCACCATTTTTCTCATTACAGAAAGAAGATTCCATTGCCCTTCAGCCAGACGATTCACCAACTACTACTGAGTCACCACCAGCAGTACTTAAGTACTTTAAAGAAGGTGGGGGCTCACACACAGTTATTCTACAAATTTCCTGTGTCTGTTAGTGTTAACTATTTTTAAGTTTGAGTCATACTAATTTCATTCATGGGAATGTTGTTTAAAGTAAACTTTAACGTCATCTTCATCCATAAGAATACTACGCTATTAAAAAAAAAGAAATAATGTTTTCATTTCTCAATTGAAAATAAAAATTAAAAACTAACAAACACTGTGTGGTTTTTGTTCACGAGTGAGTGAGCGGAATGGTTTGAACTACTGCACTTGGCAGTCATGTTTCAGTAACTCAGATAGGCCAGGACTCGGAGGTAGTCTCTCTTCTTCTGTTCTTCTGGGTCGTAAAATCATTGGTCAGACATTCTAGATAGTCGGTCAGGGGAATGGGGGTTCAACTTCTGTTCGGACTGAGGTATGTCGAAAGTCGAACTGCACCTATCATCAACAATGTCCTATTTATCTTGTTCATACTTCTTTGTGTGAAGAATAGTCCCTGAAACAGTAGCGGTATGGGATGTGCTCCTCTCAAATCAAAAAGGCAACTGCTACCTTTTACTTGGTGTAAACAATGACATTTTGTTGTTGGAAATTGTCAAAGCACTTACATTAAGAAGACTGGAATAGACAGCAAGGGCAACCCAGAGGACTGCACTCAGTGCCTAGAGCTATTGCTGTATCAGAGTTTTGTTTCACACCGTTTGCCGAATGGACAAGCTTAGCTACCTACACAGACCGACTCATAATTGTAAATAGTAGTAGCACAGAGAGTGATGGTAGAGGCAGGATAAGAATGTAGAAAGTAGTCCACATTAGAAGAAGATCAAAGACTATTTTGTAAAACATAGAATTATTAGGAACCAGTTTGTAATGAATAGGAGCTGTAAAAGTTAGGGAAGTATAAGTATTAATATAACAATAGAACAACTTACTGGGGCCAGCAGAAGAGCCTGCAAGGGACTGCTCCTGTTCACCTTCTGCCACCGGAGTCTCTGTCGCCGTCTCCTTGCCCCTGGGAGGTCCTGGTGATCATGAAATAATGAAACACAACATGGATGATTGTTTTTTGGGAAATATTTGATTTCTTTGTACTCAATCTAAAATTATGTCAGGGAAACAAATTGCATCTGATCTGGTCAAGTCCCCCATTCACACCTTCATTCATACTACCGTGCTTCCCATTAGACTCACAGACATTCCGCACCCCGCTGCAGATAGGGGCGGTGCCAGAGTTCTTGGAGCGAAAGGCAAAATTCAATTTGCCTGCAAAGAGAACCCCAGGAATTGCTATTAAAAGTTGTTTACTGCAACTACACGGAACCTCATAAGGCCTTCCCACACCTTATGGAAAGCTCCGTCCCCCCCCACCTCAAAGTGCATCTCTCTGGTGGTCTGCGAGGTGCTGCCTGTTTTCTCCCACTGAACAACCAAACAACACATGGCAGAGGCCTTGAGAGGCAGAACTGCCGCGGCCATTCTGTGAGTCTGATGTTAGCTCAGTGCCCCCAAGTCCCCCATTCACACCTTCATTCATACTACCGTGCTTCCCATTAGACCCACAGACATTCCGCACCCAGCTCCAGATAGGGGCGGTGCCAAAGTTCCTGGCGCTCAAGGCAAAATTCAATTCACCTGCAAAGAGAACCCCAGGAATTGCTATTAAAAGCTGTTTACTGCAACGACAAGGAACCTCATAAGCCCTTACCACACCTTATGGAAGGCTCCGCCCCCACCTCAAAGTGCATCTCTCTGGCGGTCTGCGAGGTGCTGCCTGTTTTCTCCCACTGAACGACCAAACAACACATGGCAGAGGCCACGAGAAGCAAAACTGCCGCGGCCATCCTGTGAGTCTGATGTTAGCTCGGTGCCCCCAAGTCCCCCATTCACCCCTCTTTCACACCATTCATAGCCCAGTCCACAGACTGCACACACACTGCAGGCATCCCCGACTATGCCTCTATATATAGCAAAGAGGTGAATGATGTCATAAAGCCTGCGAGACCCAGGGGTGTGATGTAGTACATGATGTCACAAACCTGCCAGGGTCAGGGGTGTGGTGTAGGAGATGACATCACAACCGATTGATGGGAAATGCTGATAACACTCAAGGCTGCCTTTGGGGACCAGTGATACATTATGTTGGTAGATATAGGTCCATCTTTCGCATAACATCACGGAAGCAGAAGATTGAGCGAAGGAAGTCAGTTACAATAATCGTATTATTAAGGTTTCCTGTTTTCTCTTTATTGCATACATGTTAACAGAATCTGTAAAATCGATGGTGAGATGGGCCTAGTGTACTGCATAGGAATGCACAGCTTGTCATTCTGTTTCTTCCTATCTGCTCTGCCCATTTCACAGGTGTGATTCAGGTATTCAAATGGCAGGGTGGCATCTAAGGGTTAGAAGACACCTTACATCAGTCTTCTGCACTGACTAGCAGAGCCTGGCAGCGGTCTTATGGCTGGGCTCTGAGTCTTCGTCTGTGTTAGCCTGTCTGCTGGCCTGGCCTCCCATAGACTCCTTCTTGTGTAACTACACACGGCTTCAAGAGCATTGCACACACACATGCATTCAATAGAAGGTAGTTCTGGGTACCCTGGGGGGTCATGGTGCCCAAGGAATATGTAGTCTTGGGATGTACTGTTTTCTACTCCCAAAATCAAGATACCACACAAAGCTGCTGGTTGCTTCAACCTTAAAAAAATGAATGTTTTGTGCAAGAGGCATTCCATACATAGTTCGAACGTTCCAAATTAGAAGCGCTGTTCCAATCTACATTCTAAAGGAATTCTTTCAATTCCAAATTAGAACTCTCATTCCAAACTTAGAACATCCTTTACAAAATAGAACTGTCAATCTTAGAACTCAAATGTTATTTGAGCAAAAAGCCTGGACATTACATCATGCCTTCATTGTGACACCAAAAACACCTTCATTAACTCTATATATACCAAAGAGGTGAATGATGTCATAAAGCCTGCCAGACCCAGGGGTGTGATGTAGTACATGATGTCACAAACCTGCCAGGGTCAGGGGTGTGGTGTAGGAGATGACATCACAACCGATTGATGGGAAATGCTGATAACACTCAAGGCTGCCTTTGGGGACCAGTGATACATTATGTTGGTAGATATAGGTCCATCTTTCGCATAACATCACGGAAGCAGAAGATTGAGCGAAGGAAGTCAGTTACAATAATCGTATTATTAAGGTTTCCTGTTTTCTCTTTATTGCATACATGTTAACAGAATCTGTAAAGGCGATGGTGAGATGGGCCTAGTGTACTGCATACGAATGCACAGCTTGTCATTCTGTTTCTTCCTATCTGCTCTGCCCATTTCACAGGTGTGATTCAGGTATTCAAATGGCAGGGTGGGGTCTAAGGGTTAGAAGACACCTTACATCAGTCTTCTGCACAGACTAGCAGAGCCTGGCAACGGTCTTATGGCTGGGCTCTGAGTCTTCGTCTGTGTTAGCCTTTCTGCTGGCCTGGCCTCCCATAGACTCCTTCTTGTGTAACTACACACGGCTTCAAGAGCATTGCACACACACATCCATTCAATAGAAGGTAGTTCTGGGTACCCTGGGGGGTCATGGTGCCCAAGGAATATGTAGTCTTGGGATGTACTGTTTCCTACTCCCAAAATTAAGATATCACACATAGCTGCTGGCTGCTTCAACCTTAAAAAAACATGTATGTTTTGTGCAAGAGGCATTCCAAATGTAGAATTTGCATTCCATACATAGTTCGAACGTTCCAAATTAGAAGCGGTGTTCCAATCTACATTCTAAAGGAATTCTTTCAATTCTAAATTAGAACTCTCATTCCAAACTTAGAACATCCTTTACAAAATAGAACTGTCAATCTTAGAACTCAAATGTTATTTGAGCAGAAAGCCTTGACATTACATCATGCCTTCATTGTGACACCAAAAACACCTTCATTACAAGTTTGTAAATTCGATTTTGCGCAGAAACTGGAGTTTCTGATCTAAGGGGTGTTGCAAAAAGAGTAACAGTACTGCACTTTGTGGGTTTCTCATGGACACATTTGGTCAGGTAAAACCTTATGAAACTTGTCCATGGAAAACAGCTCTGTGCTTGGGAAAAACCCAACAAAATCTGGGCAGAAAGGTGGACATCAGCTATAATTCTCCCGTGCTGAGAGGTAATTGCCTAGCAGTGCAATATTCTGCAACGTTGAATGTTTAAACACTACAGTATCGTCGATTGAAGTTATGACATTTCTGATGAGCTGGGCCTTCCTGCGTGCTGTCTGGGCAAGACTGGTCTAGAGCCAGGCATGAGCACCAACATCATATTTAACCTTGACAGCCTCCATGCTCAATAATGGACCCCATAATATATCTCAGATTATATAAGAAGAGTGGCTAGGGCTCATTTCCAGCCTCCAGGTACATGTCTGACTCCTATTTGTGACATTTTGAGGTATTTGGTGTCAAATTCTTTTTTTTCCATTATAGCTTCTAGATATCAGAGTCACATCAGATTTCTAGTTCTGGACCCAAGAAGACCATAGTATACCTCAGATGACATACCAAGAGTGTCTAAGACCCATTTCTGGCCTCCAGGGGTGACTTTTTGAAGTTTTTGGGTTTAAGGGGGCAAAGTGACTTTTTCCACCCAGCCCAATGTTCTCAAAATCGGGTACGATATCAGGTGTTTCCCTTGGCTGGTAGCGGAAAAAAAACTTTATATAATATCAAAGTTATATATATCACATGAAAGCATCAGAGCTGACCTTTCTAACAAGTGTATTCGTATCTTGCGCACTCAAACAGTGTCTCTGATATCCATTCTGAGCTATTTGGAAAATTAGCAAATCTTGTCAAAAAAATGTTTTGGACGATTTTTGCTAATTTTCAGTATCAACCCACCTGACTGTTTTTGGGTCCCTGTGGCCACCAGGACCCTATATTATATCTCAGGTGATATAGCAAGAGTGTCTAGGGCTCATTTCCAGCCTCCAGGTACATGTCTGAGTCCTATTTCAGACATTTTGAGGTGTTTGGTGTCAAATTCATTTTTTCCATTATAGGCCTTAGATATCAGAGTCACATCACATTTCTAGTTCTGGACCCAAGAACACCATAGTATACCTCAGATGACATACCAAGAGTGTCTAAGACCCATTTCTGGCCTCCAGGGGTGACTTTTTGAAGTTTTTGGGTTTAAGGGGGCAAAGTCACTTTTTCCACCCGAGGTCGTGGAACTCGGAGCTGGGTAAAAGTTTAGCTTGAGTGCCCTCCCCATGGAGGTCAAAAATGTTATTGCATCAAAATCATTTAAAAACTATATAGGTGTAATTGTAGTGCCCTGAATTCTATATGGCTGCATTTGCACCGTTCTAGGTATTTACAAAATGAATTTCTAACACTTTTGAAGTCTCCATGAAGTGAAAAATGACCAAGTCCTAAAACTTTACTGGTGCATCAAAGTGGTCAAAAAAGGTCAACATTGGGTTAAAATTAACAAAACATAGTGCTGCAGTGGTCCAATAGCAGGCTAAAGACATAACGAATGACACAGAATGAACAGTTTTACTAAACACTTTGAAAATTCGATTTTCAATTTCAGGGGGACAAGGTCATGGAAGTCATGGAACTCCGAGCTGGGTAAAAGTTCAGCTTAAGGGCCCTCCCCATGGAGGTCAAAAATGTTATTACATCAAAATCTTTTAAAAACTATATAGGTGTAATTGCAGTGTCCTGAATGCTATGTAACTGCATTTGCACTGTTCTGTGTGCCTCCAAAATGAATTTCTAACACTTTTGAAGTCTCCATGAAGTGAAAAATGACGAAGTACAAAGACATCATTGGTGCATGAAAGTGTTTAAAAACGGTCACAAATGCATAAAAATGAAAAAAACAAAGTGCTACACTGGCCCAATAGCAAGCTAAACACACAATGAATGACCCAGAATGAATATATTTACAAATTACTTGGAAAATGCTATTTTAAATTTCAGGGGGACGAGGTCACAGAAGTCATGGAACTCCGAGCGGGGTAAAAGTTCAAACTTTCCACCCCTCATGGAGGTCAAAATTTTTAATCCATGAAAATCATTTAAAAACTATATAGGTGTGATTGGAGTGTCCTGATTGCTATATAGGTGCATTTGCACTGTCCTGTGTGCCTCCAAAGTGACTTTCTAACACTTTTGAAGTCTCCATGAAGCAAAAAGTGACTAAGTCCAAAGACCATTTGGAGCATCAAAGTGTTCAAAAACGGTCAAAAATGCATAAAAACGAAAAAAAACAAGTGCTACAGTGGCCCAATAGCATGCTAAACACACAATGAATGACACAGAATGAATAGTTGTACACATTACTTTGAAAATGCAATTTTAAATTTCAGGGGGACAAGGTCACGAAAGTCATGGAACTCCGAGCGGGGTAAAAGTTCAACCTTTCCCCCCTTAAGGAGGTCAAAATTTTAATACATCAAAATCATTTAAAAACTATATAGGTGTGATTGCAGTGTCTTGGATACATCCCACATGAATTTTAAACACATTAGGAGCATCTCTGATCAAAATAACCATAAAAATCCCAAAGCTGCATCAGTGCTTCAAAGTGCTCCAAAACGGTCAAAAATGGACGAAAATGAAAAATATTCTCCATATCTGAGTTTTTATAACATTCCTTAGATAATGTATATCTTGAATTAGTTTTAAATCCTTTTATTAAAAAGTTTCTTTTCTATGCTGCACTGGTGCAACGCCTCAAGTCTGAGAAGCTGCACCAGTGCAGCCGAAGCAGCACTGGTGCAGCCGAAGCAGCACTGGTGCAACAAGAGTCAAGCTGGTAGCCTGACCTTTGACCAATCCGAGAAAAAAAAAGGTGTTTTTTTCCCTGGGCCCCTCCCCCAAACGAAAACACATTGACCTGAAGCCTAAGTGTATTCTGAGTCATAAAAAGTTTATTAGATGAAAAAATATTGTACAGGCACTTTTTTGCACAAAAAGTCACTTTTTGGCACTTTTTTGAGAGAAATAAAATAGTTCGCAGATTTTTTTTAAATCGACCGAATTAAAAAAAAATGCTCTTGTTGGATGGCTTTGGACATAAGGCCGCATAAACAAAAGGAATTTTTCAAATATCTGTTTTTCTCACTTTTTTATTGCTGTTTGAAATTTCTGACTTGACTTTTTGCATCATTGGTGATGCATGTGTTTAACATTGAGCTTGGGAAAATTGAAAAAAAAATAGACTTTGGGGATTGTTTACTAGGGCAAGTGATACATCAAATTAAGACTCATATTAAACTGAACCTCAAGCTGAAAAAAAAAACAAAATAGCATTTACGATCACTTTTTTATAAGCGACTTTAACAATTGTTTTTTAGCTATATTAAAAAACAAGGTAACGCCGTAAATTTTAGAAAAGAGATTTTTTCAAAGTAAAACATAGGTGTGACCTGCCTTCACATTAGGCTTCATAAACAAAAGAAAAAACATCTCTATGTGTTATATTCACTTTTTAATAACACATTTTCGTTTTAGGCACAAGCAAAAAGCAGCATTGGTGATGCATGTGTTTTTCAATGGGGTTTTTTAAAGTCTACCAAAATACGGTTTACCAATACATTTTCATTATTTTCTCTTTGGTATCTCATTATGCACATGTTAATAAACAGGTTCATGCATTATTAGCTAAATAGCATAAAAACACACTGAATTATTAACAATAATCTTTGAGATTCGGGTGACCAGATGGCCGGAAATCGAAAATCGCCTCGTATGGATTCAACTTCCATTTCGTGCACTTTCTATGTGGGCCACATGCATAAGAATTGGTACAATAATGCATACGAATCTTAGCTAGAATCTGCAATTGAAATTAAGTCTTTAACTTATATGCTTCAAGAATTATAGGGCACATTCTGCTATGTATAATATCCTATCCATTTCAATGGGACGACCAGATGGCCGCAAATTGAAAATCGCGTCGTATGGAAAGAAAATTTAGCTTGAAACAACCTGGAAAGAAAGGAATGGGAAACGAAATCAGTAAGCCACTGATGAACACAAACTTTTAATTAACATAACAAGCAAGGAACAATAACGCTAGAAACAAGAACGGTAAACTGTAGAAAATGAAAGTCAACAGAACATTCCTCCCCCCCCCCCACCCCCCCCCCACATTCTGGAACCTTCCAAAGTAGGGCAGGGTTACGGCTACGCCCAACTGGCGGCAACCCATATAAGGCGGGCCCTGCTGCCAACACTTGGTCAGGAAATCTTAACATATGGGGGAGCCGGAGGAGAGGCAGGGGCCAGCGGAGTCCAGCCGCAGCGGCCCTGGGTAGTTGCAGGTAGTCCCGCCACATGTCCACCCGGTCCGACCACCCATGGCCAGGGACCGACGGGGGGCCAACTGAGGCCGGCTGCAGCCGATAACCTAAGGAAGCCCGGTCCAGAGAAGAACGAGACACCTCTTCCTTTTCCCCTCCGTGACAGCCGCAGCAGCTCTGGGCGGCGGGATGTCCTGTCCATACCTCTGCAGAAATTTGTCCAAGTTGGGCTGGGAGGGAGAGGCGACGCGGACGAGCCTCTCCCACCTCCACGGATAGGAGGTCTCCCAGCCCCCGGCCCAACGCCTAACTCCCCCAGCCAGGCGGTGGTGCCATATTTTCGTAGCACCGAACATACCATGGTGGTGCCCCAGTACTTGCGCAGCACCGAACGTGCAACGGTGCCCATATTTTCGGAGCACCGAATATGCAATGACTGCACCGATACTTGCGCAGCACCGAACGTGCGCCGCAGGTGGCCATACCTCCGTAGCACTGGGCATGGGCCTTGTGGAGCACAGGGTGTGGAGAGACCATCGTGCATGCCCATGAAAGAGAACGGCCTAGAGTGCACCGGGAGAAGGAGACGGCGCGAACGAGTCTCCCTTGCCCCCCCCAGGCGGGGGCATCACAGCCGCACCCCAGCCGAATGTCCCGCTTCCACAACACAGAGTTCCACTCCCTATTTTGTCCTCAGAAAGGTCTCTTCCACTCTTGCAGACTCGATGAGAGGGGACTGCTGCAGGGCCTCAAAATGGCGTCTGGGTCCGCTGGAAGGCGGGTCTCGGCCGCTAGAGTAACTTTGAACAGCAATGTAACTCGGTCGCTTGCCCACCGGGACACGAGCCCCCACCTCCGACAACATCTCCACAGCCTTGAAGAGTCTGCAAAGGTACCCGGCGGAGCCCTCGGCCCCTGCAGGCTTCCGGTAAGGGACAACTGCCTTGATCGCCAACAAAATAAACATGACATTGCCACTCCTTCTGTTAGCATGAATTCTTGAACTGCCGAAAAGGACTCTGGTCCAACTGCCGGTTGTAGGAAACTTTTTCCTGATGCTACTTCCGGACTGACCCGGCCCCGCCCAAAATGGCGCCGGTATCAATAGGAACTTACGAACACCTCGTGGTGTTTCTTTTTGCTAAATAAAAAAAAACTTGATGTTCTGAGACATGTATATGATCCTTTGTACACTTGACAAGAAGAAAGGAGAGCTCACTCGACGAACATGTAAAAAGGATCCCGTTAAAAATGATGATTACAAATGTACAATGTATTATATTTTTTATATATATATAGCTGATGTATAACCTCGCTTATGACGCACGCACACGGTATGCATATAGGAAATCTGATTGCAACTAGTCTGACTATGCTTCTAAATTATGAAATAAATGCCCCCGAACCCCCCCAGCCAGTTGATAGACGTTTTAGTTTGCTACAAATGAATTGATAAAACTTTCTAATGTTTTTTATTGCTGCAAAACAACACCCCCCACTGTACGCACTTTAGCCATTGCCGTGTCCGGCCAAATACGACTGCACCCTCATAAATCCACGTACTATGATTTTGCAAAAATAAAGGTTTTCGAAATTATGAACGGGTATTGCATGCTTTATTTGAAATATGGGATCGGCGGGAGAGTTCTTTTCTGTGCACCCTACCCTGCTCTCTCTTTAAGGTTATTAGAAGATGGTTGCCCAGCCCCGGAGGAAGGATCGGATCTACGACACGATACTCTGCCTTCAAGGTACGCGACTGACTCATGAACTCTCGCGTGGAGAAAAGACCTCGACTTCTGAGGATGGGTAAAACGAAACGGTATAAATAATGGAATGTAAAAGAAGGGTAAAATAAAACGATGTAAATGTTATAAAGTACGACGCTCAAAGGTATTAGGGAACAGAGCTGACCAAAGAACTGAAGAACCTTAGAACGTCACAGCATTGAAGGAGATTTAAGGATCCCGATAGTGAGATACATCTACTAACTAGATACCTCGCACTAGGTACCTCTGGTTTCCTTTTTACGTTTCCCTGCACACGACCTATAAGGACACACTGCCCCCCCCCGACTCCAGAAACCATACCCCAGGGATTCTACCCCGAGGAGGAAAGACGAGTATGAGGTAAGTAAAGGACTCTCGAATCCATGTATTTGATATGCGCGAATGTTGTCCCCCTCCCTTCCCCTCTTTTCCCTCCCTCTACAGGTTACATCAGGGGCCGCAACCGAGGTATGGCGAAGATCTGAAGCCTTGCCCCGTCTGATACGCGAAGCGGACCAACGCTGCAAGGTGGCGCCTAAGCACGCCCACAAACTACTCACGTAGCAAACGAGCCCATAAATTTAGTATGATCTGATGAAAAATGATCACCCTTAACCCATGCTGCACGAATGAACCCATGTCACGTATGATTCGAAACTATGAGAGAATGTGTGTGTGTGACTGAAGCGTTGACTCAACTGGTCGAAGGACCAAGAATGCAAGAAAGTGCGACACAGTGGTACCCGTTTTCCTTTTTCTCAAAGCATGTCCCCTCTACCCTGTCTAATGCTCGTCCACCTCAAACTGCATGCTTTCAAGATTCTAACGCAGACCCGTAAATGTCCTTTGCTGTGTAATGCACTAAATAGCCTTTCTTAAATACACTGCCACTCTCCATGTCGCACGTGTACTATTTAGCCTGCTGTTGCACTCTCTCTCTCTCTCTCTCTCTCCTTCACACTCCCACTCTTCCGAGCGATTAGCTCCGAAATTGGCAGACTGCCACCCCTAGCGCACCACCCAATTGGCTCCAAATACCGCCAGTATTTGCACAAAACTTGTCTTTAATAAAATCACCATGAGACCGTGTCACTACCTCTCCTTTCTGCTAAATTGACGAAACCGAGAATTGGCCATAAGGGAAAGGACAGGTAAGACGACTGAGGTTCCCTAATCTGACCCGTAATGAGGGAACTACATGTCAGCGGCTCCTATTATGAGATAAAATGCCTCAGATGATGCGACCTTCCCCGTTCCGAATTGTCGCAATACCCAAACCGTAAAGGTAATCGAAACCTCCCCATCTTCCCAGGACGCACCCAGTATTGCGTTCAGTTGCCCCCGATAAGAGTTTTTAACTATCCTTCACCCCCCGATCGTAAGAGATGGGTCGACTTGCGACTAACGCAGGCCAGCTGTGGTCCCTAGAAATGATTTTTTCGATAGGCAAATTTCAGAGTTTGGAATTCGAGAAATGCCACTGAACGCTCACCAACTGAACTGTGGCCTTCTGCCGATAGTACCCTTATAACCCAAAGTAAGATGATGCCCCCCCATCACAGTTTTCTATGTCCCTAGTTATTTTCCCATGAGACCCCTGTCTTTTCTAATTTAGTAATCAGGCCGCGAGAGGCTGCATAGGAACCAGAATGATGTTTTACAAAGTTAAAGATTAGACCGAAGCGAAGAAAACCATTACAATGAACCTTGTCGAAAGCGAAAATGTTTAGTTAAAAGGCAGGATGCATTGATAAAATGAAAGATGTTTAGCCTATGTTCGTCCCTCAGCGAGATACCTATTAGTACCATGTTGATAGCTCACAACACCCTTTTGTAAATATAAACCCCTAGAGAACGGTATAGCTTTGTCAGGCTTGTATTACGAAGGTGGGTCTCCATCAGATGAACTGTCGTGACTATAGTAAACAGTTGTGAAGGAAAGTCATAGTAAATCCAGCAGGCCCACCATCGATCATTTATATGTCAGTTGTGAACCCTAATATAACGGACGTTTCTATTGTCATTTACCTGGAGCTGGGAGAGAAATAGACTTGTGTGATTACCTTCCTCTGCCCATTCTCTAAAGACTGTCTTTTCAAACTCCTTCAAGGGTACAGCTGTCGGAGGAAAGAAGGACCGGATGTGGGAGCACGTGGCCTGACTACAGACTATGGAACGTCTGCGGCATGGGCCAAGGCGAGACCGCGACAGAACGGAGCTGCAGGACGAGGCACTATTTCCGACAAAACAAGAGGAGAGGGCTGACCTGATGCCCCTGTCCAATGTTCAAATGTGTGCCGAAAGGTCCCCGCTCCCTAAACTCGGTCATAAGCCCGCCTACCTGAAATCTCTCGTTCCCCTAGTTTGTTCCCGACCTGGCCATTGCTCCACCCCCCTTTTTCTCCGACCTACCCTATGGACTATTTGTACACTCTTCTTCCACCTGAACTTTTTGACTATCGACTCCGAAAGACACAGGGCGAAAAAGACCTTTTCGACCAGAAACGCGAGGAAAAGGTCGTGCCCTGCAACACGGGACCTAGAATAGAGCTGGACCCTTAGCTCCACCGCCGGTGCTCCACAGCGCCAACAAAGGACTGAGAACTCAGTAACTTCGAACATTGACACCCTCAATCATCGTTTCTGCTACGTCTCGTTTCTCTCCCAGCCACCATTGTATTGATTATGCTCCAACCAAATATATACGGAGCCTGTATATAATAACCTGTATGCAATGTACTGACTGCTCGCTACAGAATCATTTTTTGTATTACCTTACTATGACTTTCCTGCTAACAAGTTTATCAAAGTTTTTCAATAGGCCCGCCTCCTAAAACTAGAGATCTTAAATGTAGTGTTTACGACTCCTTCACCTGGGGTCCTACTGCTTTTTCTTATGCCCACCATAATAGACTTGAATAGGAAATAGATCAGCAAGATGTCTTGAATATGTTAAAGGGAGGACTGTGGAAAATTAGTACGGTTTGGTAAACATTATCTGCGCCATCTTGCCTTTTCCCCTGATGCCACACTTTTGTCGTGCGCGCCCGCCATTTTTTTAGGTGCCTCGATCAGGACCATCCCTTTTGCACGCCACTGGCCCCCAACATAGCCCTTCGCCCTCGCCAAGCCTGCACGCTGACCAACCCCCCCTCGCTCGCACATGCTTTGAGTCATAAACCCCTCTTCAGCGCAGTTCTGCCTCAAAGCCCCATCCTGTTCCCAGCGCGACCCCTCCCTTCATTCTTTTCATAGTCCCCGGCCCTTTGATACAAAAAAAACCCCTTTTCCTGTGCCCGTTTGTCTTCCTTGTTCCCAGGCCGACACCTAGCTCTGCCGATACTATTCCTTGCCCCTCCCCGTACAGTTGAAAGCTTCCCTCATCAAAGGACCCCCGAGTTGATCAGAGCCCCCACCCCACGAGATCCGATCGAACCCCCCACACTCCATGAATCGGCGGAATATCCAGCTGCGCGATAACCATCACCTGTTGTGACCGGGGTGGGGACTTCTACTGTAAATGTGTGTGGGAACGGGCCCGAAGGGGAGATTCCGGGAATGTCTTTCCGTACATCAAAGCATTGCCATGAATATGTAAACTGTAATAAAGCCACAAAAACCTGTATATAAGGGGCCAGGCCTCAGAAATAAGTTAGAGCACCTCATGACGATACCTGCTGTCTGATTTGTCGTGTTCTCCTCCGGAGAGAATAAACCTTGTTTCCTGCCTTCCAGTCTCCAGCGCCTGCCTCTTCATTGATTAATGTTTCGTGGGTTAAAGAGGCGATACCGCCGGGCAAATACCGATTGTCCCCGACCTTAGTTTCTACACTAGCACCATTGGTTTTGCAAATGCTTGCTTGATCTTGTTATTAGCTACTGTTGGTAAGAACTCCTGCAGCAAGCTAGAGCCTCGAAGGGCGGCATGAATCGAGGGATTTGTTATTTGTAGACGTGCAATGAAGTCTGTGCTGGCCAGCCTGTGGCATGTTTATGCAGACTCGAGGTGGCGCTTTTCCTATAGTCCCCACTTTGTTTCTGGAACTCAGAGTTTGTTGCTTCGGCCTGCATGGGGGGGCTCTCAGGGGGCACTGTGGATGGTAATCCCCACCCCAGGTGACCCCTAAATGTACATCATTCAAGGTGATCAGTAAAAGGCGATGTTGATGAGATGATGTCTGAAGGGTGTGATCGTAACCTTGGCTTCCCCACTTGACCACGATTGCATGAACCTGTGACACGAATGTCTCGTCCTGCACCTCTCGCTCTCTACCTGGCGAGCACCGGCAGCAGACTGAACCTCAACATCAAGAGTATCTGTTTGGGACCAGCCATGCCTAGAAGTGTCTCCCTTGCCTTATATTGTACTAGTCTCACTATTCACCATCTGGTGAAGTGAGACCACGAGAGCTGTCTCGTCTGCTACAATAATAACCTTTATGAAGTGCTACGCCGGCGTCTAGGCGCTGTTCATCGGGTGAGGTGCATGCTATGTGGAGGCCACGATCATGAAAGGCTTCTGCTGTGTCTTAAGAGGTTGGCGAGATGCTGCTTGCTTGCGCTGCCGCAGTCCACAGGTGACCGGTCACTTCGACATGTACAGTGGAGTTGTAGTCCGTGTGTGCTGTGCGGTGCATCCTGCTTTTTCCTTCCACACCGGCTGTTTTTGAGTGGAGTTGGAGTTGTAGTCCGTGTTTGCTGTGCGGTGCATCCTGCTTTTTCCTTCCACACCGGCTGTTTTTGAGTGGAGTGGGAGTTGTAGTCCATGTGTGCTGTGCGGTGCATCCTGCTTTTTCCTTTCACACTGGCTGTTTTTGAAAGGAGTGGGAGTTGTAGGCCGTGCGTGCTGTACGGTGCATCCTGCTTTTTCCTTCCCCACCGGCTGTTTTTGAGTGGAGTGGGAGTTGTAGGCCGTGTGTGCTGTGCGGTGCATCCTGCTTTTTCCTTCCCCACTGGCTGTTTTGAGTGGAGTGGGAGTTGTAGGCCGTGTGTGCTGTGCAGTGCATCCTGCTTTTTCCTTCCACACCGGCTCTTTTTGAGTGGATTGGGAGTTGTAGTCTGTGTGTATTGTACGGTGCATCCTGCTTTGTCCTTCCACACCCGCTGCTTTTCAGTGGAGTGGGAGTTGTAGTCCGTGTGTGCTGTGCAGTGCATCCTGCTTTTTCCTTCCACACCGGCTGTTTTTGAGTGGAGTGGGAGTTGTAGTCCGTGTGTGCTGTGCAGTGCATCCTGCTTTTTCCTTCCACACCGGCTGCTTTTGAGTAGAGGGGGAGTTGTAGTCCGTGTGTACTGTGCAGTGCATCCTGCTTTTTCCTTCCACACCGGCTGCTTTTGAGTGGAGTGGGAGTTGTAGTCCGTGTGTGCTGTGCGGTGCATCCTGCTTTTTCCTTCACACCGGCTGCTTTTGAGTGGAGTGGGAGTTGTAGTCCGTGTGTGCTGTGCGGTGCATCCTGCTTTTTCCTTCCACACCGGCTGTTTTTGAGTGGAGTGGGTGTTGAAGGCCTTGTAGCTACCTGCTGGTGTCCCTTCTATCCACCTGGCCCACCCCCTCCCATGCATACTGTTTGCACTACGCGCCTGCACCACTGAAATCCTTGCACTGCCCCTACCTGCCCGCCACTGCCAGGGCGTTGAGCTCTGGTGTCTGTTGAATGGCAGAAAGGCAAATTCCTCTTCTTGCCATTACATCTTCGCTGGATGGGGCTTGGAATAAAGCAGATCCTTCTCTGCACCCCTCTTCCAAGTCAGTCATCTATTAAACTTTACTCCTCCCAGAGCAGGGTCTGCTATCCACCCCTGCTAGGGGAGCTCCTGTTGCTCCGGGGTGGACCTTACAAAGCATGTTAACAAATTGCTGTATTTTGTGCATGCCTTCGGGTCCCTCACCTCTGTCCTGAGTAGACTCGGCCTTGGATGCTGTATCCTGTCCTTGCCGTTGGGTGGACAGAGTAGAGAATTTACCGTCTGTAGCCTGTCCCTGTAGAGGGTGCTTCACCGTCACGCCGGTGTGGCCCCGGTACAGCTTTACTGGCTGTCTGTAGTTAGTGTATGACATGGGTTAGTGGAGTTGTTGTTTTTTCTTTACTCCTGGGTGGAGTAAACCGGAGCAATGAAATTCTGACATTCCCATTTCACTTATAATTGGTGATCATAACTAACTCACTCTCAATAACTCACTCGCTAACTCTCTCACTCTCACTAACTAAATCTCACTCACTCTCACTAACTCAATAACTCTCTCTCACTAACTAACTCACTCGCTAACTCTCTCACTCTCACTAACTCTCTCACTAATTTCATCACTCTTACTAACTCTCTCAATCTCTCACTAACTATCTCCCACTAATTAACTCACTAAATCTATCACTCTCAATAACAAAGTAAGTAACCTTCACTCTCCTGTTATTTATACCCACCCCTTTGTGGAAAAGTAAATTTTGCCATGTTGTATGTGCCTACGTGTTCCCTATGTTATGTTATATGTGCATGATCGATATGCATGTATTCCCCTATGATCGATTAAAGACGCAATTATAGTTGTGTCCATCTCTAGTATGCCAGTTTCCAGTTTTCGTGAATACAACGAATATCGGGCCTATGTAAAGCTACGTTGCCACGTTTTACAGTGTGCACGTTAATTCATTGAATTATCCCCGTTTCTAGGCCTCAAAAGGGCCCGGACTTAGATTCAGCGCCTGTTTTCTGAACCCTCTCCAAGGAGCGATACAGCCCCCACCTGTATCCCTGACTCTTAGCTTACTTTCATGCCTCGCAGTGCCCGGCTCGGCCTGGCTCTGCCTCCCAGTCTGCCAAGAATATGTTATGTTTCTAGTTATCAGTCCAGCCCTCCTTCTCTGCATTCCTAAGCTACTGAATCGCATCAATAGTTTCCGTCATGGTCTAGCCTTTATGTCTCCATGTAAGAGAAATACTGTATTAATATTTATAGAATATTCCCCGCACACGCACTACATGTAGAATTATGCATGCACCAGTCTTAATGTCTGTTAGCCTTTACTCTGATAACTTTTGGATTCTATCAACATGTACTCTAAACACCAGATACTAGATATGCCTGGGTACATGTCGCTCTGACACTCCAGACTTTAGTCTCCTCTTCTAGCGCAGAAGTCATAGCCCCCCAGTTCTCCCTGGTAACACGTCATTGTCAGTTTGCGCGCACCACTAGGTTAGAGGTCCCAGCTGCTCAGGTAGCCCCCTCCATGTTTCCGCCCCGTTTATGACATATTCTGTTACGTTTACATCACATGTCTGTGTATACGCCCTGTACACGCCTTCTTGTTACCTCATTTTGCCCTTATCTTTCGCGACTGCTACAAACTCCGCCTACTGCTACGCCTACTGTATTGAATGCAATGTATTTTGTTTAACTATATATACTAATGTTCTGTTATTAAAAGTTATGCGCATCATTCCCAGATCCTGCCCCCGGCAGCTGTCGGGCCCTGCCATCCCATTCCCATGCAGGCTGTCCTGTTCCTGTCCTTTTATGCCTGATTAAAGCCTGTACACTCTAGCTACCTCGAATCTTGACTCTTATTTATTGAGCTATCTGTTTGTATGAGTATCCCGAAAAATAGAACCGGTAATTAATTATTTATTTACCACATAATGGCGCCCGAATAGGGACTTGCCCTTTCCCCACGCGCCGGAGAAGCCACGCAGGCCCCCTGATCCTC
Organism: Lissotriton helveticus; assembly: GCF_964261635.1. NCBI lineage: Eukaryota > Metazoa > Chordata > Amphibia > Caudata > Salamandridae > Lissotriton > Lissotriton helveticus. The sequence goes on along the minus strand of NW_027611721.1, from coordinate 1,034,326 downwards.
TGCAGCCGTGACGGAACCATACCGTGCACGTGCAGATATTTCTGCTTCAAGTATCCCTCAGGCCCACGGAGGAGACGGAGGTTGCGGTCCAGCGTCCAGACGAGGTGGTGGAGGAACGCGGCGAGTCCCGACCAGAGCCCAAGCCGAGAGTCCAAGGTCTGAGGTATCCGGAGGCCCACCTGTAACTAAAGTCCGAGGTTCGTCCGTCCGTCGTCGTAGCAGTCCAGTCCAGTCCGAGGCCTTCCGTTCTTGCTGCCCGGTGAGTACCATTGCTGGGGTAGTATCTAGACAGGGTCAATTGATTTGTCTCTGGTCCGTGGGTTTGGGTACACAGATCCAACACGAAGTGTCCACTTAGGTGGATGCGGGTCCTGACGTGTCTCTTTATGGGACCGGTAAGTTTCGTACTGTTTTAGCAGTGCATCTAGTCATTCTAGTAAGTTTCTGTTCCAGTAAGTTCTGTTTTTGAGAAATTCATGTATTCTGTTTTCAGTATTTCAGGTAATATTCTGTCCAAAATGTTATTTCATGTGTTTTCAATGTCGTGGTATGAATGATTCGTTTTTCAGTTATTATTGTGTTTATCGTGTATTGTATTGTGTCCAGACTCCAGCCTAGTTATGCCTCTGTTCTCAAAGTTACGTCAGTTAAAAACTAGAAAAGGTCTGCTCGAGGAAGCAGTTCCTGTCCCGCCTAGGGACAGTCCAGGTCATTTTATGTATCAAAAGCATGGCATAAGTGCCATATTATATCTAGATTTATGGGTGGAGTACACCAAGGAATTAGAGGAAAAGTATAGATGGCCCGTATCAGGTACGTGGGATGCCGAGTGCATCATGCGAGTAGAAGAAGCATTATGGAAAAAGAAAGCCAGACAGTCCCAGAGAGACGCCATCGAGTTATGGCGCAAAGAATCTCATAAAAGAACAGAAAAAGAAATCATAAAGTCTGAATTAAGTAGAGAATCCTCAGAAAGAGCCCAAGAAAGGGAATTAATTGAAGTAGGTGAACGAGTTAAAGCCGAACAGTCAGACAGACAGTGTGAGAAGTTGGCCTGGTAGGGGATGTTTCCAATTCTGGAACCACCTACTACCTGACCAAACAATCCCTTATGGTGTCTGGTTGTAAGTCAACCTTATTAGACAAGCTATCCTAGGGGTAGCATGGACTAAGCAGCCTAAAGGCTTAACTTAAGAGGTCGTGTTAAGCGAGCTGTTTTACCACATACAATCCTGTAATACCAAATGAAAGGACACCACACAAGTATATATTATAAAAATATATGTGTTTATTACTAAAAACAATCCCCAGTATTCTTTATGAATAAAGGGGCACAAGCGTTAAATCAAAAGCACTGTTTAAACATACAAGTTGCACAATTATGGATGAGGGCAGGGGGCCACTCGAACCATATACTAAACAAGTGGTATAAGAGAGGCCACTCGAACAGTGGTTAGGCCTAGGGCCTAGGGAATCGCTGGGAGCAGTCAGGACAAGCAATGCTGAAGTCGGGAATGGCCCTCGGGATTCGGGAGATGTGCGGAAAGCGCACGCATGCACCAATGTTAACCAATGGTGCGTAAAAGTCAAATAGTTAGAGTTTAAGGACACTTCCGCTGAACCTAGAGGAACAAAACTTAACACACAGACCCTAGAGGTGTGCACCAGTGTGGGAACACCGGCGGAGCAAAGTTACCTCACCCACAGGAAGTGGGTGCACAGGGTCGAAGTGGCGTCGGGTTTTGACACGCAGGCTCTTGGTGCTTGAAGCTGAAAGGGCTGCAGGCAGGGTGAAGACGAAGTGTCCGGTGGAGTCCAAGGGTGGACTCAAGTTGTAGAGTACCTGAAAGCAGAGGGGACAGAGTCTGGGTCACTCAGCAGTGACCAGGGTGGAACCAGGACGGAACCAGGCAATGTCGGGCGCAATCAGGTGGTCGTCGAGGAGCTTCTCTCCGCTGTCACGTGGGCTCTGGGGCATCTGCGACGTCCAGGAGCAGGTCACGATCTGTCCCACGCAGGCTCTCACCGTCGGTGCAGTCGGCTTCAGGTTTGGAGCAAACAAGCCTTGGTAAGAGCAATCCACGCAGGATCGGAAGATTGCTTCTCACTCGGACCAGGAAGGTCAGAGTCGGGGCTCCTTTTCAGGGGAGCTGGTGTGGATCTGGAGCAACCAGATTCACGAGTCTTCTTCGGTAGTTCGTCGGCACAGGGACCACAAGCCAGCTGGCAAGTGACCGGGCCAACGCGTTGAGCCAAATCGTGCCAAAGGGCCCCACGCAGCACTCGTCGAGTGTGGAGGGCTGAACTTCGGCTCAGGAGTAGCTCAGGGTGGGGGCTTCTCAAACCCCGGTGTACAGCTTCGAGGGTCACTCGTGGGCTGCACGGTCAGCGTCTCGTGGTCACTTCAAGATGGCGTGCCCCACGCTTCCGGTCGCCTCCACGGGTCTCAGCTTTGCAGGGACTGTGGATCGGGCTGTTAGAAGCTGGGCAGGCTTGATCTCGTCGATCTCAGTCGCTCGAGTTCCGGCGGGAACTGCAACTAAGTAGACGTCGAGGGCTGGATGGTGCCTGCTGCTGCAGGGTGGTCACTCCTTGACCACAAGGGAGATTCTTCGGGCTTCCACGTTGAGATGGAGGGCGAAGGGTCCAGAATATCGTTTCAAATGTTTCTTCCAGGAAATCTGATGTGCATTGGCACTGCTCCCACTCTTATTCGAATCTGGTGGGCGTGATTACCTGCTAGGTCCCCTCCTATGGGTGGGACCCAGGAAGTGGGTGGATACACCCCCTTCCTTTGATCCAGGCCGCCCTGGCACGAGGGCTGGAGTGCCCCAGAACCGGTTTGGCCGGATTATGTAAGGGGCAGCCTTGTGCGCCCCAGGCAGTGTCTGGTTTCTTTCAAACCTCCCTGCTACAATACACTATCTCCTGTCTGGAGGGCGGTGACACCCTCCTGTGACAGGAAACCCTTTGTCCAGGACCCCCTTGACTGGGTTTCGGTCAGCTCCAGGGGTCCAGACATTTGTCTGTGGCAGAGGCATCCATTTTGTGGATCTTAAGGCCTTTGGAGAAATCAACCGCATTAAAGTGAAGTAACATGTCTTACCCCTCTAGAGGGGTGGAATGCCATCCCCGTCGCCAGAACTGGCGAGGGGATGGTATTCCAAAGCGTATGACACCTTACACGACATGTTTTGATAAAGCCAAACCAGAGTTGCTAAATAACCGCGAGGATTATAAGGCACTTAATAGTATATGGTATGGCATTATCCTGAAACAGCTTAGGGATTTGTTCCCGACGGCTGTAGACAGGCTCAGCTCATGCTAGAGCTCCATCTCACATAAAAACCATGCACCCAGCCTCCAGGATTGGTGAGGCCTGTCTATAGGAGTGGCTCACAGGTTTACATGTGTCCAGATATAGGTTTAGACATAGGTATACTATATCTAAGCAAGGGGTGTGTACACCACCTTACCCCAGCTGAGTGATCAGCCAGTTGTGTCAATTTAAGAACCAGCCAGGGGTGGCAAAAGATATGCTGCAGCCCCTGGTAGGCCTTAGTGGCTCCTGTGCCCTGTGCACCTATAGTGCATTCTACAGGGGCTGACAAGGAGTCCATTTCCAATTGGTATGTGCCTATAGCACATGTGTCATTAATTTAGTGAGAGAACAGCAGGCTGGGGGTCTGATCAGCAGGCCCACAGCCTCAGTAGTCGAAAACCAGTGAAGCAAAAAGCAAAAATTTGGGGTGACCATAGGATAGCAGACCCTACTCTCCTACACAACCCCCCCCCAAACGCAGGGACATTAAACTAACCTTGACCAGATAAGTCTTCATGTTCTAAGTGGAAGTACCTGGAGAGACCATCTGCATTACCATGGTCAGTCCCTGGGCGGTGCTCCACTGTAAAGTCCATCCCCTGTAGGGAAATGGACCACCTGAGCAGTTTGGGATTTTCACCCTTCATCTGATTAAGCCATAAGAGGGGCTTATGGTCTGTTTGCACCAGGAAGTGAGTTCCAAACAAGTAGGACCTCAACTTCTTTAATGCCCAAACCACAGCAAAGGCCTCCCTCTCAATGGCTGACCAACGTTTTTCTCTTGGGGTTAGCCTCCTGCTAATGAAAGCAATTGGCTGGTCTTGACCATCTTGATTAAGTTGTGAGAGTACAGCTCCCACCCCCAACTCAGAAGCATCTGTCTGAACAATGAACTGTTTGGAGTAGTCAGGACTCTTTAGGATAGGTGCAGAGCACATGGCCTTCTTCAGGTCTTCAAATGCCTTCTGACAGCTAACTGTCCACTGAACCTTTTTTGGCATCTTCTTGGATGTCAAGTCATTTAATGGTGTCACTATAGACCCATAGTTTTTCACAAACTTTCTGTAATACCCAGTCAGGCCCAAGAAGGCTCTGACTTGTGTCTGGGTAACTGGAGGAGCCCAGTCCTGTATGGCCTGGATTTTGCTTTCCAGTGGCTGAACCTGGCCTCCACCTACTAGGTGGCCCAGGTATACAACCTTACTCTGCCCTATCTGGCACTTTGTGGCCTTGATAGTTAGGCCTGCCTTTTGCAGGGCCTCCAAAACTTTCTTCAGGTGGATCAGGTGATCCTCCCAGGTGGAGCTAAAGACAGCAATATCATCCAGATAAGCTGCACAAAAGTCATCCAACCCAGTAAGGACTTGGTTCACCAACCTTTGGAAAGTGGCAGGTGCATTCTTCAAACCAAAGGGCATTACCACAAACTGATAATGTCCACTAGGGGTAGAGAATGCTGTTTTGGCTTTTGACTCCTCAGCTAGTCTGATTTGCCAGTAGCCAGCTGTCAGATCAAATGTGCTCAGAAACTTGGCAGAAGCCAATCTGTCAATGAGCTCATCTGCTCTTGGAATGGGGTGAGCATCTGTCCTAGTGACAGCATTGAGACCCCTGTAATCCACGCAAAACCTCATTTCTCTCTTACCATCTTGGGTATGAGGTTTTGGCACCAGGACTACTGGGCTGGCCCATGGGCTCTCTGATGGCTCAATCACTCCAAGCTCCAACATCTTTTGCACCTCAGCCTTGATGCAATCCCTGACATGATCAGGTTGCCTGTAGATCTTATTCTTGACAGGCAGACTGTCACCAGTGTCCACAACATGGGTACACCAGTCAGTTTGGCTGGGTGTGAGTGAAAACATTTGCCTGTGAGCCTGCAAAACTTGTCTGCAGTCCCTCTGTTGCTGGTCAGTGAGGCTGCCTGCCAAGGCTACTCCATCAACTGAACCATCATCAGGGTTCTGGGAAAGCAGGTCTGGGAGAGGGTCACTCTCTTCCTCCTGTTCCCCATCTGTGGCCATGAGCAAGCTCATGTCCTCCCTGTCTACAAATGCTTTCAAGCGATTCACATGGATTACCCTGTGAGGGCTCCTGGGTGTTCCAAAGTCTACCAAGTAGGTGACTTCCCCTTTCTTCTCAATAATAGGATAGGGTCCACTCCATTTGTCTTGGAGTGCTGCTGGAGCCACTGGCTCCAGTACCCATACCTTCTGTCCTGGTTGGAACTCTACCAGTACAGCCTTTTGGTCATGCCAAGCTTTCTGCAATTCTTGGCTGGCCTCCAGGTTTTTGGATGCTCTTTCCATGTACTCAGCCATCCTGGAGCGGAGACCAAGTACATAGTCCACTATGTCTAGTTTGGGCTTTTTGAGAGGTAACTCCCATCCTTCCTTCACCAAACACAATGGACCTCTCACAGGGTGGCCAAACAAAAGTTCAAAAGGGCTGTAGCCAACCCCCTTCTGTGGGACCTCTCTGTAAGCAAAGAGCAGGCAGGGTAAAAGAATGTCCCATTTCCGCCTGAGCTTCTCTGGTAATCCTTTTATCATGCCTTTAAGGGTCTTGTTAAATCTCTCCACAAGCCCATTGCATTGTGGATGATATGGGGTGGTAAACTTATAGTTTACTCCACATTCCTTCCACATTGCTTTTAGATAGCTGGACATAAAATTTGTCCCTCTATCTGATAGTACCTCCTTAGGAAAGCCCACTCTTGAGAAAACTGCAATGAGGGCTTTTGCCACCACAGGTGCTGTGGTGGTCCTTAGGGGAATAGCCTCTGGGTACCTGGTGGCATGATCCACTACCACCAGTATGAATCTGTTCCCAGATGCTGTTTGGGGGTCCATTGGACCCACAATATCAATTCCAACTCTCTCAAAGGGGACCCCCACCACAGGTAGTGGTATTAGGGGGGCCTTTGTTGTGCCACCTGACTTACCACTGGCTTGGCAAGTGACACAGGAGCGACAAAACTCCTTGACATCCTCTGACATGTGAGGCCAGTGAAAGTGTGGAACAAGCCTGTCCCACGTCTTGTTCTGGCCTAAGTGTCCTGCAAGGGGAATATCATGGGCCAAGGTAAGGAGGAATCCCCTAAACTGCAGAGGTATCACCAACCTCCTGGTCATGCCAGGCTTGGGGGTTCTAGCCTCTGAGTACAGGAGTCCCTCATCCCAATACACAGTATGGGTACCTTGGGCATCCCCAGCAGCCTCAGCAGCAGCCTGCTGTCTGAGGGGTTCAAGGGAAGGGCAATCTAATTGAGCCTGCCTCAGGTCTGCCCTTGAGGGTCCCCCTGTCCCCAGAAACTCAACCTGGTCAGGTTCAAGCTCCTCAGAGACAGTCTCCTCTTGGACTGCAGAATCAGTTTCCTCTGAAACCTGATCCTCAACCTGGGGCAAGGTGGAAGGCGAGGCCTTTCCTCTCTTGCTCCTTCTCTTGGGTTGTGGCTGGTCTATTGTCTCAAGATCCACCACTGGTTCAGGAAGGCACTTCTTAGCCTGAGCCCTTGTCATGGCAAGGACATGCTCTGAAATCCCTAGCATTTCTGCATGAGTCCTGTACTCCACTTCTGACCATGCTGAGCTTTCAAGGTCATTGCCTAACAGACAGTCTACTGGTAGGTCTGCACTCACCACAACTTTCTTTAGGCCATCAACCCCTCCCCAGGAGAAGTTCACAACTGCCACACTATGGGAGGTAGTGGAGTTGCTTGCATTGGTTACTAGGTAGCTCTCTCCTAGTACAATCTGTCCAGGGTCCACAAAGCCAGGGGTCACCATGGTGACACTAGCACATGTGTCCCTGTAAGCTTGAGCCAGTTTCTCATTTATTAAGGGAGTCTGCCTGTATTTGCCCAGGTTAGTGGGGCTTACTGCAGTGGGCAACTCAATGTCCACATCATACAGGAGAACTGCCTGTGTAGGGACTCTGACTAGGCCAGATCCTACTTCAATACCCAGGGTCAACCCAGCTACACCCTTGGACTGTGTTCCACCACTGCTTACTGTACTTGGGGTTGCAGTTGCTTTAGGAGCTGTAGTGGTGGGAACTGGATTTGCCTTGGTGCACTCACTGCCCCAGTGTGAAACTGATTTGCAGGTATTACACCAAGGTGTCTTTGGACCTTTGTTCTTCTTCTTCTTGTTACCATTTTTGGAACCACCCTCCTTACTATTAGTTTGGGGGCCTGAAGACTTCTGGTCTTTTTCTTTATCTTTCTGATTCTGATTACCACCCTTCTGGTCTGTTTTCTTCTGGTCACCACCTTGGTTCTGGGGTTTCTGCTTAATCCTTGTTCTGACCCATTTGTCTGCCTTCTTTCCCAATTCTTGGGGAGAGGTCAGATCAGAGTCAATAAGGTATTGATGCAACAGCTGGTTTGTACAGTTATTAAGGATCTGTTCTCTCATCATAAGATTGTACAATCCTGTATAGTCTGAAACTTTACTTCCCTGTAACCAACCCTCCAAAGCCTTAGTGGCACACTCCACAAAATCAGTCCAGTCTTGAGTCTGTGCTTTCTGGGTGTCTCTGAACAACAACCTGTATTGCTCAGTGGTTAGGCCATACCCTTCAATGAGAGCACTCTTCAAAACAGAGTAGTTTTTGGCATCCTCAGGTCTAACTGTGAGGAGCCTGTCCCTCCCTTTCTCAGAAAAGGAGTACCACAAAATTGCAGCCCACTGATTCTCAGGAACCTGCTGTACCATGCAGGCTCTCTCAAGAGCAGTCATCCATTTGTGGATGTCATCCCCTTCTTTAAAGGGGGGCACAATCTTGGTCAGGTTTCTATTGTCATAGGCCCTGTCTTTTTCTCTTGGAAAATTGCTGCCACCAGTGACATCTAAGCCACTTAATTTCTGCTCTCTTGCCAAGGCAAGTTTAGCTTGAGCTAAGGTAAGCTTAGCTTGACTCAGGGCTACCTCCTCTCTCTCTATCTGGAGTCTGACAGCCCTCATTCTAGCCCTATGCTCAGCTTTCTGAGAAGCACTCATGCCTCTCTCTGATTCTCTGGAGGCACTAGAAAGATGAGAGTCCCCTGAGGGAGATCTCACTCTTCTGTTGCCTGGGAGAATCACATGTTGGGTTCTGGGGAGGTGCTGGCCCTCTCCATTCCCCAGTAGGTCCAAGTTGGCCTGGCTAAGCCTACCAACTGGAACCTGGCTACCCTGATCCTGTACTTCTAAGTCCCCAACATCTGAGTCCTCATCCAAGTCATCATCATCCTCCTCTTCAGGGGGATCAACTACAGGGGGGTTCTCTCCATTTCCTGTGTCTAGGGAAGCTGCTTTAGCCTTCTCTAAGTCATCCTGTTCTAGGATTTCTACCAGGGTTAGGCAGGTGGGGCTTCTGCCCCTTTTTAACCCTCTTGCTTTGCACAAGGCAATCAAGTCTCTGCGGGTTAGTTTGTCATATCCAAAAGTTGCCTGGGTAGGGTCAACTGTCACAGGAGCAGACCCTGAGGCTTTTCCTGTGTCAGACATGGTTACTAGTGAGGTGTAAGTGGTGCACTTACCTACACTAAGTGTTTTCCTACTGTACCTTGCTAGTTAGTTGTAGTCAGGGTGTGCTAATCCCTTCAACCTACAACTACTAAGTTCAGTAGAACTTAATATGCTAAGCTTTTGATTTTATATGTACCTAGAGGTACTTGATGTGATCTTTCAATTTGATATAAAGATTGCAATGGTAAAACAACAGCAAGCTCAAATCCGCACCGCTGCTCACCAATGTGAGAAGTTGGCCTGGTAGGGGATGTTTCCAATTCTGGAACCACCTACTACCTGACCAAACAATCCCTTATGGTGTCTGGTTGTAAGTCAACCTTATTAGACAAGCTATCCTAGGGGTAGCATGGACTAAGCAGCCTAAAGGCTTAACTTAAGAGGTCGTGTTAAGCGAGCTGTTTTACCACATACAATCCTGTAATACCAAATGAAAGGACACCACACAAGTATATATTATAAAAATATATGTGTTTATTACTAAAAACAATCCCCAGTATTCTTTATGAATAAAGGGGCACAAGCGTTAAATCAAAAGCACTGTTTAAACATACAAGTTGCACAATTATGGATGAGGGCAGGGGGCCACTCGAACCATATACTAAACAAGTGGTATAAGAGAGGCCACTCGAACAGTGGTTAGGCCTAGGGCCTAGGGAATCGCTGGGAGCAGTCAGGACAAGCAATGCTGAAGTCGGGAATGGCCCTCGGGATTCGGGAGATGTGCGGAAAGCGCACGCATGCACCAATGTTAACCAATGGTGCGTAAAAGTCAAATAGTTAGAGTTTAAGGACACTTCCGCTGAACCTAGAGGAACAAAACTTAACACACAGACCCTAGAGGTGTGCACCAGTGTGGGAACACCGGCGGAGCAAAGTTACCTCACCCACAGGAAGTGGGTGCACAGGGTCGAAGTGGCGTCGGGTTTTGACACGCAGGCTCTTGGTGCTTGAAGCTGAAAGGGCTGCAGGCAGGGTGAAGACGAAGTGTCCGGTGGAGTCCAAGGGTGGACTCAAGTTGTAGAGTACCTGAAAGCAGAGGGGACAGAGTCTGGGTCACTCAGCAGTGACCAGGGTGGAACCAGGACGGAACCAGGCAATGTCGGGCGCAATCAGGTGGTCGTCGAGGAGCTTCTCTCCGCTGTCACGTGGGCTCTGGGGCATCTGCGACGTCCAGGAGCAGGTCACGATCTGTCCCACGCAGGCTCTCACCGTCGGTGCAGTCGGCTTCAGGTTTGGAGCAAACAAGCCTTGGTAAGAGCAATCCACGCAGGATCGGAAGATTGCTTCTCACTCGGACCAGGAAGGTCAGAGTCGGGGCTCCTTTTCAGGGGAGCTGGTGTGGATCTGGAGCAACCAGATTCACGAGTCTTCTTCGGTAGTTCGTCGGCACAGGGACCACAAGCCAGCTGGCAAGTGACCGGGCCAACGCGTTGAGCCAAATCGTGCCAAAGGGCCCCACGCAGCACTCGTCGAGTGTGGAGGGCTGAACTTCGGCTCAGGAGTAGCTCAGGGTGGGGGCTTCTCAAACCCCGGTGTACAGCTTCGAGGGTCACTCGTGGGCTGCACGGTCAGCATCTCGTGGTCACTTCAAGATGGCGTGCCCCACGCTTCCGGTCGCCTCCACGGGTCTCAGCTTTGCAGGGACTGTGGATCGGGCTGTTAGAAGCTGGGCAGGCTTAATCTTGTCGATCTCAGTCGCTCGAGTTCCGGCGGGAACTGCAACTAAGTAGACGTCGAGGGCTGGATGGTGCCTGCTGCTGCAGGGTGGTCACTCCTTGACCACAAGGGAGATTCTTCGGGCTTCCACGTTGAGATGGAGGGCGAAGGGTCCAGAATATCGTTTCAAATGTTTCTTCCAGGAAATCTGATGTGCATTGGCACTGCTCCCACTCTTATTCGAATCTGGTGGGCGTGATTACCTGCTAGGTCCCCTCCTATGGGTGGGACCCAGGAAGTGGGTGGATACACCCCCTTCCTTTGATCCAGGCCGCCCTGGCACGAGGGCTGGAGTGCCCCAGAACCGGTTTGGCCGGATTATGTAAGGGGCAGCCTTGTGCGCCCCAGGCAGTGTCTGGTTTCTTTCAAACCTCCCTGCTACAATACACTATCTCCTGTCTGGAGGACGGTGACACCCTCCTGTGACAGGAAACCCTTTGTCCAGGACCCCCTTGACTGGGTTTCGGTCAGCTCCAGGGGTCCAGACATTTGTCTGTGGCAGAGGCATCCATTTTGTGGATCTTAAGGCCTTTGGAGAAATCAACCGCATTAAAGTGAAGTAACATGTCTTACCCCTCTAGAGGGGTGGAATGCCATCCCCGTCGCCAGAACTGGCGAGGGGATGGTATTCCAAAGCGTATGACACCTTACACGACATGTTTTGATAAAGCCAAACCAGAGTTGCTAAATAACCGCGAGGATTATAAGGCACTTAATAGTATATGGTATGGCATTATCCTGAAACAGCTTAGGGATTTGTTCCCGACGGCTGTAGACAGGCTCAGCTCATGCTAGAGCTCCATCTCACATAAAAACCATGCACCCAGCCTCCAGGATTGGTGAGGCCTGTCTATAGGAGTGGCTCACAGGTTTACATGTGTCCAGATATAGGTTTAGACATAGGTATACTATATCTAAGCAAGGGGTGTGTACACCACCTTACCCCAGCTGAGTGATCAGCCAGTTGTGTCAATTTAAGAACCAGCCAGGGGTGGCAAAAGATATGCTGCAGCCCCTGGTAGGCCTTAGTGGCTCCTGTGCCCTGTGCACCTATAGTGCATTCTACAGGGGCTGACAAGGAGTCCATTTCCAATTGGTATGTGCCTATAGCACATGTGTCATTAATTTAGTGAGAGAACAGCAGGCTGGGGGTCTGATCAGCAGGCCCACAGCCTCAGTAGTCGAAAACCAGTGAAGCAAAAAGCAAAAATTTGGGGTGACCATAGGATAGCAGACCCTACTCTCCTACAGACAGAGAAATGCCCTCATTAAGGGTATGTATCCTCTTCTTGCCGAGGGTTTGCCAAAAGCAACCCCGGAAGCACCATGTAATTTTCCGCCGCCATTAGTTCCGATTAAGCTACGTCACAAACCGACCGCAGCTGATATTTTTCTCTCGTCCTATTTGGACGACACAGTCCCAGAATATGCGAATCCTGCTCCGCCAGCTCCGGTAAATAATGTAATTCCTGTTCCTCCAGCCACCGGGGCACCTGTTACAGCACCTGTTACGGTACCCCCGGTCCAGTCCATAGTACAAGTTCCCGCTACATCGGTCACTCTGCCAGCACGAAGAGTATCAGTCGACGATTCCAGTTTAGGGGCCGCGGGACGTTAGTCGAGTTACATGAACGTGCGTTACAGCGTACGCCCAAACATCAGTCCGTTGCAGATATCAGGCGAGCTCTCACCGAATGCCGTTATGATACAGTCCCAGGCGATGATAATATGGTTATATATTCATTGCGCGCAAGACGGGTGACCGAGTATTTGGACACCCTACCGAATATGAAAGAAGATCTAGACAGAATATATCGTTTCATCCGTACAGGAGAAGATCCAGAAAGTATTGGCGAAATCATGTCTCTAAGGAAAGCTGAGACTCAGCTCATGCTATTAAAGTTTCTAATCAATTGTTTAATAAGGGAACAAGATTATCCAGACAAAGATCCAATCGAAATGAAAGTCCTGACAAAGTGGAGTGATCATATAGCCGAGGGAAGACACAAGACACTCAGTAGTATAGACAGTATGTACAAGAAAATTCGTAAGGAAATAATAAGGTTACACGAGAAACGCAAAACAGCACAAGTAAGCGAGAAAGAAGATAACTCTGATACTGAAGAAGTAGAAGACGAGAATACCGGCAGAATAGCGTATGTAGGTAAATCTAGATTTCCAGACCGACATTCACGCCTAGAACACAAGAAAGTCTTTCATCTTCCAGCACCAGAACAATATTCTCTAGAACAAGTATTTCAAGCTACCGATCACATTCTGAAATCACGAATCGGTTATAGTGAACTTAGTACCATGCATGAACAAGAACTAGCCCGATCAGCAGTCCGATGGATTACTGATTACTGATTACTTCAACGTATACATGAGCCCCCTCGCGACCATCGCACGCCAACACAACCTCAACATCATCTCTTACGCGGATGACACTCAACTGATCCTTTCTCTCACCAATGACCCCAGCACCGCCAAAACTAACCTACACGAAGGAATGAAAGAAGTTGCCGAATGGATGAAACAAAGCCGTCTGAAACTGAACTCAGACAAAACAGAAGTCCTCATCCTAGGCACATCCCCCTCTGCTTGGGACGACTCCTGGTGGCCGGAAGCCCTCGGAAAAGCACCCATCCCGACAGACCACGCACGGAACCTTGGCGTCATCCTGGATTCTTCACTCTCAATGAACAGACAAGTCAACGCCGTATCCTCTTCCTGCTTCAACATTCTTCGCATGCTCAGAAAAACATTTCGCTGGATCCCCTCCGAAACAAGGAAAACAGTCACCCACGCCCTGGTCACGAGCCGACTGGACTACGGAAACACCCTCTACGCAGGTACCACCGCTAAACTCCAAAAGAAACTCCAACGAATCCAAAACGCCTCAGCCAGGCTCATATTAGACATCCCACGCAACGAACACATCTCTGGTCACCTTAAAGACCTCCACTGGCTACCCGTTAATAAGAGGATCACTTTCCGACTGCTCACCCACGCACACAAATCACTTTACGACATCGGACCAGATTGCCTCAACTCTCGACTGTCCTTCTACAACCCCTCCCGCCAACTACGTTCTTCCAACCAAGCCCTCGCCACTGTACCTCGCATCAACAAGACCACCATGGGTGGCAGATCCTTTTCATACCTGGCTGCTAAAACATGGAACTCACTCCCCGCCTACCTTCGCCTCACCCAGAACCACCTAGCGTTCAGAAAGCAGCTTAAAACGTGGATATTTGACAAATAATCCTCCTCCCCTTCCTAAGCGCCTTGAAACCCTCTGGGTATGTAGTGCGCTATACAAATTTTATGACTTGACTTGACTTGACTTGATTCTACCACTTTTCCAGACGAAATAGTGGCACAAATGTTTCTGAAACTGCCCCCAGCCGAGCAACGACTGGTGGGTATGTATATGATCCAGCACCTCATTACACTATATGAAGGACAACATTCTGATCCAGATCCGTTACATGATATTCTGAACGAGTTACTCCAGTATAAATGGAAAGGTTTAGGTACCGATTTAAGTAGTGTCATTCTAGAACAGCGCCACAAATATAGAACGTTTCTGAACCCGCATTTTGTTCACGTCTCACCTCCAGAAAGTAAACCATTTTACATAGATAGACAGCATCCGTTACGAGAAGTACACCCAGTTAGGACACCGGGTGGTGAAATGCAACGAGTATTTGTTTACACCCCTATCACATAGATGGAACTCTTAGAGATGAAGAAATTAATTCCCTGTCACGACAAAGATCCAGCAGGGTTCCATCGAGAATTAAAAGACATGCTCCGTATGGGAGAATACACGTATCCAGATATCATTAAAATGTTAAAGGTCCTGTTGCCCGCAGGGGTATATGAAAAACTCAAGGAAAAGGAATGGGAGGTGGGAGAGAAAAAGATTGATTGGACAGCTCTAGAAGCTGAAGATAAAATACGAGTACCAGGTACCGGTCTTGGGGACAAATGTAAAGAATTGCCCGAGTTATTGATACAAGTTTTGCCAAGGTTATTAGCCACGAAAAAGGAAGATTGGGATGCAATCTCAGCATGTAAACAGAAACAGGATGAAGATACTAGTGATTTTTATTCTAGATTTGAAAAATGTTTTATTATTAACAGTGGTTTGAAGACAGGTAGCGAGTCATACCCTCATCTTTTTGTTACTAAACTAGTCGAGAATTCAAGCCCACAAGTTAAAATTCGAGTTTTGAAAGTCGAAAGTACCTGGCAAGCTAGTACCCCATCACAAATGTTACAGATGCTCCAGTATCACCAGAATAGAATCAGGGAAGAGCAAGAACACGAAAGGAGACGTATGAAAGACACGAAAATGAAAGTACTAGTTGCACAATCTGTTCCACAAGACAGTCAGAAGAGGGGTCCGAATCAAGCCAGTCATCCTGCAGCTCCCGTTAAAGGGACATGCAATTATTGTAAACAACCAGGTCATTTTATAAACGAGTGTGCAGTTCTGAAACACAACATAGCAACTGGTAAGACTAAAGAAAGACCACGTCCGCCTAGACAAGAACAAGTTTCACAGACTTCCCAGACACCACAGAATGCACAACAGACAGTTCCAGCACCGCAGCCTATTGCTGCAACACAGCATGTTACACAGCAGATGTACCAGTATGCCCAGACAGAGTATCCAGAGTATCAACCGTATTCATGAAACAGCCTAGAGAGGGAGGTAGGCTTGCCTCTCATCGAGATACCTGTAGATCAAGAGGGTCCCTATGTACATAGTCAAGTATTGGGGAAAGACAGAAAGTTTTTGATTGATACAGGGGCAAGTAGGACTACTATCAGTCATGACGAGGTTCCAGGGGCTCCGCTCTCAGGCTCTAGAAATGTTTCCCTTGGATTTTCAGGAAAGCCTATTGTTAACGAGATTTCAAAGCCAGTTACTCTATGTGAGAAGTTGGCCTGGTAGGGGATGTTTCCAATTCTGGAACCACCTACTACCCGACCAAACAATCCCCTTATGGTGTCTGGTTGTAAGTCAACCTTATTAGACAAGCTATCCTAGTGGTAGCATGGACTAAGCAGCCTAAAGGCTTAACTTAAGAGGTCGTGTTAAGCGAGCTGTTTTACCACATACAATCCTGTAATACCAAATGAAAGGACACCACACAAGTATATATTATAAAAATATATGTGTTTATTACTAAAAACAATCCCCAGTATTCTTTATGAATAAAGGGGCACAAGCGTTAAATCAAAAGCACTGTTTAAACATACAAAGTTGCACAATTATGGATGAGGGCAGGGGGCCACTCAAACCATATACTAAACAAGTGGTATAAGAGAGGCCACTCGAGCAGTGGTTAGGCCTAGGGCCTAGGGAATCGCTGGGAGCAGTCAGGACAAGCAATGCTGAAGTCGGGAATGGCCCTCGGGATTCGGGAGATGTGCGGAAAGCGCACGCATGCACCAATGTTAACCAATGGTGCGTAAAAGTCAAATAGTTAAAGTTTAAGGACACTTCCGCTGAACCTAGAGGAACAAAACTTAACACACAGACCCTAGAGGTGTGCACCAGTGTGGGAACACCGGCGGAGCAAAGTTACCTCACCCACAGGAAGTGGGTGCACAGGGTCGAAGTGGCGTCGGGTTTTGACACGCAGGCTCTTGGTGCTTGAAGCTGAAAGGGCTGCAGGCAGGGTGAAGACGAAGTGTCCGGTGGAGTCCAAGGGTGGACTCAAGTTGTAGAGTACCTGAAAGCAGAGGGGACAGAGTCTGGGTCACTCAGCAGTGACCAGGGTGGAACCAGGACGGAACCAGGCAATGTCGGGCGCAATCAGGTGGTCGTCGAGGCGCTTCTCTTCGCTGTCACGTGGGCTCTGGGGCATCTGCGACGTCCAGGAGCAGGTCACGATCTGTCCCACGCAGGCTCTCACCGTCGGTGCAGTCGGCTTCCGGTTTGGAGCAAACAAGCCTTGGTAAGAGCAATCCACGCGGGATTGGAAGATGGCGTCTCACTCGGACCAGGAAGGTCAGAGTCGGGGCTCCCTTTCAGGGGAGCTGGTGTGGATCTGGAGCAACCAGAATCACGAGTCTTCTTTTGTAGTTCGTCGGCACAGGGACCACAAGCCAGCTGGCAAGTGACCGGGCCAACGCGTTGAGCCAAATCGTGCCAAAGGGCCCCACGCAGCACTCGTCGAGTGTGGAGGGCTGAACTTCGGCTCAGGAGTAGCTCAGGGTAGGGGCTTCTCAAACCCCGGTGTACAGCTTCGAGGGTCACTCGTGGGCTGCACGGTCAGCGTCTCGTGGTCACTTCAAGATGGCGTGCCCCACGCTTCCGGTCGCCTCCACGGGTCTCAGCTTTGCAGGGACTGTGGATCGGGCTGTTAGATGCTGGGCAGGCTTGATCTCGTCGATCTCAGTCGCTCGAGTTCCGGCGGGAACTGCAACCAAGTAGACGTCGAGGGCTGGATGGTGCCTGCTGCTGCAGGGTGGTCACTCCTTGACCACAAGGGAGATTCTTCGGGCTTCCACGTTGAGATGGAGGGCGAAGGGTCCAGAATATCGTTTCAAATGTTTCTTCCAGAAAATCTGATGTGCATTGGCACTGCTCCCACTCTTATTCGAATCTGGTGGGCGTGATTACCTGCTAGGTCCCCTCCTATGGGTGGGACCCAGGAAGTGGGTGGATACACCCCCTTCCTTTGATCCAGGCCGCCCTGGCACGAGGGCTGGAGTGCCCCAGAACCGGTTTGGCCGGATTATGCAAGGGGCAGCCTTGTGCGCCCCAGGCAGTGTCTGGTTTCTTTCAAACCTCCCTGCTACAATACACTATCTCCTGTCTGGAGGGCGGTGACACCCTCCTGTGACAGGAAACCCTTTGTCCAGGACCCCCTTGACTGGGTTTCGGTCAGCTCCAGGGGTCCAGACATTTGTCTGTGGCAGAGGCATCCATTTTGTGGATCTTAAGGCCTTTGGAGAAATCAACCGCATTAAAGCAAAGTAACATGTCTTACCCCTCTAGAGGGGTGGAATGCCATCCCCGTCGCCAGAACTGGCGAGGGGATGGTATTCCAAAGCGTATGACACCTTACACGACATGTTTTGATAAAGCCAAACCAAAGTTGCTAAATAACCGCGAGGATTATAAGGCACTTAATAGTATATGGTATGGCATTATCCTGAAACAGCTTAGGGATTTGTTCCCGACGGCTGCAGACAGGCTCAGCTCATGCTAGAGCTCCATCTCACATAAAAACCATGCACCCAGCCTCCAGGATTGGTGAGGCCTGTCTATAGGAGTGGCTCACAGGTTTACATGTGTCCAGATATAGGTTTAGACATAGGTATACTATATCTAAGCAAGGGGTGTGTACACCACCTTACCCCAGCTGAGTGATCAGCCAGTTGTGTCAATTTAAGAACCAGCCAGGGGTGGCAAAAGATATGCTGCAGCCCCTGGTAGGCCTTAGTGGCTCCTGTGCCCTGTGCACCTATAGTGCATTCTACAGGGGCTGACAAGGAGTCCATTTCCAATTGGTATGTGCCTATAGCACATGTGTCATTAATTTAGTGAGAGAACAGCAGGCTGGGGGTCTGATCAGCAGGCCCACAGCCTCAGTAGTCGAAAACCAGTGAAGCAAAAAGCAAAAATTTGGGGTGACCATAGGATAGCAGACCCTACTCTCCTACACAACCCCCCCCCAAACGCAGGGACATTAAACTAACCTTGACCAGATAAGTCTTCATGTTCTAAGTGGAAGTACCTGGAGAGACCATCTGCATTACCATGGTCAGTCCCTGGGCGGTGCTCCACTGTAAAGTCCATCCCCTGTAGGGAAATGGACCACCTGAGCAGTTTGGGATTTTCACCCTTCATCTGATTAAGCCATAAGAGGGGCTTATGGTCTGTTTGCACCAGGAAGTGAGTTCCAAACAAGTAGGACCTCAACTTCTTTAATGCCCAAACCACAGCAAAGGCCTCCCTCTCAATGGCTGACCAACGTTTTTCTCTTGGGGTTAGCCTCCTGCTAATGAAAGCAATTGGCTGGTCTTGACCATCTTGATTAAGTTGTGAGAGTACAGCTCCCACCCCCAACTCAGAAGCATCTGTCTGAACAATGAACTGTTTGGAGTAGTCAGGACTCTTTAGGATAGGTGCAGAGCACATGGCCTTCTTCAGGTCTTCAAATGCCTTCTGACAGCTAACTGTCCACTGAACCTTTTTTGGCATCTTCTTGGATGTCAAGTCATTTAATGGTGTCACTATAGACCCATAGTTTTTCACAAACTTTCTGTAATACCCAGTCAGGCCCAAGAAGGCTCTGACTTGTGTCTGGGTAACTGGAGGAGCCCAGTCCTGTATGGCCTGGATTTTGCTTTCCAGTGGCTGAACCTGGCCTCCACCTACTAGGTGGCCCAGGTATACAACCTTACTCTGCCCTATCTGGCACTTTGTGGCCTTGATAGTTAGGCCTGCCTTTTGCAGGGCCTCCAAAACTTTCTTCAGGTGGATCAGGTGATCCTCCCAGGTGGAGCTAAAGACAGCAATATCATCCAGATAAGCTGCACAAAAGTCATCCAACCCAGTAAGGACTTGGTTCACCAACCTTTGAAAAGTGGCAGGTGCATTCTTCAAACCAAAGGGCATTACCACAAACTGATAATGCCCACTAGGGGTAGAGAATGCTGTCTTGGCCTTTGACTCCTCAGCTAGTCTGATTTGCCAGTAGCCAGCTGTCAGATCAAATGTGCTCAGAAACTTGGCAGAAGCCAATCTGTCAATGAGCTCATCTGCTCTTGGAATGGGGTGAGCATCTGTCCTAGTGACAGCATTGAGACCCCTGTAATCCACGCAAAACCTCATTTCTCTCTTACCATCTTGGGTATGAGGTTTTGGCACCAGGACTACTGGGCTGGCCCATGGGCTCTCTGATGGCTCAATCACTCCAAGCTCCAACATCTTTTGCACCTCAGCCTTGATGCAATCCCTGACATGATCAGGTTGCCTGTAGATCTTATTCTTGACAGGCAAACTGTCACCAGTGTCCACAACATGGGTACACCAGTCAGTTTGGCTGGGTGTGAGTGAAAACATTTGCCTGTGAGCCTGCAAAACTTGTCTGCAGTCCCTCTGTTGCTGGTCAGTGAGGCTGCCTGCCAAGGCTACTCCATCAACTGAACCATCATCAGGGTTCTGGGAAAGCAGGTCTGGGAGAGGGTCACTCTCTTCCTCCTGTTCCCCATCTGTGGCCATGAGCAAGCTCATGTCCTCCCTGTCTACAAATGCCTTCAAGCGATTCACATGGATTACCCTGTGAGGGCTCCTGGGTGTTCCAAAGTCTACCAAGTAGGTGACTTCCCCTTTCTTCTCAATAATAGGATAGGGTCCACTCCATTTGTCTTGGAGTGCTGCTGGAGCCACTGGCTCCAGTACCCATACCTTCTGTCCTGGTTGGAACTCTACCAGTACAGCCTTTTGGTCATGCCAAGCTTTCTGCAATTCTTGGCTGGCCTCCAGGTTTTTGGATGCTCTTTCCATGTACTCAGCCATCCTGGAGCGGAGACCAAGTACATAGTCCACTATGTCTAGTTTGGGCTTTTTGAGAGGTAACTCCCATCCTTCCTTCACCAAACACAATGGACCTCTCACAGGGTGGCCAAACAAAAGTTCAAAAGGGCTGTAGCCAACCCCCTTCTGTGGGACCTCTCTGTAAGCAAAGAGCAGGCAGGGTAAAAGAATGTCCCATTTCCGCCTGAGCTTCTCTGGTAATCCTTTTATCATGCCTTTAAGGGTCTTGTTAAATCTCTCCACAAGCCCATTGCATTGTGGATGATATGGGGTGGTAAACTTGTAGTTTACTCCACATTCCTTCCACATTGCTTTTAGATAGCTGGACATAAAATTTGTCCCTCTATCTGATAGTACCTCCTTAGGAAAGCCCACTCTTGAGAAAACTGCAATGAGGGCTTTTGCCACCACAGGTGCTGTGGTGGTCCTTAGGGGAATAGCCTCTGGGTACCTGGTGGCATGATCCACTACCACCAGTATGAATCTGTTCCCAGATGCTGTTTGGGGGTCCATTGGACCCACAATATCAATTCCAACTCTCTCAAAGGGGACCCCCACCACAGGTAGTGGTATTAGGGGGGCCTTTGTTGTGCCACCTGACTTACCACTGGCTTGGCAAGTGACACAGGAGCGACAAAACTCCTTGACATCCTCTGACATGTGAGGCCAGTGAAAGTGTGGAACAAGCCTGTCCCACGTCTTGTTCTGGCCTAAGTGTCCTGCAAGGGGAATATCATGGGCCAAGGTAAGGAGGAATCCCCTAAACTGCAGAGGTATCACCAACCTCCTGGTCATGCCAGGCTTGGGGGTTCTAGCCTCTGAGTAAAGGAGTCCCTCATCCCAATACACAGTATGGGTACCTTGGGCATCCCCAGCAGCCTCAGCAGCAGCCTGCTGTCTGAGGGGTTCAAGGGAAGGGCAATCTAATTGAGCCTGCCTCAGGTCTGCCCTTGAGGGTCCCCCTGTCCCCAGAAACTCAACCTGGTCAGGTTCAAGCTCCTCAGAGACAGTCTCCTCTTGGACTGCAGAATCAGTTTCCTCTGAAACCTGATCCTCAACCTGGGGCAAGGTGGAAGGCGAGGCCTTTCCTCTCTTGCTCCTTCTCTTGGGTTGTGGCTGGTCTATTGTCTCAAGATCCACCACTGGTTCAGGAAGGCACTTCTTAGCCTGAGCCCTTGTCATGGCAAGGACATGCTCTGAAATCCCTAGCATTTCTGCATGAGTCCTGTACTCCACTTCTGACCATGCTGAGCTTTCAAGGTCATTGCCTAACAGACAGTCTACTGGTAGGTCTGCACTCACCACAACTTTCTTTAGGCCATCAACCCCTCCCCAGGAGAAGTTCACAACTGCCACACTATGGGAGGTAGTGGAGTTGCTTGCATTGGTTACTAGGTAGCTCTCTCCTAGTACAATCTGTCCAGGGTCCACAAAGCCAGGGGTCACCATGGTGACACTAGCACATGTGTCCCTGTAAGCTTGAGCCAGTTTCTCATTTATTAAGGGAGTCTGCCTGTATTTGCCCAGGTTAGTGGGGCTTACTGCAGTGGGCAACTCAATGTCCACATCATACAGGAGAACTGCCTGTGTAGGGACTCTGACTAGGCCAGATCCTACTTCAATACCCAGGGTCAACCCAGCTACACCCTTGGACTGTGTTCCACCACTGCTTACTGTACTTGGGGTTGCAGTTGCTTTAGGAGCTGTAGTGGTGGGAACTGGATTTGCCTTGGTGCACTCACTGCCCCAGTGTGAAACTGATTTGCAGGTATTACACCAAGGTGTCTTTGGACCTTTGTTCTTCTTCTTCTTGTTACCATTTTGGGAACCACCCTCCTTACTATTAGTTTGGGGGCCTGAAGACTTCTGGTCTTTTTCTTTATCTTTCTGATTCTGATTACCACCCTTCTGGTCTGTTTTCTTCTGGTCACCACCTTGGTTCTGGGGTTTCTGCTTAATCCTTGTTCTGACCCATTTGTCTGCCTTCTTTCCCAATTCTTGGGGAGAGGTCAGATCAGAGTCAATAAGGTATTGATGCAACAGCTGGTTTGTACAGTTATTAAGGATCTGTTCTCTCATCATAAGATTGTACAATCCTGTATAGTCTGAAACTTTACTTCCCTGTAACCAACCCTCCAAAGCCTTAGTGGCACACTCCACAAAATCAGTCCAGTCTTGAGTCTGTGCTTTCTGGGTGTCTCTGAACAACAACCTGTATTGCTCAGTGGTTAGGCCATACCCTTCAATGAGAGCACTCTTCAAAACAGAGTAGTTTTTGGCATCCTCAGGTCTAACTGTGAGGAGCCTGTCTCTCCCTTTCTCAGAAAAGGAGTACCACAAAATTGCAGCCCACTGGTTCTCAGGAACCTGCTGTACCATGCAGGCTCTCTCAAGAGCAGTCATCCATTTGTGGATGTCATCCCCTTCTTTAAAGGGGGGCACAATCTTGGTCAGGTTTCTATTGTCATAGGCCCTGTCTTTTTCTCTTGGAAAATTGCTGCCACCAGTGACATCTAAGCCACTTAATTTCTGCTCTCTTGCCAAGGCAAGTCTAGCTTGAGCCAAGGCTACCTCCTCCCTCTCTATCTGGAGTTTGACAGCCCTCATTCTGGCCCTATGCTCTAACTTTTGAGAAGCATTCATGCCTCTCTGTGATTCCCTGGAGGCACTAGAAAGATGAGAGTCTCCTGAGGGAGATCTCACTCTTCTGTTGCCTGGGAGAATCATTTGTTGGGATCTGGGGAGGTGCTGGCCCTCTCCATTTCCCAGTAGGTCCAAGTTGGCCTGGCTAAGCCTACCAACTGGAACCTGGCTACCCTGATCCTGTACTTCTAAGTCCTCAACTTCTGAGTCCTCATCCAAGTCATCATCATCCTCCTCTTCAGGGGGATCAACTGCAGGGGGGTTCCCTCCAGTTCCTGTATCTAGGGAAGCTGCTTTTGCCCTCTCTAAGTCATCCTGTTCTAGGAGTCCTATCAGGATTAGGCAGGTGGGGCTTCTGCCCCTTTTTAACCCTCTTGCTTTGCACAAGACAATCAAGTCTCTGCGGGTTAGTTTGTCATATCCAGAAGTTGCCTGGGTAGGGTCAACTGTCACAGGACTAGACCCTGAGGCCTTTCCTGTGTCGGACATGGTTACTAGTGAGGTGTAAGTGGTGCACTTACCTACACTAAGTGTTTTCCTCCTGGACCTTGCTAGTGAGTTGTAGTCAGGGGTGTGCTACTCCCTTCAACCTACAACTACTAAGTTCAGTAGAACTTAATATGCTAAGCTTTTGATTTTATATGTACCTAGAGGTACTTGATGTGATCTTTCAATTTGATATAAAGATTGCAATGGTAAAACAACAGCAAGCTCAAATCCGCACCGCTGCTCACCAATGTGAGAAGTTGGCCTGGTAGGGGATGTTTCCAATTCTGGAACCACCTACTACCCGACCAAACAATCCCCTTATGGTGTCTGGTTGTAAGTCAACCTTATTAGACAAGCTATCCTAGTGGTAGCATGGACTAAGCAGCCTAAAGGCTTAACTTAAGAGGTCGTGTTAAGCGAGCTGTTTTACCACATACAATCCTGTAATACCAAATGAAAGGACACCACACAAGTATATATTATAAAAATATATGTGTTTATTACTAAAAACAATCCCCAGTATTCTTTATGAATAAAGGGGCACAAGCGTTAAATCAAAAGCACTGTTTAAACATACAAAGTTGCACAATTATGGATGAGGGCAGGGGGCCACTCAAACCATATACTAAACAAGTGGTATAAGAGAGGCCACTCGAGCAGTGGTTAGGCCTAGGGCCTAGGGAATCGCTGGGAGCAGTCAGGACAAGCAATGCTGAAGTCGGGAATGGCCCTCGGGATTCGGGAGATGTGCGGAAAGCGCACGCATGCACCAATGTTAACCAATGGTGCGTAAAAGTCAAATAGTTAAAGTTTAAGGACACTTCCGCTGAACCTAGAGGAACAAAACTTAACACACAGACCCTAGAGGTGTGCACCAGTGTGGGAACACCGGCGGAGCAAAGTTACCTCACCCACAGGAAGTGGGTGCACAGGGTCGAAGTGGCGTCGGGTTTTGACACGCAGGCTCTTGGTGCTTGAAGCTGAAAGGGCTGCAGGCAGGGTGAAGACGAAGTGTCCGGTGGAGTCCAAGGGTGGACTCAAGTTGTAGAGTACCTGAAAGCAGAGGGGACAGAGTCTGGGTCACTCAGCAGTGACCAGGGTGGAACCAGGACGGAACCAGGCAATGTCGGGCGCAATCAGGTGGTCGTCGAGGCGCTTCTCTTCGCTGTCACGTGGGCTCTGGGGCATCTGCGACGTCCAGGAGCAGGTCACGATCTGTCCCACGCAGGCTCTCACCGTCGGTGCAGTCGGCTTCCGGTTTGGAGCAAACAAGCCTTGGTAAGAGCAATCCACGCGGGATTGGAAGATGGCGTCTCACTCGGACCAGGAAGGTCAGAGTCGGGGCTCCCTTTCAGGGGAGCTGGTGTGGATCTGGAGCAACCAGAATCACGAGTCTTCTTTTGTAGTTCGTCGGCACAGGGACCACAAGCCAGCTGGCAAGTGACCGGGCCAACGCGTTGAGCCAAATCGTGCCAAAGGGCCCCACGCAGCACTCGTCGAGTGTGGAGGGCTGAACTTCGGCTCAGGAGTAGCTCAGGGTGGGGGCTTCTCAAACCCCGGTGTACAGCTTCGAGGGTCACTCGTGGGCTGCACGGTCAGCGTCTCGTGGTCACTTCAAGATGGCGTGCCCCACGCTTCCGGTCGCCTCCACGGGTCTCAGCTTTGCAGGGACTGTGGATCGGGCTGTTAGAAGCTGGGCAGGCTTGATCTCGTCGATCTCAGTCGCTCGAGTTCCGGCGGGAACTGCAACCAAGTAGACGTCGAGGGCTGGATGGTGCCTGCTGCTGCAGGGTGGTCACTCCTTGACCACAAGGGAGATTCTTCGGGCTTCCACGTTGAGATGGAGGGCGAAGGGTCCAGAATATCGTTTCAAATGTTTCTTCCAGAAAATCTGATGTGCATTGGCACTGCTCCCACTCTTATTCGAATCTGGTGGGCGTGATTACCTGCTAGGTCCCCTCCTATGGGTGGGACCCAGGAAGTGGGTGGATACACCCCCTTCCTTTGATCCAGGCCGCCCTGGCACGAGGGCTGGAGTGCCCCAGAACCGGTTTGGCCGGATTATGCAAGGGGCAGCCTTGTGCGCCCCAGGCAGTGTCTGGTTTCTTTCAAACCTCCCTGCTACAATACACTATCTCCTGTCTGGAGGGCGGTGACACCCTCCTGTGACAGGAAACCCTTTGTCCAGGACCCCCTTGACTGGGTTTCGGTCAGCTCCAGGGGTCCAGACATTTGTCTGTGGCAGAGGCATCCATTTTGTGGATCTTAAGGCCTTTGGAGAAATCAACCGCATTAAAGCAAAGTAACATGTCTTACCCCTCTAGAGGGGTGGAATGCCATCCCCGTCGCCAGAACTGGCGAGGGGATGGTATTCCAAAGCGTATGACACCTTACACGACATGTTTTGATAAAGCCAAACCAAAGTTGCTAAATAACCGCGAGGATTATAAGGCACTTAATAGTATATGGTATGGCATTATCCTGAAACAGCTTAGGGATTTGTTCCCGACGGCTGCAGACAGGCTCAGCTCATGCTAGAGCTCCATCTCACATAAAAACCATGCACCCAGCCTCCAGGATTGGTGAGGCCTGTCTATAGGAGTGGCTCACAGGTTTACATGTGTCCAGATATAGGTTTAGACATAGGTATACTATATCTAAGCAAGGGGTGTGTACACCACCTTACCCCAGCTGAGTGATCAGCCAGTTGTGTCAATTTAAGAACCAGCCAGGGGTGGCAAAAGATATGCTGCAGCCCCTGGTAGGCCTTAGTGGCTCCTGTGCCCTGTGCACCTATAGTGCATTCTACAGGGGCTGACAAGGAGTCCATTTCCAATTGGTATGTGCCTATAGCACATGTGTCATTAATTTAGTGAGAGAACAGCAGGCTGGGGGTCTGATCAGCAGGCCCACAGCCTCAGTAGTCGAAAACCAGTGAAGCAAAAAGCAAAAATTTGGGGTGACCATAGGATAGCAGACCCTACTCTCCTACACTCTAGAAGTTGGTCCATTGTCCCGAACTACTGATTTGTTACTTACGAAGTCATGTCCAGAAAATTTGTTAGGCATTAAAACATTAAAAGAATTAGGTGCAGTTATTTGCTGCTCTCCAGAAGGAATACGATTGTTTTTAAGAGACTTTAAAGGTCATTATGTATTACGTGATTTTGATCCAAGATTGTCCAATGTTCCACAGCATTTATGGGCGCAAGGTCCAACTGATGTAGGTTTTATGCGAATCACACCCCATCGTGTGACCCTCAAGCAAGGTATAGTCTTGCCACGGATCAGACAGTACAGATTGCCACCTGAGGCTGTAGCAGCCTTATCCAAAATTATTGACGAGCTCATTGCTCAAGGAGTAGTCGTAGAAACTGACTCCAATGTATGTAATTATCCTATCATTCCAGTCATGAAACGTACTGATCCAAATGCACCTCCAGTATATCGATTAGTGATTGACCTTCGAGAACTTAATAAATGTATCATACCCCAGTATCCAGTAGTCCCAGATATTTCATCTCTATTGACAGCTATTGATTCTGAAGCTACATTTTTTACTGTTATAGACCTCAAGAATGCATTTTTCAGTGTCCCGATTCATCCAGACAGCCAGTACCTTTTCGGTTTTTGTTTAAATGGAAGGAGCTATAAATTCACACGAGCTCCTCAAGGTTTCACAGAAAGCCCTAGTATTTACAGTCAAGCACTTAAAAGACAACTAGACAATATTCACATGCCAACTGACACTGCCCTGCTCCAGTATGTAGATGATCTACTGATCACAGCCCGTTCTGAACGTGACTGCGAGCGAGCGTCACTTACAATTCTGTATTTCCTAGCCGAGATGGGGCACAAGGTGTCCCCTTCGAAGCTTCAATTCTGTGTCCAGCAAGTGATCTACTTAGGCCACTTACTGTCCAAGTGGGGTAGGCAGTTGACACCAGACCGTATCCAGTTAATAGCGAGTCTTCCACAGCCCAAGACACAGAAGGAGGTACGTGCTTTTATTGGCCTCACTTCTTATTGCAGACAATGGATTCCTCAGTATGCATTTCTAGCAAAGCCACTGATACAGTTAACGACACAGGAGGCAGCCATATCGACTGTCCTCCCTTGGACATCTGAACATACACTTAGTTTTAATGAGTTAAAGAAAGCTTTATGCCAAGCACCTGTTCTAGCTACACCGAACTACAGTAAGCCTTTTACACTTTTTGTCACAGAACGTGATGGTACTGCATTATCTGTTCTCACACAAGATCAAGCCGGACAGTACAAGCCTTTTGCTTTTTTTTCGAGCACATTAGATCCAGTAGCCCAGACTTTGCCTGCGTGCCTCAAGTCAGTTGCAGCCACAGCTCTAGCAATCAGACAAAGTGATTCCATAGTATTAGGACACTCCCTGACAGTACAAGTTCCACACTCCGTGGAAGTTCTTTTAAACCGAACACAGACTCAGCACTTGACCATTGCACGTTTAACAGGTTATGAACTGACACTGTTCCAGCCACACATAGAAATCAGACGCTGCAACGTTCTAAATCCTGCTACTCTGTTACCGTCAGTTACTTAAAATCCTGCCACACATGACTGTGTGGAAGTCATTAACACTATGACTAAGCCAAGACAAGACCTGACAGACATTGCATTACCTGATCCCGACCTGACACTTTATGTGGATGGTTCATGTATGAGAACGAGTACAGGAGAACTAGTAGCCGCGTATGCAGTGACTACTGACACTGAAGTTATTGAAACACACCGTATTGACACACTGTCTGCTCAAGCAGCAGAGCTAGTTGCTCTGACCCAAGCCTGCATACGTGCCAAGAACCTGAAAGTAAACATATATACAGATTCACGTTACGCATTCGGAGTTGTACACGACTTCGGAGTGCTCTGGCAGGAGAGAGGTTTCATGACTTCTCATGGAACCAAGATTCAGCATGGTCTCCTCATTCAAGCTCTGTTAGATGCAATACATTTACCGACAGCTATCGCTATCATGAAGTGCAAGGCACATACGAAAGTTACTGACATCATTTCCCAAGGTAATGATCTAGCAGACCGAACAGCCAAGCTTACAGCTCAGACACCAGACATTCCAGTTAACAAGACACAGACATCCACTCCAGAACAGATTACTTGTATGACAGTTAAGGACCCTACACAAGATGTCATAGACATACAGTTACATGCTACTCCTGAAGAAATCAAGAAATGGTCCGAACAAGGAGGGGTCCAGACAGATCAGGGATGGTTGACGAAGGGAAAAGCCACATGGTTTCTCCCCGACTCTATGGTTCAAGTCATTATCAATACCGCACATAGTCCAGCACACCTAGGAGAAAAAGCCATGTTAGACAGTATTCAGAACCTTTGGTTTAACAAGCACTTACGAGCTGCAGCCAAGCAGAAAGTCCGTACTTGTATGATATGTTGTCAATTCAATCCAGGTAAAAGTGTCCCGGTGGAACAAGGTGGATTCCAACCTCCTGACCACCCTTTCGAAGTCCTCCAGATGGATTATATTCAGATGGAGCGATGTCGAGGTTTCAAGTATGTCCTTGTAGTTGTATGCGCTTTGTCCAGGTGGACAGAAGCATATCCAGTTCCAGATTACACAGCAGCGACCACTGCCAAGCAGTTGGTTCGTGAATTCTTCCCCCGTTATGGACTCCCTAGGGTCGCGTATTCTGATAACGGCCAGCCATTCTCATCCGAGTTAATGAAACATGTTTCCCTCTTGTTAGGGTACACGTGGAAGTTCCATTGTGTGCGCCATCCTGAAGCAGCCGGTCTCGTAGAGAGACATAATCAGACCCTGAAAATCCGTATTGCCAAGACATGTAAAGAGAAAGGTGTAGACTGGCTAGTTGCCCTGCCAGTTGCTTTATTCTTTATGCGAATGGTCGCACACTCCAGATCAGGTCTGTCCCCTTATGAGGTCGTATTCGGCTGCCCCCCAAACATGTGGGGTACACCTAGACCCCGCAGTATTACAGATGTTTCCAGTAATATGTTGACAGATTACCTAGCTTCCTTGATGTCTGCCCTACACTCTTGTCGTTCACAGGTTGCCGCTACATTCCCAGACAATACTGAAGTGAAACCGCATGAGGTCATTCCAGGCGACCTCGTCCTTGTAAGGAATTTTGATCGTTCAAGTCCGCTGGAGCCTCGTTGGAAGGAGCCACGACTTGTCCTTCTGACCACCCGTACGGCCGTGAAGTTGGAGGGCCGCAAGGGTTGGGTCCATCTGTCCCATATCAAGAAGTTCCATGGAGTCCAGAAAAAGACATTTTTAAAGGACATTTCTAAAGACTGTCTGAAAGACTGCCTGAAACCAGACATTGATCTGAATCCTGAACTGAAAGTTCCTCTGTTAGAGAAAACTCCGCAACAGGAGTATAAGTTAAAGCTCCGGTCTAGTAAAATAAGTCAGCCAGTTTAATTGTCTAAGTCCCTCTCGGGTGAAACGGTTAGACAGGTATCTGACATGTATGAGATAGACCCCCATAGTGAGAGAGTTAGTCAAAACTCTATCCGATGTATCGTTTTTCTAAGTTTTCTATTGTTTCTAAGTTTGATGGTTACCTGCACAAGTTATGCATTGCATTTATGTTTTCCAATTTCTCATGTAAATAAGTTTTCTAATGCTACAGTAGAGCACACATTTAGTGATCTGCCTCCTCACGAGTTATCCTATCGTCTTGCTATGAGAAATAACACATTTGTAAGAATGTTGCACTATTCACACCAGACCAGCAATGCTACAAATTGTTGGGTGTGTGGTCGACTCCCCCCTTTCCAGACACCGAAGGGAGTTCTGCCACTCTTTCCTTATCCGTTTTCACATAATGGTTCGTGTGGAGCATGGTCCATGTTAACGTCATCTTCAAATGATGTGTCCCTTCTGAATAGAACATGTTTTCCAGACAAGCAAGGTCTCCCCCATAGAACAGGGTTAGATCTAGAAAATGAAGTTTACAATTTAGGTAATTATTCTTCGAATTTTATGGTCCTGAATGTTCAGTCTGATACTACTCCAGACTTACCTGCTATTTCAGTACTACCAGTCAAAGGCGAATTATGTGTCCGAAAGAATGGTTCCGCACATGTAGGACATAGTGATTGTACTACTACTGTCGAGTATAGTGACAGTGGGAAATCTATTTTCAAAGCTTCACGTCATTCTTATTTTGTTTGTGGTCAGACCGCATATGTTCGTCTGCCCCTCGATTGGGATGGAACATGTTATATTGCCTTCCTACTGCCACCAGTTTTTCTAGCCCCATCTGATTATCACAGAAACACACATCTAGTACACGTCAGAAATAGACGGGAGATTGAGTCCCCAATTGTCGATCAAACTGAAACTGCTCTAGAACAGTATACAGATTTCAATAGAGGTTTCTTTTTCTTTATAGGACCTGTCCAGAATAGTAAGTCAATCCGTAGGTTAACCAGAACCCTTGAAGCAGTAGTGAATGAGACTACTTCTGCTCTAGGTAACTTAACCGAAGAGCAATCTGCTATGAGATTTGTCGTGCTCCAAAATCGTCTCGTTCTTGACGTCATACTGGCCGATAGAGGAGGAGCATGTAGAGTCATCGGATCTAGTTGCTGCATTTTCATTCCTAATAACGCGCCGTCTGTTTATTCAGCTATAACCAGACTTCATAAAAGTGCCCATCAGTTACACCAGAATCCAGGCTCCTGGACATGGTCCGGTTGGCTCTGGAGTATCATATCTGCCTGGGGATGGAAAGTATTGTCATTCCTAGGTATTGCAGTAATGATCATATTCAGTTGCTGCCTCTGTATACAATGTGGCCCTGCGATTTGCGGCATTTGTGCTACCTCTTGTATTCCTAGTCCTAAGTCCCGTTCCAGGACAATTCGAGACGAGCAAATGATGCTGTATGAAATGATAGATGGTATCATGAATATAGATGTTTCCTGATGGAAACGTAGGGCACAAGGAGGGAATGTGGAAAAGTAAATTTTGCCATGTTGTATGTGCCTACGTGTTCCCTATGTTATGTTATATGTGCATGATCGATATGCATGTATTCCCCTATGATCGATTAAAGACGCAATTATAGTTGTGTCCATCTCTAGTATGCCAGTTTCCAGTTTTCGTGAATACAACGAATATCGGGCCTATGTAAAGCTACGTTGCCACGTTTTACAGTGTGCACGTTAATTCATTGAATTATCCCCGTTTCTAGGCCTCAAAAGGGCCCGGACTTAGATTCAGCTCCTGTTTTCTGAACCCTCTCCAAGGAGCGATACAGCCCCCACCTGTATCCCTGACTCTTAGCTTACTTTCATGCCTCGCAGTGCCCGGCTCGGCCTGGCTCTGCCTCCCAGTCTGCCAAGAATATGTTATGTTTCTAGTTATCAGTCCAGCCCTCCTTCTCTGCATTCCTAAGCTACTGAATCGCATCAATAGTTTCCGTCATGGTCTAGCCTTTATGTCTCCATGTAAGAGAAATACTGTATTAATATTTATAGAATATTCCCCGCACACGCACTACATGTAGAATTATGCATGCACCAGTCTTAATGTCTGTTAGCCTTTACTCTGATAACTTTTGGATTCTATCAACATGTACTCTAAACACCAGATACTAGATATGCCTGGGTACATGTCGCTCTGACACTCCAGACTTTAGTCTCCTCTTCTAGCGCAGAAGTCATAGCCCCCCAGTTCTCCCTGGTAACACGTCATTGTCAGTTTGCGCGCACCACTAGGTTAGAGGTCCCAGCTGCTCAGGTAGCCCCCTCCATGTTTCCGCCCCGTTTATGACATATTCTGTTACGTTTACATCACATGTCTGTGTATACGCCCTGTACACGCCTTCTTGTTACCTCATTTTGCCCTTATCTTTCGCGACTGCTACAAACTCCGCCTACTGCTACGCCTACTGTATTGAATGCAATGTATTTTGTTTAACTATATATACTAATGTTCTGTTATTAAAAGTTATGCGCATCATTCCCAGATCCTGCCCCCGGCAGCTGTCGGGCCCTGCCATCCCATTCCCATGCAGGCTGTCCTGTTCCTGTCCTTTTATGCCTGATTAAAGCCTGTACACTCTAGCTACCTCGAATCTTGACTCTTATTTATTGAGCTATCTGTTTGTATGAGTATCCCGAAAAATAGAACCGGTAATTAATTATTTATTTACCACACCTTTAACAATAAACACCATAAAAAGGCAACGATTAGAACAGGCAGATACAAGGTGCCAGCATTCAAACATAAAAAAACACAAATCATTACTTCTAATTAATAGTTTTTTATCATCGTCATTTTGTTGTACATTATACATCATAAGTAACAAAAATGCTTCTCACACTTCTTTATTATAACATTTCAGCATACTGCAGACTTCTGCACAACACAGCTTAAAAACAAACACAAACTCAATATCTCTGCCTTAACACTTATTAGTTCCCAAAGGCAAGACCTATTGGCTATGCCAATGCTTGTTTTGTTTATTTCAGCAGGATTACTTTTTGTCACTATTAAATTAGCTTCACACATTCCCTTTATTGCTGGATTTTGAGACCCTTCACCAGGGCTCAAGTCCTAAAAAAAGAAGTGGGGGGACTCATCCGAAAAAGAGGTGCTACAGAGTATGTGACTACGGGCCAGCGATGCAGTAACACAGTGGAAGAGGTGTGGCGCCGCGGCCAGGGCGACTGACGCTGGAATCTGGGGACCACGGTTCGATCCCCGGCTCCGGCGGCAGGTCAGCCCAGCACCATGTGACTCTGGGCAATAGCTCGCTTAATCTTCCCGACGGCCCCCCAGCGCCTAGAGACCCTTACGGGTGATTGTGCGCTTTACAAATGTGGACTTTACTTTACTCACTGGCAGTAAAAACTGCTTGCAGTTTGATACCAGTGTTGATTTATATCATCTTGTTTACATACTAATAGGTTAGTTCACAAAATGCTAATTTGGAGTAGGTCCCAATCCTGCCTACCTCATTAATATTTATGAGATTAGTTTCACATTGTGACGCACTCTGACTGGCCACAATCATGGGGCTGGTGGCCTGTGCAAGATTCTTCCTACTTGCTGAAATAAAGCTTGAATTCCGCGGACAGGAGATGTGCACGTGTACGGACAGGAGATGTGCACTCTGTACGCATGCACATCTCCTGTTCCCTCCCCCTGTCGGCTCCACGGAGCCAGCTTGTTCATTTTTGCAATTGTGCAACAATCTTGCTGTAGCATGGACTGAAACAAAAAAATATGTTTGCTCCATTTCATTATTACACAAAAAGCAAAACGATGTTAATGTATTTCACAAGCCAAGTGGAGTTAGCTACCACCAGCAGTAACTGTTCCAGCACGAAGTGTTCTGCACACCACAGACTTTCAGAAATGGGGGCCTAAGTTTTTAAAGGGAAGACTTCTTTACAAAACACGCACAGGTCAAACCTTCAAAGGGACAATACGATGAAGGGAATGATATTATTAATTCCAGTTTCTTGCCTTTGCTTAGACTGCATTCCAGGTCATTGTTTTTCACACACTATGCCATTCCAGACAGAGACCACACATATGCAAATCAGTCTTGCCAAACACATGTTAGAGGCTAGAATGTTTGACAAAATAATATGTTCAATGAACCTGTCCAGAAGCGACTAAAGCAGAGAGAATATCTAAGATTTTATTTGGGGGCATTGGTGATTAAACTGGTCAGCAGATGTAACTGATCACCGGAAGTCAAGGATGTAAAAATATATTAATATATTTTTGGGGATTTTAGACATCTTGCCAACGGATATAATGGAATTCAATCCAAACTTTTGTAAAATATGTTCCTGTGTTGCATGGTCTAAGTCTTCCTCAAAAGCAAACATACAAGTTTATACTTTGCGAAGTCTAACGTCATTAAACCTGCAAGCTTTAATGACATAAGGAAAGATGGAAGCTTCCTCTTCAGGCAGAGAGACTGTGAAACACAGGGACAGTACTGCACACGTGGGATTTCGGATAAGGGGTAGGGAAAGGGTTGCATGATACTCCCTCCATCAGAACTCCTCACCTGATTGAATAAGACATTATTTGTGAACGAGTCAATTAACGCAATCAATTGTAATATTTTATAAACTTGCACTGTGTATGTATAATTTGCTTTTGAATGTCTGTGGTTGAAGTCTTAGAAAAAAACAGTGTTCAAGTTTGTCACTTTATCAGCTGAGGGCACAGCTACGCAGTCCCCGTCTTTTGTGATATAGACATATTAATACAAAATAATAAGGAACGCGTAATGTTTCACACAGTCGTGTTGTGTTTTAGTCTTAGCGATCCTCGCTCAAAAGGGTATGTGGTAATCTGGATGAGAAGGCTGACTTCAAAGAAGTTGTTTTATTATTCAAAGATGCTCCTGGCAAGTACTGTTCTCGAAGATCTTAAAATTGGTCTGGCCAAAGGTTTCAGCTCACTTGACTCCACGAGAAGGCAAGTACTTGGGGTCTCATTTATAAGGCTATGCCTCACTTTTACGCCACCGATGCGTCACTTTTTGTGACGCACCAGTGGCATAAAAAATGCGCCTTGTTGAGTCATATTTACAAAGAGACGCATCTAGGTAGAATCGTCTCTTTGTAAACCCCTGCGCCACATTATACCTGCGCCAGGTATATGTATGCAAGGGTGGTGTATTGACGCAAGGAAGGGTCGTAAAAGTGACGCAGTGAAATTATGAGATTTCACTGCGTCACTTTTAGGACACCGTTGCGTCAAATTCTTGAGCCTGCCTCACAGCAGGCGTAAGACTGACGCAGGCCCTTTCACATGGGGTTTGCCCCATGTGAAAGGACGCATTGCTGGAGTTGCGTCACTTTTGTGACACACTCTAGCAATGCTTCACTTTTGCGCTTACAGATGATTCAGAAATACTGACGTATCTGTAACTCCTTGCGACATGATGCATCATACATTAAATATGACGCATCAGGAATGTCGCAAGGAGTGCGCACTGAAAAGTGACGCATCGCTGCTTTCACGCAGCGTTGCGTCATTTCTCATAAATGAGGCCCCTGCAATGGAACTCAGAATGTACGCAAGACAACAGCAGTATTTCATAGACCCTAAACCTTATCTGCAGATGAACGGGACCCCTCACTGAGTGGTACTGTTCATCTGCAGATAAGGTTTAGGGTCTATGCAACATCCATTGGGCTCACGGGGCTTCAGCCCCCCCCGTCGTGTCTGTCAGCCCGGGCAGAGACAGCTTCGGGGGATGGTGACCATCTCGTTGCAGCCGCACCCGAGGACTTAACAGGTCTTTAAAAGACCATTTACTTGTAAATGAGGCTTTTGTTGTGTTTTCGCCCCTTCTTTCAGTCACTCTGTCTATGGTTGGAAGAATTAGCCCCCCCCCTGAAATGTAGCTCTAGTTGCCTGCCTGCCGCTCAGTATCAAGAATATAATTAGGGCTCCTGGTTTATGGTTTTGATATTTTTTAAAGGTAGTAAAAACGAGGTTTGACCAATCCGAGAAAAAAAAGGTGTTTTTTTCCCTGGGCCCCTCCCCCAAACGAAAACACATTGACCTGAAGCCTAAGTGTATTCTGAGTCATAAAAAGTTTATTAGATGAAAAAATATTGTACGGGCACTTTTTTGCACAAAAAGTCACTTTTTGGCACTTTTTTGAGAGAAATAAAATAGTTCGCAGATTTTTTTTAAATCGACCGAATTAAAAAAAAAATGCTCTTGTTGGATGGCTTTGGACATAAGGCCGCAGTCCAGGGATGACTTCTGGCCTCCTGGGATGACTTTTTGAAGTTTTGGGGTTTAAGGGGGCATAGTCACTTCTTCCATCCAGGCTACGTTGCTCAAAATCGGGTACGATGTCAGGTTCTTCCCTTGGCTGGAAGCTGAAAAAAAAACTTCAGATAATAGCAAAGGTAGATAGATCAAATGAAAGCATCAGATCTGAGCTTTCTAACAAGTATATTTAGGTCATGGGTACTCACGAAGTGACTGTGATATCCATTCTGAGCTATTTGTTAAATTAGCAAATCTTGTCAAAAAAACTTTTTTTGACGATTTTTGCTAATTTTCGGTATCAACCCTCATGGCTGTTTTCGGGTCCCTGTAGCCACCAGGACCCCATAATATATCTCAGATGATATAACAAGAGTGGCTAGGGCTCATTTCCAGCCTCCAGGTACATGTCTGACTCCTATTTGTGACATTTCGAGGTGTTTGGTGTCAAACTCATTTTTTCCATTATAGGCCATATAGCTCAGAGTCACATCACATTGAGCTCAGAGTCACATCAAATTTCTAGTTCTGGACCTAAGGACCCCTTAGTATACCTCAGATGACATACCAGGAGTGTCTAAGACCCATTTCTGGCATCCAGGGATGACTTTTTGAAGTTTTGGGGTTTAAGGGGGCAAAGTCACTTCTTCCATCCAGCCTAAGGTGCTCAAAATCGGGTACAATGTCAGGTTTTTCCCATGGCTGGAAGCTGAAAAAAAAACTTCAGATAATAGCAAAGGTAGATAGATCAAATGAAAGCATCAGATCTGAGCTTTCTAACAAGTATATTTAGGTCATGGGTACTCACAAAGTGACTGTGATATCCATTCTGAGCTATTTGGAAAATTAGCAAATCTTGTCAAAAAAACTTTTTTTGACGATTTTTGCTAATTTTCGGTATCAACCCTCATGACTGTTTTCAGGTCCCTGTAGCCACCAGGACCCCATAATATATCTCAGATTATATAACAAGAGTGGCTAGGGCTCATTTCCAGCCTCCAGGTACATGTCTGACTCCTATTTGTGACATTTTGAGGTGTTTGGTGTCAAATTCATTTTTTTCCATTATAGCTCCTAGATATCAGAGTCACATCAGATTTCTAGTTCTGGACCCAAGAAGACCATAGTATACCTCAGATGACATACCAAGAGTGTCTAAGACCCATTTCTGGCCTCCAGGGGTGACTTTTTGAAGTTTTGGGGTTTAAGGGGGCAAAGTGACTTTTTCCACCCAGCCCAATGTTCTCAAAATCGGGTACGATATCAGGTGTTTCCCTTGGTTGGTAGCGGAAAAAAAACTTTATATAATATCAAAGTTATATATATCACATGAAAGCTTCAGAGCTGACCTTTCTAACAAGTGTATTCATATCTTGCGCACTCAAACAGTGTCTCTGATATCCATTCTGAGCTATTTGGAAAATTAGCAAATCTTGTCAAAAAAAATTTTGGGACGATTTTTGCTAATTTTCAGTATCAACCCACCTGACTGTTTTTGGGTCCCTGTGGCCACCAGGACCCTATGTTATATCTCAGGTGATATAGCAAGAGTGTCTAGGGCTCATTTCCAGCCTCCAGGTACATGTCTGAGTCCTATTTCAGACATTTTGAGGTGTTTGGTGTCAAATTCATTTTTTCCATTATAGGCCCTAGATATCAGAGTCACATCACATTTCTAGTTCTGGACCCAAGAACACCATAGTATACCTCAGATGACATACCAAGAGTGTCTAAGACCCGTTTCAGGCCTCCAGGGGTGACTTTTTGAAGTTTTTGGGTTTAAGGGGGCAAAGTCACTTTTTCCACCCGAGGTCGTGGAACTCGGAGCTGGGTAAAAGTTTAGCTTGAGTGCCCTCCCCATGGAGGTCAAAAATGTTATTGCATCAAAATCATTTAAAAACTATATAGGTGTAATTGTAGTGCCCTGAATGCTATATGGCTGCATTTGCACCGTTCTAGGTATTTACAAAATGAATTTCTAACACTTTTGAAGTCTCCATGAAGTGAAAAATGACTAAGTCCAAAAACTTCACTGGTGCATCAAAATGGTCAAAAAAGGTCAACATTGGGTTAAAATTAACAAAACATAGTGCTGCAGTGGTCCAATAGCAGGCTAAAGACATAATGAATGACACAGAATGAACAGTTTTACTAAACACTTTGAAAATTCGATTTTCAATTTCAGGGGGACAAGGTCATGGAACTCCGAGCTGGGTAAAAGTTCAGCTTAAGGGCCCTCCCCATGGAGGTCAAAAATGTTATTACATCAAAATCTTTTAAAAACTATATAGGTGTAATTGCAGTCTCCTGAATGCTATGTAACTGCATTTGCACTGTTCTGTGTGCCTCCAAAATGAATTTCTAACACTTTTGAAGTCCCCATGAAGTGAAAAATGACGAAGTACAAAGACATCATTGGTGCATGAAAGTGTTTAAAAACGGTCACAAATGCATAAAAATGAAAAAAACAAAGTGCTACACTGGCCCAATAGCAAGCTAAACACACAATGAATGACCCAGAATGAATATATTTACAAATTACTTGGAAAATGCTATTTTAAATTTCAGGGGGACGAGGTCACAGAAGTCATGGAACTCCGAGCGGGGTAAAAGTTCAAACTTTCCACCCCTCATGGAGGTCAAAATGTTTAATTCATCAAAATCATTTAAAAACTATATAGGTGTGATTGGAGTGTCCTGATTGCTATATAGGTGCATTTGCACTGTCCTGTGTGCCTCCAAAGTGACTTTTTAACACTTTTGAAATCTCCATGAAGCAAAAAGTGACTAAGTCCAAAGACCATTTGGAGCATCAAAGTGTTCAAAAACGGTCAAAAATGCATAAAAACGAAAAAAAAACCAAGTGCTACAGTGGCCCAATAGCATGCTAAACACACAATGAATGACACAGAATGAATAGTTGTACACATTACTTTGAAAATGCAATTTTAAATTTCAGGGGGACAAGGTCACGAAAGTCATGGAACTCCGAGCGGGGTAAAAGTTCAACCTTTCCCCCCTTATGGAGGTCAAAATTTTAATACATCAAAATCATTTAAAAACTATATAGGTGTGATGGCAGTGTCTTGGATACATCCCACATGAATTTTAAACACATTAGGAGCATCTCTGATCAAAATAACCATAAAAATCCCAAAGCTGCATCAGTGCTTCAAAGTGCTCCATAACGGTCAAAAATGGACGAAAATGAAAAATATTCTCCATATCTGAGTTTTTATAACATTCCTTAGATAATGTATATCTTGAATTAGTTTTAAATCCTTTTATTAAAAAGTTTCTTTTCTATGCTGCACTGGTGCAACGCCTCAAGTCTGAGAAGCTGCACCAGTGCAGCCGAAGCAGCACTGGTGCAGCCGAAGCAGACCTTTGACCAATCCGAGAAAAAAAGGTGTTTTTTTCCCTGGGCCCCTCCCCCAAACGAAAACACATTGACCTGAAGCCTAAGTGTATTCTGAGTCATAAAAAGTTTATTAGATGAAAAAATATTGTACGGGCACTTTTTTGCACAAAAAGTCACTTTTTGGCACTTTTTTGAGAGAAATAAAATAGTTCGCAGATTTTTTTTAAATCGACCGAATAAAAAAAAAATGCTCTTGTTGGATGGCTTTGGACATAAGGCCGCATAAACAAAAGGAATTTTTCAAATATCTGTTTTTCTCACTTTTTTATTGCTGTTTGAAATTTCTGACTTCACTTTTTGCATCATTGGTGATGCATGTGTTTAACATTGAGCTTGGGAAAATTGAAAAAAAATAGTCTTTGGGGATTGTTTACTAGGGCAAGTGATACATCAAATTAAGACTCAAATTAAACTGAACCTCAAGCTGAAAAAAAAAACAAAATAGCATTTACGATCACTTTTTTATAAGCGACTTTAACAATTGTTTTTTTAGCTGTATTAAAAAACAAGGTAACGCCGTAAATTTTAGAAAAGAGATTTTTTCAAAGTAAAACATAGGTGTGACCTGCCTTCACATTAGGCTTCATAAACAAAAGAAAAAACATCTCTATGTGTTATATTCACTTTTTAATAACACATTTTCGTTTTAGGCACAAGCAAAAAGCAGCATTGGTGATGCATGTGTTTTTCAATGGGGTTTTTTAAAGTCTACCAAAATACGGTTTACCAATACATTTTCATTATTTTTTCTTTGGTATCTCATTATGCACATGTTAATAAACAGGTTCATGCATTATTAGCTAAATAGCATAAAAACACACTGAATTATTAACAATAATCTTTGAGATTTGGGTGACCAGATGGCCGGAAATCGAAAATCGCCTCGTATGGATTCAACTTCCATTTCGTGCACTTTCTATGTGGGCCACATGCATAAGAATTGGTACAATAATGCATACGAATCTTAGCTAGAATCTGCAATTGAAATTAAGTCTTTAACTTATATGCTTCAAGAATTATAGGGCACATTCTGCTATGTATAATATCCTATCCATTTCAATGGGACGACCAGATGGCCGCAAATTGAAAATCGCGTCGTATGGATTCATATTGCGTTGTATGTACCTTACGTGTAAGCCACATGCATTTAAAATGACACAATGTAGTAGGGTATGCTATAGAATGTGTTGCAGTTGGAAATCAAGCTCTATCTAGTATGGATCATGACTGATGACACAATATACGTGACTCATTTTGCAAAAAATGGATGCAAATTTTATAAAACATGCGTTTAATCACTGAATGATTCTCACCACTTCTAAGCATGGCACAGGCATGACAATGACCACAGGGCAGTGGCATGATGGTAACTGTATGCTGCACTCAGAATTATGGATCCAGATTGTATGGTTTTAGAATTATGGGCCACAACGTAAGGCATATTTTTTCACACATGTGACGTTATTGAAAAACATCATACATTCAACTTCACATTTTGTAGCCAAAAGCATAAAGTGTTCTTCAACACACATGAAAGTGAAAAATAAAAACTTTTCCTGAAGATTACACTTGATTTGTACCTTGTCCCTATAAGCCACAAATATGAGAGTTACCACTATAAAGTGTAGATGTCTTAGCTACATACTGTGATTGAAATTAGGTCAGTACCTCATATGGTTCAAGATTTATAGTGCACCACATACTATGTAATATATCCTATCCATTTCAATGGGTGACCAGATGGCCGCAAATTAAAAATCGCCTCGTATGGATTCAAATTGCTTTGTATGCACCTTGTGTGTGAGCCACATGCATATAAAATGGCACACTGTAGTAGGCTATGTTATAGAATGTGTTGCAGTTGGAAATCAAGCTCTATCTAATATGGATCTTGACTGATGACATAACATACGTGACACATTTTGCAAAAGCTGGAGGAATTTTTAAAAAAATATGTGTTTAATCGCTGAAAGATTCACACCACTTTGAAGCTTTCCACATGCATGAAAATGAACACAGGACAGTGGCATCATGTTAGCTTAATGCTGCACTTCCAATTATGGATCCAGATTGTATGGTTTTAGAAGTATGGGACAAAATGTAAGGCATACTTTTTCGTACATGCGACGGTATTGAAAAACGTCATACATTCAACCTCAAATTTTGACAACTTTACAATACGCCACACACATAATAAATCACATGGGTAAGATGCACATCACTAGGAACAAAGTGCTGTTTAAATTATGTCTCTATAATGTACAGACTATGAATTATAGCCAAAAGTATAAAGTGTTCTACAACACACATGAAAGTGAAAAATAAAAACTTACCTGAAGGTTACACTTGATTTGTACCTTGTCCCTATAAGCCACAACCATGAGAGTTACCACTATGAATTGTAAATGTCTTAGCTACATACTGCAATTGAAATTAAGTCAGTACATCATATGCTTCAAGAAATAGAGTGCACTACATCCTCTGTAGTATATCCTATCCATTTCAAAGGGTGACCAGATGGCCGCAAATTAAAAATTGCCTCGTATGGATTCAAATTGCTTTGTATGACTGTTTTCAGGTCCCTGTAGCCACCAGGACCCCATAATATATCTCAGATGATATAACAAGAGTGGCTAGGGCTCATTTCCAGCCTCCAGGTACATGTCTGACTCCTATTTGTGACATTTCGAGGTGTTTGGGATCAAACTCATTTTTCCCAATATAGGCCATAGAGCTCAGAGTCACATCACATTGAGCTCAGAGTCACATCAAATTTCTAGTTCTGGACCTAAGGACCCCTTAGTATACCTCAGATGACATACCAGGAGTGTCTAAGATCCATTTCTGGCCTCCAGGGATGACTTTTTGAAGTTTTGGGGTTTAAGGGGGCATAGTCACTTCTTCCATCCAGGCTACGTTGCTCAAAATCGGGTACGATGTCAGGTTCTTCCCTTGGCTGGAAGCTGAAAAAAAAACTTCAGATAATAGCAAAGGTAGATAGATCAAATGAAAGCATCAGATCTGAGCTTTCTAACAAGTATATTTAGGTCATGGGTACTCACAAAGTGACTGTGATATCCATTCTGAGCTATTTGGAAAATTACCAAATCTTGTCAAAAAAACTTTTTTTGACGATTTTTGCTAATTTTCGGTATCAACCCTCATGACTGTTTTCGGGTCCCTGTAGCCACCAGGACCCCATAATATATCTCAGATGATATAACAAGAGTGGCTAGGGCTCATTTCCAGCCTCCAGGTACATGTCTGACTCCTATTTGTGACATTTCGAGGTGTTTGGGGTCAAACTCATTTTTTCCATTATAGGCCATATAGCTCAGAGTCACATCACATTGAGCTCAGAGTCACATCAAATTTCTAGTTCTGGACCTAAGGACCCCTTAGTATACCTCAGATGACATACCAGGAGTGTCTAAGACCCATTTCTGGCCTCCAGGGATGACTTTTTGAAGTTTTGGGGTTTAAGGGGGCAAAGTCACTTCTTCCATCCAGCCTAAGGTGCTCAAAATCGGGTACAATGTCAGGTTTTTCCCATGGCTGGAAGCTGGAAAAAAAACTTCAGATAATAGCAAAGGTAGATAGATCAAATGAAAGCATCAGATCTCAGCTTTCTAACAAGTATATTTAGGTCCTGGGTACTCACAAAGTGACTGTGATATCCATTCTGAGCTATTTGGAAAATTAGCAAATCTTGTCAAAAAAACTTTTTTTGACGATTTTTGCTAATTTTCGGTATCAACCCTCATGACTGTTTTCAGGTCCCTGTAGCCACCAGGACCCCATAATATATCTCAGATTATATAACAAGAGTGGCTAGGGCTCATTTCCAGCCTCCAGGTACATGTCTGACTCCTATTTGTGACATTTTGAGGTGTTTGGTGTCAAATTCATTTTTTTCCATTATAGCTCCTAGATATCAGAGTCACATCAGATTTCTAGTTCTGGACCCAAGAAGACCATAGTATACCTCAGATGACATACCAAGAGTGTCTAAGACCCATTTCTGGCCTCCAGGGGTGACTTTTTGAAGTTTTTGGGTTTAAGGGGGCAAAGTGACTTTTTCCACCCAGCCCAATGTTCTCAAAATCAATCAATCAATCAATCAATCAGGTCATTTATAGAGCGCACTACTCACCCGTAGGGTCTCAAGGCGCTGGGTGGGGGGGGGGGGGGGTGCCGCCACTGCTCGAACAGCCAGGTCTTGAGCTTCTTCCTGAAGGAGAGGTGGTCCTGGGTCAGGCGCAGGTTGGTCGGGAGTGAGTTCCAGGTCTTGGCGGCCAGGTAGGAGAAGGCTCTTCCTCCTTCTCCTACCTGGGTACGATATCAGGTGTTTCCCTTGGTTGGTAGCGGAAAAAAAACTTTATATAATATCAAAGTTATATATATCACATGAAAGCATCAGAGCTGACC
This sequence comes from Lissotriton helveticus, assembly GCF_964261635.1. NCBI lineage: Eukaryota > Metazoa > Chordata > Amphibia > Caudata > Salamandridae > Lissotriton > Lissotriton helveticus. Next base: position 990,421 of record NW_027611721.1, on the reverse strand, counting down.
TTTCTAACAAGTGTATTCATATCTTGCGCACTCAGTGTCTCTGATATCCATTCTGAGCTATTTGGAAAATTAGCAAATCTTGTCAAAAAAATTTTTGGGACGATTTTTGCTAATTTTCAGTATCAACCCACCTGACTGTTTTTGGGTCCCTGTGGCCACCAGGACCCTATATTATATCTCAGGTGATATAGCAAGAGTGTCTAGGGCTCATTTCCAGCCTCCAGGTACATGTCTGAGTCCTATTTCAGACATTTTGAGGTGTTTGGTGTCAAATTCATTTTTTCCATTATAGGCCCTAGATATCAGAGTCACATCACATTTCTAGTTCTGGACCCAAGAACACCATAGTATACCTCAGATGACATACCAAGAGTGTCTAAGACCCATTTCTGGCCTCCAGGGGTGACTTTTTGAAGTTTTTGGGTTTAAGGGGGCAAAGTCACTTTTTCCACCCGAGGTCGTGGAACTCGGAGCTGGGTAAAAGTTTAGCTTGAGTGCCCTCCCCATGGAGGTCAAAAATGTTATTGCATCAAAATCATTTAAAAACTATATAGGTGTAATTGTAGTGCCCTGAATGCTATATGGCTGCATTTGCACCGTTCTAGGTATTTACAAAATGAATTTCTAACACTTTTGAAGTCTCCATGAAGTGAAAAATGACTAAGTCCAAAAACTTCACTGGTGCATCAAAGTGGTCAAAAAAGGTCAACATTGGGTTAAAATTAACAAAACATATTGCTGCAGTGGTCCAATAGCAGGCTAAAGACATAATGAATGACACAGAATGAACAGTTTTACTAAACACTTTGAAAATTCGATTTTCAATTTCAGGGGGACAAGGTCATGGAACTCCGAGCTGGGTAAAAGTTCAGCTTAAGGGCCCTCCCCATGGAGGTCAAAAATGTTATTACATCAAAATCTTTTAAAAACTATATAGGTGTAATTGCAGTGTCCTGAATGCTATGTAACTGCATTTGCACTGTTCTGTGTGCCTCCAAAATGAATTTCTAACACTTTTGAAGTCCCCATGAAGTGAAAAATGACGAAGTACAAAGACATCATTGGTGCATGAAAGTGTTTAAAAACGGTCACAAATGCATAAAAATGAAAAAAACAAAGTGCTACACTGGCCCAATAGCAAGCTAAACACACAATGAATGACCCAGAATGAATATATTTACAAATTACTTGGAAAATGCTATTTTAAATTTCAGGGGGACGAGGTCACAGAAGTCATGGAACTCCGAGCGGGGTAAAAGTTCAAACTTTCCACCCCTCATGGAGGTCAAAATTTTTAATTCATCAAAATCATTTAAAAACTATATAGGTGTGATGGCAGTGTCTTGGATACATCCCACATGAATTTTAAACACATTAGGAGCATCTCTGATCAAAATAACCATAAAAACCCCAAAGCTGCATCAGTGCTTCAAAGTGATCCAAAACGGTCAAAAATGGACGAAAATGAAAAATATTCTCCATATCTGAGTTTTTATAACATTCCTTAGATAATGTATATCTTGAATTAGTTTTAAATCCTTTTATTAAAAAGTTTCTTTTCTATGCTGCACTGGTGCAACGCCTCAAGTCTGAGAAGCTGCACCAGTGCAGCCGAAGCAGCACTGGTGCAGCCGAAGCAGCACTGGTGCAACAAGAGTCAAGCTGGTAGCCTGACCTTTGACCAATCCGAGAAAAAAAAAGGTGTTTTTTTCCCTGGGCCCCTCCCCCAAACGAAAACACATTGACCTGAAGCCTAAGTGTATTCTGAGTCATAAAAAGTTTATTAGATGAAAAAATATTGTACGGGCACTTTTTTGCACAAAAAGTCACTTTTTGGCACTTTTTTGAGAGAAATAAAATAGTTCGCAGATTTTTTTAAAATCGACCGAATAAAAAAAAAATGCTCTTGTTGGATGGCTTTGGACATAAGGCCGCATATTCTTTCGCCCTTGGGTATACAGCGCTGACCCTTTAAAAACACATGCCAGTACATCGTGGTATTTGCATTTAACTTCGATAGAAACACGTCTTTAGTGATTCTATTCCACGTGAAAAAGCGGCTGTGTGTGACAGAGGCAAGAAAGCCTGCAGCATTTAGTGCGCGTTCATTCAGATTCATGCTGCCGGCATGGGAATACATTTCCCAAGTACTCGTGGTCACGTGACTGCATCAGAGTAATGCGATTATACAACCTGAGTGAGTAACCTTAGTGGAGTGGTGTGGCTCACTGGTTAGAGGCGGCAGACCCGTAAGCAGAGAACGGCCCGGGACCAGGGTTCAATTCCCGACGCAGCAGGGTCGTGGACCAGGGTCAACGGACTCGATAAGTCTCGCCTCGGTGCCTACTCTAACCAGGGAACACACTCGGCAACTCTGGGCATTAAGCTTGCCTCATCTCTACAACAGCCCCCACAGACGCCGGGGATGCCTGGTTTCACCTTGGAGATACCCAGAACGGGACCATCTCACAGGGAAAACCAGGACGGGTTCCCCAGCGGTCTTCAGCGCCAGGATACTCCATGGAGTCACAGTGTGCTTTACAAGTACACTTACATTTACATTTAGCCACACACCAAATTCAGCTTTAGCTAGCTCCGGATCCTCTATTCGAGCAACTGCGATTACTCTGGACACCGTCCTCCATCTGCTGTGGTATAACGGATTGCTGGCTCCCTGTATACAGTTATGGGTCTCTGACCCGCCATTTGTTATATCTGTAATTTTTTCTGCACCGAGGCAGCGTGTTCCCTGTATACAGGAATGGGTCCCTGAACCTACCTTTTTGTTTAACTTGAATCTTTCGTGCAATGAGCCCGTCTTTTTTTTTTTTTCTTGTTATGAAAAAGTAAAGAATGCTGCATTCATGTTAAAGATATGGAAGTGTCAAAGCACACTCTCTCATGTCGTAGGAAAGTTCTCCGTGCACATGTGGCAGGCGTTGTGTCTTGAAAACAAAGCATGCTGCCCCCATGCAGAGGTCAACTATTTTAAGACCATTTCCTCCACTGCATCGCAGCTTTGTTATTGCAGTGCACATCAAACACGTCTACAGTTTTCAACTTGAAGAATGCTGCATCTATGTTTAAACTAGGCAGTGTTATCATGTGCTTTACCGCTGCATATTTTAATGGGCCAGTTGCTTCTGAAATCTAAGCACGCTGTACTTGGTGTTAGGCCAACTAGCTCTAAGAGTCTTTTTTTGCCCCATAACACCACATGTTTCCTTTGGAAGTTACTGCACTAGGTTCTGCCTTTGTTCACCCTGTGCTGCCACAACACAAGCCTGCTATGAGGCACGAGCCATCAAAAACATTGATACACAAACTTCAAGGCAGACACACGACTGCCTCCACGGTCTTGGCGTGTCTCCCCCTAGTGTTAACCACCATTACGCTGCCCGCTTGTCTCGATAAACCTTAGTAACATTTGAATACATGCTCGGGGAACGTATTAGGGACTTCACAGCCATACAAAATACCTCAGTCACTATTGCATACACCGCCTATGAGTATATGGACAGTTTTTAATCTACATGAGCACACTTTTTCTTTACACTTGTTCTAAAATGCCTAGAACTGTTACAGCCTTCCAGAAGACTTATTTTCTTACCATGCTCACCTTCCTATAATTCTTTATTAGGGCGGAGAGTCACCCAAGGCCGCATGCCACGGTGAGTTGAGGCACATTTCCCGACATCAGCGGATTAACCTTTCTACAGTATATTATTATTGTAGTGAATCTTGTTGTCTATAAATTAGTTTATTTCCCACCTATACTATGAATACCAGACATTAACTATACAGTATATGGTTGTGTCCTGTTTGAACGGGTTTGTATGTCCTGGACTGAATAGCTTTGAAATGTAACGCTAGCACAGTTGTTCAAATGTCTGAGCTAGATTTTTTCAAACCATTCTTATATTTCCTATGTATGTATTCTTTTAGGTACCACCAGTGAATTCACCACTCTATGTAGATTAATATGATCACTGGATGGTTTTGTATATGAAAACCCTTCTTTATACTTATATTGGTTCGTACACAATTTTTAGGTCTCGCCTGAGCCAGGCTGCATGCGTTGTTCAGCGAGGCTTTTAGTAAGGGCTTTAAACTCTGAACACGTGTGTGTGCTTATTTATCCTTGCTGTCTCTGTTTATCACCTTCCCCTTTTCTGCCTTTCCCTCTCTTGCTTTGGGACCTTTTCAATGTTTAACAAAAAGCTGTAAAACCTGCTGACCGATCTTTGTTCTTTTAATAAATCGTTTTTTTTATCACCCTGTGCCTGGAAGCTGTGGCAGATTGGAGTACGACAAACCCCTGAAAAATTGACCTTGTCTGCCGGTTTCTAAGCATTAACCAAGGAGAAATGTATTGCATGATAGCTTGGAGAGATGAACTGACCAGTCAGAGATCCCATGGCAGCTCTGTGGAGACTCAAATTCACGAGCTCCTTCTTGCAAGGAGTTATGGGAACCAAATCATGCACGCCATGCCCTCTGACCTTTTGCAGGCGACATAGTTAATTTTAAATCCCCCCTTGCACACAAAAATTCAGAATTCCTAAGAATCCATTCTTTTGAGGTCTGGAGCCTGGGGTCTGTCTTCTATATCTATGCGTTTTAATACAAAATAATGAAAGCGCCTAGATTTTTGCACCATATATGTCAAGGTAGTTAACGAGAACGCTGCGTACCCCATTGCATCTGTTCCCTGCGGCTCGTGCATCATTCCAGAAATCCGACCCAGAGATGGAGGCTCCCGTTGCATTCCTGTGCTTTGGTAGCCGGGTTCATCGAATTGTTGCCTTCTGAAACATTTAACCCCGGTTTGTCCAAAATGCCTTCAGTATTGATATAGTGCCTATTTATTCCTTTACATTTACTTTCCAGTTTGCCCAGTAACATTTTCTTTTTGGGAGGAGGTATGTTTTTGATAATTCAAATGTAACTCCTGTAGAGGCACGCATTTCCACAGAGGATATCGCATTCACAGTGTATCCTTCCTGCCACATGGGAGATGGATGTGGGCCGGAACGTTTTTCTAAATCATCCAATTTTATTTTGGATATTTAGAAAGCTTTTTTCCTATCCTTGTGCTTGCGAACAAGAATTGTATTAAAAATACAAGCCTTGACTCAGCCAATAGACTCTTCGATAGATATTGTTTGCTGTGTTTTTCTCTGCCAGGCGCACAACATATAGACTGTTCACAGACTTTCTGTAGTATGCTTCATTATGGGTAGAAAAAACTCTAAGCCCCATTCTACTTCTATCCTTGTGTTAGTGCAGCCCGATGTAAATAGTAATTGTAATGTATTTGCATTTATATAACGCTTACTGCCCCTGACGAACATTGAGGCGCTTTTTCGGCGAGTAGTACGCTACTCCAGAATCCAAAAATGATTAGTGGTGAATTAGTGTAGGGAAATATAAAATTAATTTGAGAGCTGGACATGTTGGTCTGTTAGTTCGGTTGAAAAAGAGAGTGGAGGGATAGAAGAGGGAAGGTTTTGCATTTATATAGCGCTTACTACCCCTGATGAAGTGTTGAAGCGCTTTTCAGCGAGTAGCATGCTACTCCAGAACCCAAAAAGATGAATAGATAGATCAATTATTGTGGGTAGGTTGTTTTATTATATAAATACAACTGTACGAAAATTTATAAAATTCTGTTGTAAAGTTGTATCCAAGAGGCAAGTATAGTCTCTGATAATAATGTATACAAAATTGGGTTGCCATCTACACTGATGCCCCGTAATATTGATGCAAAGTCAGTGGTGCTGAAGTATTTTAGACTCTTGTTGAATTGTACCATCCACCTTGTAGGTACTGTTGTTTGTATCAGGTCCACATTGTAGGCAGACACAAACGCCGAAATTATGCACTATTTATATTAAGCATAATGTAGGTGTACAGATGACAGTAACCACTGTACAAGCTGTAGTAGGTGCTTGGAAGTAGAGTGACATAGAGGGCAATAATCACTCCACTCTGTCACTAGCTTAGTACAGACGAACGCCAAAGGCTTCGTACATGATGAAGCATCAGAGTGCACCCTCTTTCTTAGTCCCATGGGCATTTTGGCTTTTGTTCTACAGAAGAGGCTGCAGACACTTCCATAGCCCTTTATGTAGTGTGGATCACGTAAGAGAGATTCTAAGCGGGCATGCTTTCCTTTGTATTGGGCATGCCCACATTCAAATGTGGGAAAACCTTTTGCCTTGCGACTGCACTGTATTATTGACACAGGTGAAAGAGAAAACAAGCAGTCAGGTGGCGCACTGATTGTATACCCCCCACCTGACAGGATGGTGACAGACCCCAACCACCTGCAGGGGACATGTGCCACCTCATTTCTAGCTGCCAGACGCTTTTCTTTGTAAGCAAACTGGTGGTTTATAACTGTACCTACGTTGTTGCACCACATGCTTTTTCCAGCATATTTTGGTGTACTCCCCCTGTGTGGCATGACAGCACCCACTGAAGACTGCACCGTTGTGTAGTCTGGCACCTTCCCTGTAATTTTGTACTGGGCCTTTAAATACGGTACTATTTTGTGTGCCGATTTAATTCAGGTATACAAAGAATGTGGTACTAAGGTAGGACAAGGAAGATTGAATTTCTACGGTGGCAGCAATGTTTTTGTCAAAGTGTTTTATGCCCTCAACACCCCCCGTACCCTGAACATAATGGGAATACTTAGACTACACCTCTGAGTTCCGAATGCTGCCATTTGCATTTCAAGACAAGTGATTAATGTGGATTTATGAAGTTAAAAGCCATTGGGTGTTCCCGACCTGTCTGATACTTGCATATGGAAAAGATGGGTCATTTGGAACCTAAAGATAGATAAACATATTCATAGGTCACGATTTAAGTCTGCATCTAAAATAAAACTGTACATTCGGAGAGGTGATAAGTGAGATGTTAAAAGGCAGCCGCTAATCGAGCTGCATTAGTACATGGGCCTCCCTATATTATGAGATCTATTCCTGCTTCAGTCCTTAATTGCAATGAATACTTTAATACCCAGGCATGAAGTCATCGTCGAGCTGTTTAAATATCCACCTGTCTACCCACCTCTTCCCCACTGCATCCTTAACCAGTGGCCTAGCTGGTGTGCCCTGGGCCCTAAGGCAAGAAGGGAAATGTGACACATGCCCTCTGTTTGGACTGTGGAAAACAGCAATAGTCATTGTTCTGTGGGTCCCTCAGATCTCTGAACTGTGACAAACAGCAGCTTTCAGAGTTAAGTGCTTCTTTAAGGCATCTGGGACCTGGTGCCACTGCACCTGCTGCACCAATGGGAAGCTAAGCCTCTGCCCGTAACAGCTTCTATTCTAGCCCCACTGGTCAACCGAAACAGCCAAGTACTGATCTGGCCATTTCTGCAGTCATGCAGCCACCTCTTCCACTGAACGGATTTAAGTTGCATGAAAGCAGCAAGCGGGAAACAACCATTTCTGAGGCAAAGTCAGCAAACACCTTGATTGTTCCAACCTGAATCAGTTTAAAACCAGGGATGAAAAAAGGTTCATTGTCATCCCTTGCTTATCAAAAGGGTAAAACAGATTCATCTAACATTACAGTGTACCACTTAAAAAAAATGTGATTCTGTGTACAAATTAAAACAAGCATGAATAAAAAAAAGGGGAGCCTTTGGCCAAAATAGGAATTTTCCCTACCCATACTTCTAACACATCTTATACAAAAAAATGCTAACTACATTGTCATCCGGAAATAGTCATTAGCGCCTATTCATAAGCAAATGACATTTAGAATTGTCTTTCACTTCAAGCTTTCAAAAGTAAATTGATATAAAAGCAGTATTGAATTTGTTGACATTGTGTACTCTTACCAGAGCATCAATTTTATATGACACACTATATAAAAAAGGAGTTGTTATATACTAAACATCCAGAAATGTTTGATTAACCAGTTATAAAGTCACGTCTAGCTTAGTTAGTTTATAGTCTTCTTTTTTTTTTATAGAAATTATTTCACATTGTTACTGGATCTGCATTGCTAAACACTTATAAGGTCCCAAAGGCGAGACCTATTGGCTATGCCAATGCTTGTTATTGATTGAGTACAATGAGCAGCAGCACTTTTGATTAGGTCCTGAAGAAAGCCGCAAACACTTCTTTGAAGGATTAATAGGCTGAAACATGTTGACCTCTTATTGACTCTGACAGTGCATATATTTCTCTACCACAGTGCCCTGTTTTTAATCGTGGCCCAAGGGAGTACAAATAATGGAAACCATATACCCTTTAGCAAGTTTTAACTTTCATTCTGCTGCCCTCACTACCCAGAGCTCATTATTGTGGTATTTAGTATAGATTTCTCTATAACAAACCATGCCTGAACTCCTCCCTCTCTGTGAGGGGGTTGTACCCTGTATCGTGACTAGGTATAACTGTGCGAGGAGATTCCGAATGAGGAGGCATGCCAACTATGGTGGGTGAGGGAAATCTTCCTTTTAAAGGGATATTTCATTTTAGCTAGGTCTTAATTTGCAACAGTAATCCTCAGAGACCCAAGGGTTTCTTGATTGTGGTAGAAATACATTTTTACCCCTTCATTGTACGTTTAAGCACAGACCATTGCTTGAAATGTTGTGATTAATGTAGGAAAAATACTCTGTGCACTGAGAAAATGTGTTAAAATAACGGAAAGTTGATAATCGCAGTTAATACCGTCTCAAACCTGGATTTATCTAGAAGAGAAGTCTGTTAATTTTAGCAGGCTTTTGATCCCACAAGGTATAATAAATTAGGGGATCTTTATCTGATATCTTTATCAGTAAATTATCTGAAATTATTTAATATAAATGTTTGCAAGTATTATTTCTAAAGATAAAGGAAGGTCAATATTTGTCTTTTCTAAACTAACCCCAGTGCATATGACTACAATAACCACCTCTCTCAAATCAATATTGTGCTTGGTTTAGTGAGAAAGCTAAATGATCTAGGAGAAACCAGGAACTGGCGTCAGTATTGTTCTTAGGAAGCTTTAAGTTAGAGAGTGAACACATTTTTTAGAATGCCCCAAAAATTGTAATAAAGATATTTCATTATGTTTGACAAAAAGAATAGGTACATTTCATGACTATATTGAAATGGGAAATAAAATAACAGAAACAAATATTTACACCACATGACAAAAATATTAGAGACTAAATTTCAGCAATATAGGAAATACTGAGGTTTATGTATTAATAATCCATTTGGTCAAAGTGGTTGCTTGTGGAGTCAGCACACTACTGTGTCTGCGATTGCTTTTAAATAAAGGCATTTTTAATGCACCCCATTTTACTTTCAGATTCACAAATGTCCCCTTGGGTTACTACCTCCTGTTACTGTTTTTCAGCCCACATATGGTTTCAAAGCTTAATACATACCTTAAGGATGTATTACATATTCAGAAGGGACACTATTAACAATCCCCCTTCCAAATTCTGAATTGTTAAATGGGCTTAGTACATTTCAAAAAGGGGTTTAGCATTTGCAAACTCTGTGAGTTACCGAACCAGTGGATTTTTGAACAATAAAACCCTTGGTACATGAGGCAATTTTTCTCAATTCCCTCCAAATTAAGTTTGCTAATAATGTTAGTTGAATGATAACCTGTGCACATACCTATTTTGTGATAGTGTTGCTTTAGATCAAATAAAAATCATCACACATAACTCTTACACCATACTTAAAGACAGAATTTCTGACATCCAGCTTTAATGTTTTGTTAAGTATATTTGCAAATGTTGTCACTTAAACAGGAAAGCATCTAAAGCGGTCTCTGGACATAAATTGGATGTAATCATAATCTTTAGATACATTTTCTGAGTTTTAGGACCAATGTGTATCTTCTGGGTTTACTCTAAACCACTATAATAAACATATTCAATCCTTTTAGATTTGATCTGTTGTACTGGTTTCTATTACAGACAATAATCTATATTTAGACCAAGGATCAATTCTACCCATGGCTTTTAAAATCTATTTTTCATTGATCTCTTTTAGTGTTATTGCAAATAAAACTGTAATAGAACTGATCTGAGAGATAGACCTTCAAGTATTATTCCTAGTCAATTTATTGAACACACTATGGAGTTAAAATCTGAATAGATTAGATCCACAAGCATTGCCTGACCACTGTATTTTACATCAATAGATTACTAATCAGCACATTTTCTCTAAGTACAATTCACTGATCTTCAATTTTTCGCGGTGCTCGTGCTGGGTCTGTTTGAACTCTTTTAAAATATGACATTTAAATGTCCAAAAGTTCAGGAACTCTAGTTTCAAGCCTGGTCAAACCTTAATGAATGCTACACCAAAAGATGCCCTTCTGTTCCTACATTTTATTGTGCACCATGATTCAGAAATGGCATGTTTTTCCTTTCGGAGGTAAAATTCTAAACATATTTATTGTTGTTGCCATCTGAAACATTATCACTAATTGGAAAGATAACAACAAGTGGTCCTGTGATGCTTGCTGGAATGGGAAGTGTTTAATCAAAAGGTGGATTGAATTCAAGTTTAGGTGACAATTCTACAAAAGTGTATGGACTTTGTATATATTTATTGAATTGAAATTCAAGTTTATCATTGTAATCCTATTTTTGGAAAAGATGTGATTTTTAACCCCATGAGGCGGTTCCTCTCCAGAAAGCATTCAGGTTGTAATCATGAGTCAAATAATGCTGAGGAGGTTAAAATATTCAAATTGAATTCAAATTACACATGAAATGTTCATTGTTCAATATATTTCTCTTAGTATTTTAGTGTGCAGACATTATTGCTTAAGGAAAATAATTAATTTTGTTTTTCTATATGTAGGAAGCATTACATTAATGAAATTACTGTATCCCACCTTCTTTCTTTCCTTTCCTGTTCTTTATACACATGAAATGTTCATTGTTCAATATATTTCTCTTAGTATTTTAGTGTGCAGACATTATTGCTCAAGGAAAATAATTAATATGTATCACTGTAATTATACTGAGTACGTGTCTGTAACTGTGATTTTTAACGCATCAATAAAAATAATAAAAAAAAAAAGGAAAATAATTAATTTTGTTTTTCTATATGTAGGAAGCATTACATTAATGAAATTACTGTATCCCACCTTCTTTCTTTCCTTTCCTGTTCTTTATGAACGTTTCTATGGTTGAACTTTAAAGATTGCCGGAAATTAGGATTTGTGCTCTACATAACTTTGCAGTGTTACAGTATGTTGATTTTTAACTACAGTTGTTGTCTCTTATGAGTATGGCAACTGTTGTTCTGTTTTGCTTTAATAATCAGATTATGTTTATTAGGTTTTATTATTCAATAAAATGTTTCAAACACAACAAATGGTAGTTGATATGTATTTACAACTGCAGCATTTTTATTGTATGGGCAGTTTCAAAGGGGCCAAAAATATGGTCTGTGGGATGACGGAGGACCACATTGGCATCAGCAGGGAGAGGTTTGGGCAGGTGATTGGGGGTATATGTAAGGTTGGAAGTAGGGGGAACAAAGCATGTACATTGTGTGAACTGTGACTCCTGGAGTTATTGTGAGGGATACTATGCTACCCTGTAAATGAATCCCCTAGTGATTATTATCAACAAAGTTTATTCGGTTTTATAAAGGAAAACCATAAAAGTCATTTATAAAATGATAAAACATCTTCCAAATTGCAGATTGACAAATATAATATGTCCAAGTTAATCAAAACATAAAATTCAAATTCATGAATTACAGTACAGAAGTTAATTGCAGCTTGACCTGAGTCTAACAGCGACCCGTAAAAAGTATAGCATATGCCAAACAGTATCATAAGAGAGGAGTTGTAAAAAGATAAGAGCTGGTCACACATTCCTAAAACCCGCTTTTTAGGCCTCGGCCTAGCGTACACTGCGCAGCAGTGTCGCGTAGCTGAGATCTTATGTTTCCCTAGTACTGGGGCTTGAACCCGCCTTCTCTTCCATTGGCTAGCTTCATAAATGAAGGCTAGCCATTGGAAGAGATGTGTGTCACTCAGTTCTGTCCCCGGCTTGAGCAGATTTGTGGGCTTTTCTTGCTTTTTTTGAAGCCCGCCCCTATTTTTTCATCATTCAGAGATGGGCGTTTACTTTTTTGGCGGCGCTTTTGTTTTGAATTAACAATGGAGAGAGCAAGGGATTATGTTCACAGTCAGTGAACGGGGGGTGCTCCTGTACCCCTGGCTAATTAATCATATGAACAAAAGAAGGAGTACCACCAAATGGAATTGAAAGTTCCTAATGGGGTGTTTGGGTAAACAAAAGGAAAGGGATGCTCCTTTTGTTAAAAAACCCCTCACTCACCACCTAGTGGTGACATGCTTCATCATCGGGGCCCACCCTAATGACCTAGCGCCATCAGGGTGTGCTACAACACCTGATTACAGTGGAGCAGGTTGTGAGTGAAGGTGCATAAACAAAAAAAGGGTGTGTTAAAAATTGTCCTGGTTTAACTTGGGAGAAATGAAAATTTTATTTTCAAGCAACTGGACAATGTTAAAAACAATAGCGAGATAATGTGAGGGTAATTATGATCCCGTGTATCTCTATGTGTGTCTGGTCTACATGTTTCAACCATAAAGGTAAATTAACCAGGTTTTCTTCAGGACCAAAAAACAAGGGGAGTGGACGGTCTGTGTCCCCTAAAAGACTCACCCAATCCTACCCCCTTGCAACCAATGAGGCAAAATTGTGCCTGTGGTGTCAGCTTGAACCACACTGGGTAAGCGTAGTTAAAAAGGTCAAAATACCTGTGAGGAAGGAAGGAAAGAAATAACAAACAAATGTCAAATTATGAACTTATATATGCCTGTTGTGAGAAGTTTGCCTGATATATAGTGTTCACTATTCTAGTGATCACTGTGTATCATTCCAAACGACCTTTATTGATGATTGGTTGTAAGTCAACCTTATAGACCAGCTATCCTAGTAGCATGGACAAGAGCAGTCTTTAGGCTAAACTCTAGAGGGTGTGTTAAGCCAGCTGTTTTACCATCACATATACCCCTTGAACACCAAGTGAAAGGACACCACACAAGTTGTTATGAAAAATAAAGTGTATTTATTTATAACAAGTCTACCCTGAACTCTTTATGAGTCAGGGAGCTAAGCACAATACAAAACTCTTAAGAAAATACTTCAAGTTTTACAATTTACACAAATGCCCGAGGGGCACGAAAAACCATATACTATAAAAGTGGAATGTGAAATACTAGCAGGTAAGTAACAAGATCCAGAGGCTTCAGGATCGCTAGGGCTACACTACTGAACTCTTAGGTTAGGAGCAGGAGGCCTAGGGAGATCGGGTGCAGAGTGTGCACTCTCACGCGGGATGCGGGAAGAAGTCTATGGATGCTAGCGTTTCTAAAGTTACTGTTTCCGGACGAATCCGACTAGGTAGACTAAAAACGAAAAAGGATCTGGACACTTGGATAGTGAACCTGTGCTGGAGCACCGAAATACTCAAGTTACCTAGCCCAGGGGCAGCGGCTGCATAGGGTTCAAAAGACGTCGGGAATCCTCGTTGAAGTCTATGGAGCCTGAAAGAAGAAGTTGCTGGCAGGCGACCAGTGAAGATGTTCGGAGTGATCCAAGCCTGGATCGGAGTTGAAGACGACCTGAAAGCAGAGGGGACTCAGTTCTTAATCACTAGCCAGTGATTATGTGGGCACCAGGATGGCACCGGATGAAGTCACCTCGACCAGGTGAGTGGGCGACGCTGTGCTCTGCAGTCTCTCGGACCAGGAGGCGTTGTCGGCGACCAGGATGGAGGGGCGAGCTGTCCCACGAAGGTGTCTGCTGTCGGCGATGCTGGACCCAGGATTGGGGCAACAAACCTAGGCAAAGGCAAGCCCACGCGGTGGACTCAAGATGGCGTCTGGAGTGGACCAGGAGGGTCCAGGGGGCTCCTCTCTTGGAAGGGGGCTAGGGCCAGTCTGGAGCAACCAGACCAGCGGTGTAATCGTCGTGGTACGTTGTCAGGAGGGCCACTAGCCAACGGGCAAGTGACCGGACAACGCGGGAAGCAGCAAAGAGCAGAAGGGCCCCACGCAGATCTCGTGGATGCTGGGGGGGCTGGTCTTCGGTGCTGGAGCTGCTTAGGGTTAGGGCTTCTCAAACCCCAAAGCACTCACTCGAGGATCCCTCGGCGGTCGTGCTGGATAAGCGTCGTGCAGGTTTTGAAGATGGCCGGTCCCTCAGGTCTCGTCACACCCACGAATCTCAGCTGAGCTGTAGAGGCAGGTAGAGGTCAGAGATGGCAGGGAATCCGGGTCTCGTCGAGCTGGGCAGTCTTGATCCGGAGGAGAGACTTACAGCAAACCGCAGCGCTTAGATGGTGCCCGCTGATGCAGGGTGGCTACTCCTTAGCCACAAGGGAGAGTCTTCAGAAATGTTCAAGAGTTCTTTCGTGGAAAGTAGTCAAGATTCAGAATTATCTAATTTGGGAAGGGGGCCTGCTCCTACCTTTATCTTAAGAAAAGGGGCTGGCACGCGACTAGGTCCTGCCCATGGGTGGGACCAGGAGGGGGGTAGTTACACCCCTCTCCTTTGTCCAGTCTCTCCCCAGCTCAGGGGCTGGCGTGCCCCTGGAACTGGTTTGAGCCGGCATATGCACAGTGAGCACCGGGGTGCCACTTGCAGTCACCTTCCTTTCAGCCCTGCCTACCTGGGATACACAAAACCCTGTCTGGGATGGTGCTAGCACCGCCCCTGATAGGAAACCCTTTGTCCGAGCTCTCCTCGCTGGAAGGACTCCCAGCAGCAGGAGGTCAGACTTGTGTCTGTGGTGGCAGCATCCATTTTGTGATGCTGAGGCTCGAGTTAGCTTTAACCGGGGTTCACAGTTACATACATGTCGTATCCCTCTAGAAGGGTGGAATGCTAACCCCGTCGACAGAATTGACGAGGGGTTAGTATTCCAATTCGTATGACACCTTACTCGACATGTTTTGATAATGCTATACCAAAGTTAGCATTTGACCGCGAGGTACATAATGCACTTAAGAGTATATGGTATAGCGTTATCATGGAACAGCTATTAGGACTTGGTTCCGCAAGCTGCAAACGGGCTCAGCTCATGCCAGAGCACCATCTCACATAATTCCAAGCACTCTGCCTTCAGAATTGATAAGGCCTGCCATAGGAGTGACTGATAGGAATATATGTGTCCATTTTAGGGTTAGATATAGGAATACTATATCTAAAGCAAATGGTGATTACACCACCTTGCCCCAGCTGTCGTGCAGCCAGTTGTGTCAGATTTGGGTGGCCAGCCAGGGGTGGCATAATACATGCTGCAGCCCCTGGTAGGCCCTGGGTACACCTATGCCCTGGATACCTACGGTATACTGTACAGGGACTGATAAGGTGGCCCAGTACCAATTAGATATGTACCTAGAGTACATGGAATCCAGTTTACAGAGAGAGCAGTGGGCCTGGGGTCCTGAATAGCAGGGCCCCAGGTCAACTAAGTCGAAAAACCAGCAAAACACCAGGCAAAAAGTTGGGGGCAACCATAGTCAGGTATCCACCTTCCTACACCTGTTACGATGTGCAGTGTCTCATTATCGTGTCTGCATGCTGTCAACCCCATTAGGATGGTAAAACAGTCCAGCGCCGTGAGTTATGGGGCGTGGTGGCCTGTTTAAAGTGCGGGTACTCGAGTTCAAGTTCAAGTTCGGGCATTTATATAGCGCACTACTCACCCAGAGGGTCTCAAGGCGCTTGGGGAAGGGGTACATTACTTGTCGAATAGCCAGGTTTTAAGTTCTTTTCTGAAGGAGATGTGGTTTTGAGTAAGGCGGAGGTGAGTGGGGAGTGAGTTCTAGGTCTTGGCAGCCAGGAAGGAGAAGGATCTGCCACCCATGGTGGATTTTCGGATGCGCGGGACTGCGGCGAGGGCTTGGTTGGACGATCTTAGTTGGCGGGTGGGTTTGTAGAAGGACAGTCGAGTGTTGAGGCATTCGGGTCCTAGATTGTAGAGGGCCTTGTGTGCGTGGGTGAGAAGACGGAACGTAATTCTTTTGTTGACGGGAAGCCAGTGGAGGTCTTTTAGGTGTCCGGTGATGTGATCTTGGCGAGGGATGTCCAATATGAGTCTCGCTGATGCGTTTTGGATGCGTTGGAGTTTTTTCTGTAATTTTGCTGTGATTCCGGCGTATAGTGTGTTACCATAATCCAGTCGACTCGTGACCAGTGCGTGGGTGACAGTCTTTCTTGTCTCGAGGGGGATCCAGTGGAAGATCTTTTTGAGAATGCCAAGTACGTTGAAGCAGGAGGATGAGACTGCGTTGACTTGTCTGTACATCGAGAGAGAGGAGTCTAGGATGAAGCCAAGGTTGCGTGCGTGATCTGTGGGTGTGGGTGCTGTGCCCAGAGCGGAAGGCCACCAAGAGTCGTCCCAGGCAGAGGGGGAAGATCCTAGGATGAGCACCTCCGTTTTGTCTGAGTTGAGTTTTAGGCGGCTATGTTTCATCCATTCGGCTACTTCTTTCATGCCTTCGTGAAGATTGGTTTTGGCGGTGTTAGGGTCTTTGGTGAGGGAAAGGATTAATTGGGTGTCGTCGGCGTAGGAGATGATGTTGAGGTTGTGTTGGTGTGCGATGGATGCGAGTGGGCTCATGTAAACGTTGAAGAGGGTGGGACTGAGTGATGATCCTTGAGGTACTCCACAGATGACTTCAGTGGCCTCTGAGTTGAATGGGGGAAGTCGGACTCTTTGAGTTCTCCCGGCGAGGAACGGGATGATCCAGCCCAAGGCTTTTCCTTGTATGCCGATGTTGTTGAGGCGTTGTATAAGGGTGCTGTGGCAGACTGTGTCGAAAGCGGCGGAGAGGTCGAGTAGAATGAGGGCCGCTGTTTCTCCGTTATCCAGTAGTGTTCGGATGTCGTCTGTCGCTGCAATGAGGGCGGTTTCGGTGCTGTGTTTGGCTCGAAACCCAGATTAAGATGGATCGAGGGAGTTGTTGGATTCAAGGAAGGCGGCGAGCTGGCTGTTGACGGCTTTCCCAATGAATTTGGCGGGGAAAGGGAGGAGGGATATGGGTCGGTAGTTTTTAAGTTCAGAGGGGTCTGCTGTGGGTTTTTTCAAGAGGGCGCTGAGTTCGGCGTGTTTCCAGCTTTCTGGGAAGGTGGCAGAGTTGAACGAGCAGTTGATGACATCACGGAGATGGGGTGTGATGGTGGAGTCAGCTTTGTTGAAGATGTGGTGGGGGCAGGGGTCGGTTGGCGAGCCAGAGTGGATTGAGTTCATTAGGCGGATGGTGTCTTCAGTGGTGATTGGGTTCCAGGCGCTAAGGTTGTTAGTTGGCGGAGTAGGATCTGAGGGGGGTGG
This sequence comes from Lissotriton helveticus, assembly GCF_964261635.1. Lineage (NCBI taxonomy): Eukaryota > Metazoa > Chordata > Amphibia > Caudata > Salamandridae > Lissotriton > Lissotriton helveticus. The sequence goes on along the minus strand of NW_027611721.1, from coordinate 973,055 downwards.
GGATGGTTGATCGCTGGGAGTGTTCTCGAAGCTGTTGTGGATGTCGGCAATTTTGTTGTAGAAGAAGGAGGATAACGCATCGCAGAGGTCTTGGGAGGGAGTGATGTCGTTAGATGCTGCGGTGGGGTTGGTGAATTCTTTGACGATGTTGAAAAGTTCCTTGCTGTTGTGGGTGTTGTTGTCGAGACGATCCTTGAATGCTGATTTCTTGGCGGATCGAATCATTTGGTGGTGTTTGCGGGTGGCTGCTTTGAGGGTGGCCATGTTGTCGGTGGTTGGGTTTTTCCTCCATGTTTTCTCCAGAGAGCGGCATAGCTTCTTGGATTTTTTAAGGTCATCATTGAACCAGGGAGCCTTTTTGCTGGCTGATTTGATCTGGTGCTTTTTCAGGGGTGCTAATTCGTCAGCACTGTGGGTGATCCATTGCTTGAGATTGGTGGCCGCTTGGTTTGGGTCCAATGAGAGGGTGGGAGGGTTTTGGTTGAGTGATGTGAGGAGTTGGTCGGAGGTGATTTTGTTCCAGTTTCTCCGAGGAATAGGTTGTGGGCGGTTGTGGGTCTGGGTGGTTTTGTAGCTGAAGTGAAGACAGCTGTGGTCCGTCCAATGGAGAGCTGTGGTGCGATCGAAGGAGAGGTGAAGATAGGGTCAAGCGTGTGTCCGGCTACATGGGTGGGGGTGTCAACAAGTTGTTTGAGTCCGAGATTGGCCAGGTTGTCCAGAAGGGTGGAGGTGTTGCTGTCGTGTTTGTTTTCAAGGTGGTAGTTGAGGTCTCCTAAAAGAATGTAGTTCTCGGAGGCGAGGGCATGTGGGCTAACGAAGTCAGTGATGTCATCGCTGAATTGAGTGCGGGTTCCTGGGGGCCTGTAGATGAGGGTGCCTCTAAGTGTGGTCCTAGGGTCGGTGTGGATCTGAAAGTGGAGATGTTCGGCGGTTGCAAGATTATCGTCGGAGCTGGTCGTGATTTTGATGGTGTTCCTATGGATGATGGCGATGCCTCCTCCTGTTTGGTAGGTGCGGTCTTTTCGGATAATCTTGTAAGCGTCCGGTATGGCTATGGCGATGTCGGGTGTTGATGATGTGTTCATCCATGTTTCTGTCAGGAAGGCGATGTCCGGTGACGCAGTGTCGAGTAGGTCCCAGAGTTCGGTTGCGTGTCTGTGGACCGAGCGGGTGTTCAGCAGGATGCACTTCAGGCGGTTAGAGTCGGAGCTGTGTATGGAGGAAGTGGATTTGGTGAGGGTCCTGAAGCAGTTGAACTTGCAGGAGAGGCAGGCGAAAGGGCCGTGGGTACGTCCTGGGGTGGCTTCGCAGCATTGTGGTGTGCGTCCGGGGTTGAGGGCGAGGAGAGTTGCAGCATCATATGTGAATCTAGTGGATTGGGTGCGGCGGGGACAAGGGGGTCTGGTGCTGGCCGCGGTCCGGGCGGGACGGGCGTAGACGGGCTTACCTTTGGGGCACCTTCGGCGCGCATGGGGCACGACCACTGCGCGTGGACGCTGCACGAAGAGACATCTGTCATATATAGATAGTGGAGGAGGGAGGGGCGAGGAAGGAGCAGCTGGGAGGCGTTAGCGGGGCGGGGAGGCTGTCCACGAGGCACAACAAACAAAATGGCTGCGAAAACAAGCAGACCTGCAGCAGGGCGAGATTGGGGCACACAGATGGGGTACCAGCGCAACCAGACTGAAATAGTACTTTTAAACTGTACCAGAGCGAGCGTTTCAAATTATATGCGAGCACAGTGAAGTTAGCGTACAATGCGACCAGCACTATTAACGAATTAATTATCCGGCAATACAGCGTACAATGCAACCAGCGCTATTAACAATGAATTATCTGGCAATACAGCGTGCAATGCAACAAGCGCAATTAACAATTGACTATCTGGCAATACAGCGTACAATGCCACAAGCGCTATTAACAATTAAGTGTCTGGCAATACAGCGTACAAAGCAACAGGCGCTATAACTTATTCAGATTCTAGACAGACGGCGTTACGATACCCAAGCACTTAAAATTGGACAGGCAAGCAGTAGCACCCAAGCGCTGCGAGGATCAGGCAGAGAGCGTAGGGGAGCGACCTCTTCGCACGAAGTCGAGGAGGTCACAGCGTTGGAAGGCAATGAACGAGCCTGGTCAGTCCGAGGGAGTGAGGAGCAGCTGGGAGGCGTTAGCGGGGCGGGGAGGCTGTCCACGAGGCACAACAAACAAAATGGCTGCGAAAACAAGCAGACCTGCAGCAGGGCGAGATTGGGGCACACAGATGGGGTACCAGCGCAACCAGACTGAAATAGTACTTTTAAACTGTACCAGTGCGAGCGTTTCAAATTATATGCGAGCACAGTGAAGTTAGCGTACAATGCGACCAGCGCTATTAACGAATTAATTATCCGGCAATACAGCGTACAATGCAACCAGCGCTATTAACAATTAATTATCTGGCAATACAGCGTGCAATGCAACAAGCGCAATTAACAATTGACTATCTGGCAATACAGCGTACAATGCCACAAGCGCTATTAACAATTAAGTGTCTGGCAATACAGCGTACAAAGCAACAGGCGCTATAACTTGTTCAGATTCTAGACAGACGGAGTTACGATACCCAAGCACTTAAAATTGGACAGGCAAGCAGTAGCACCCAAGCGCTGCGAGGATCAGGCAGAGAGCGTGGGGGAGCGACCTCTTCGCACGAAGTCGAGGAGGTCACTCGTGTTTATACATGGCCGTATACGGGCGGTTGATGCTACCACAACTTGCATGCTTATCAATTTGTGCGTGCTGAGTGGTCTTTTATTTCTTATGAGATCAGGCGCTTACCGTAAATTGGTGTGCCGAGATCCTATCTCGCATACCTATTAGTGAGGCGAGGTTATATCTATTGATAGTGCTCGGACTGCCATTCCAAACATATATGACACATACTGACTTACTGACACGGAGGACAAACATTACATATAGTTGGTAAATTGAGGCTTACTCTTATTAGGGTATTAGAGGCATCGGAGGGCAGGGGATGGAACTCCCTCTATAGAGAACATATTTCTGGGAAGAAATAAGTGTTCCGTTAAGTGAATTGCGTTATCTTAAATGAAGTATCGGCTCGTTTGAAAAACCGTTGTGCGTTAGTAAGTGCAGGCGCCACTGTGCCGTGGTGACGCCCGTTTTCTTCTCGTCGCTTATGGTGGATATAGAAGGGTTGAGTACTTACGTTTAGCTCATGAGGGTATAGGCCGTTTACCTACTTCTGTCCGCTGCCCCGCTACACTGGTCCGGGTGCTCGGAAAAAAGAAATAAAGGTTTTTCGGCTTCCGTGATGGGTGTGGTCCGATCACGTGGTGCGTTGCTAGGGAGACCATGGAGCATTCTCTGGCTATGGTGGCTGTGAACGGACATCCAAACGCAAATGGCATGTGGGGTTCGATCCTAGGGTCTAAAGATCCATGGTAATATATAGATAAATAAATAGCCGGAGGTTCTAAATTGTTTCACCGCTGTAGATGCAAATTGTACCGGATTGCACAAAATACACCGCTGGAGGTAGAATGGTATTCTGGGAATGCTCTGATATGTGTGGTGCATTGAGGGCCCTCGAAGTGCATTGAGCGCCCTGGAGGGTCAAAAGTCAAAGTTAGTCAGTTTGCCGCAGGCAACGACTAAGGTAAAGGAAAAACCTTCCAATTTGCTGTGTATGAGTGGAATAGCTCCGCTCTCTTCTGGACCCCATGTATCCCATAAGGGGAGGTGCGCGCTAGTTAGTTGGTTCAAAATGTGGATGCGATTGTCACAGGTTGGGATTAGTACCCACTTGGATTAACAGGGAACACGATCATTAACAGCAGTGTTGTGTTCATATTAGCAGGGAACACGATCATTATCAGCAGTTCATTTCAGTACTGATGCCCATGGGATATTATCATTAAGGCCTGTTTTGTGAGTGAATAATCTGTAGACCCAGCGTTGCTCTTTCTCATATAAGCGTTGTTGTGCAATGGGCCCAGGAGGAATCTGTTCAATAATTGTCCACTGCATGTCATTGGGTGTGTGGTGTGCTTCTAAGAAGTGATCAGTCAGTTTGGTTGCATTCTTTCTACAGCGTATCGTGCTGCGATGTTCGCAAATGCGTTGCTTGACTTTGCGGGTGGTCATGCCAATATAAGGCTTTCCACATGTGCATTTGATGAGGTGCACAACGTTTGAACTGTTGCAATGTGTGTGTGATCGTTGTTCCTGCTTTTTAGGGCTCGGCCTAGCGTACACTGCGCAGCAGTGTCGCGCAGCCGAGATCTTATGTTTCCCTAGTACTGGGGCTTGAACCCGCCTTCTCTTCCATTGGCTAGCTTCATAAATGAAGACTAGCTATTGGAAGAGATGTGTGTCACTCAGTTCTGTCCCCGGCTTGAGCAGATTTGTGGGCGTTTATTGCCTTTTTTGAAGCCCGCCCCTTGTTTTCGTCATTCAGAGGTGGGCGTTTACTTTTTTGTTTTTTTGGGCGGCGCTTTTGTTTTGCCATTTCCCCCGACCGCCGGCGGAAGAAATCGTCCTCAGGTGAGTGCTTGCTGTCCTGCCCCCCCTCGTTGTTCGTGCTTGCTGTCCTGCCCCCCCCCCCTTGTTCTTGCTTGCTGTCCCGCCCCCACGTTCGTCGTGCTTGTTTTTTTTTGTTGTTGTGAGGAACAGCTCCGATGTTCGGGTTCGGTCCTGTTTTTCCTCCTCTCCGACTTTTTACTCGTGGATTTATTGGAACCGCTTAATTCCATCTGAAGACACCCAGCCCGGCGCTGCTCCTCTGCCCTTTTACCTCAGCGCTCTTACCACTGCCCCATCATCTGGCCCGGACCTTTGAACTGTCCGTTTGTTCCAGCACACGTGCTAAACCAGAATCTGCCATTTTACCCCGGGGCCTGCCTTCTCGCCCCCCGGATCTGCACCCTGAGCGCTGCCGGGATCGCCCTGTGTGCTGCCGGTGGGGTCTCTGCATGGGCCCCCTCACCGCTGGATTTTGGATTTGACCCGCAGCTGTCCGTCTCCTGCAGCTGCCCCCCAGCCTGGTGTGCGGCACCCACCCTGCACCTGCCCCCGGTGAGTCCAGACTGCCCCCTTGTTTCTTTTGCCTCCAGTTTTTCTTAAACGTCCGCTAAAAATGGAGCCACAACAGAGGAGCTCTTTTTAGTGGAGCTTTCATTTTGCCACATTCTTTCTTTGCAGTAATGCATCTTTGCTAAATGAATACATTGACTCAGAGTTTGTCTAATTAGTTTCGTTCATGGACTTTCCTTTCCTTCTCCTGTTTTCTTCAAACATAATGTAATCTCAGTGAGCATACTGTGGCACCTGGCAGTTAGGTGAGGCATAGTGAAGTAAAAGATGCAAAGGCAGGAAAAGCACACAGTTGAGGAAATTGCACCTTTTTATGGAATTAAAAGATAAAGAGTGGCGGAAGAAGATGAATCTTAAATTTGTTTATTTTCTGTTTTCTCTGTGGTCTTCATTCCTTTCAGCTTGAATTCATTGCTTTGGGTTTTTATCATTCAACTTTACCTATTGCCACTTCACTCCTTTTGGGTGAGAGCTTTTCTGTGGAGGTTTGTGAGTTCCCTCTGAGCTTTCTCATTAGTCAATTTCACTCTTACGTCTCTACGAATTTTCTGATTTAGCTGGAAGCCAAGTTAAAAGTGCTGGCTTTTTCAGTATTGTAACTTAAGAACAAAAGATGTCCCAAAGAGGTGGACAGTATCGTCCTATTTATGTGTCAATATTGAGAGACAGCATACCATATTCTCGGTTGGAAAGGCAAAGTTAAGTATTTTCGTTATCAAAACAGTAACCTTGTTGATTCTTCTTGTTTTATTATGTGTTCTATTATGTGCTTCATGTAACGTTTTTAACCAATGTGAAATGTTTTTAATCAATATTTTTTTATATGAATTGTAATTTGATTGTGGAATAAATTTAACTCACATTTTTTACCAACACATGTTTTGACAAGTGTTATTAATTTCCTTTGCCTCAATAACTATTTATAATGTGTTAAAAATGTACAACTGTCCGTGGATGTTACTGTTTTGATAACGAAAATACTTAACTTTGCCTTTCCAACCGAGAATATGGTATGCTGTCTCTCAATATTGACACATAAATAGGACGATACTGTCCACCTCTTTGGGACATCTTTTGTTCTTAAACTACGGTTTTTCCCCCCCAGTCCCTTAAAAACCCTGTGTGGGGTCCTCCTTCCTTTTTTCTTTTTCAGTATTGTTACTGTAGACATGTGACGAACCCTTTAAGAAGTGATGGGGAAGATATTTCAGGGAAGTGGTTTGGCGACAGGGAATAAGAGCCCGCTTTTTGATGACTTTGTAGCCTCTTGTGATTCTAATGTGAGATGATGAGGATAACCTTAAGCTTGCTATGGCTGGCTCAGGGTCTTCATTATTAAGGCAGTGTGATTACTTGCCATTCGTGCGCTCGTACTGTCTTGTTTGATCATTATCACTATTTTTTCATTTATATCTCCTTTTAAATCCTTAACAAGTATAGATGTCTGTACTCTTTTTGTAGAGCATGATTGATGTACTGCAATGATTATTCGGAAGAGATTATCATTAATGTGCGAGTGACCATGTATTTAACACATCACAGAAGAAAAGTAGTGCTGTTTACTGAATGAAAAAATTAATTGATGTTGATGAGGGTGTAAAGTGAAACTCATTTTTGAGGCTGTTCCTCACATCTGCCCCCCTGATTGTGCCGTTTTTTTCTTGCCTTCTGCCCCCTGATTGTGCCGTTTTTCTTGCCTTCTGCCCCGATTGTGCTGCTTTTCTTGCCTTCTGCCCCCTGATTGTGCTGCTTTTCTTGCCTTCTGCCCCCTGATTGTGCTGTTTTTCTTGCCTCTGTTCCCCTGATTGTGCCGTTTTTCTTGCCTTCTGCCCCCTGATTGTGCCGCTTTTCTTGCCTTCTGCCCCCTGATTGTGCCGTTTTTCTTGCCTATGTTCCCCTTATTGTGCCGTTTTTCTTGCCTTCCGCCCCTGATTGTGCCGTTTTTCTTGCCTTGTGTGTGTGTCTCTGTGTGTGGCTCTGTGTGTAGGTGGCTCTGTCTGTGTGTGTGTGGCTCTGTGTGTATGTGGCTCTGTGTGTGTGTGTGGCTCTGTCTGTGTGTGTGTGGCTCTGTGTGTGTGTGTGGGGCTCTATCTGTGTGGCTCTGTGTGTTGGGGCTCTGTCTGTGTTGGGGCTCTGTCTGTGTTGGGGTCTGTCTGTGTGGCTAGCTTTTTTTGTAGGTGGCTCTATGTGTGGGTGGCTCTGTGTGTGTGTGGGTGGCCCTGTGTGTGTAGGTGGCTCTGTGTGTGTGTAGGTGGCTCTGTGTGTGTGTGTGGGTGGCTCTGTGTGTGTGTGGGTGGCTCTATGTGAAAGACTGTGTGTGTGGCTCTGTATGTGTGTGTGGGTGGCTTTGTGTGTGTGGCTCTGTGTGGGTGCAAAAGCAATAGGTCTCGCATTTGCGCGCGATTAAGCTATTGGCATTGTAAATGACAATGCCATTTATTTATGTTTTAAAAACAAAAACATAAATACAAATAAATACAAATAATGTCCGGACACCTCAGAGACCTGCACTGGCTCCCGGTCAACAAGAGAATCACCTTCCGGCTCCTCACCCACGCACACAAAGCCCTACACAACCAAGGACCAGGATACCTCAACAGCCGCCTCAACTTCTACGCTCCCAAACGCCAGCTTCGATCGACCAGCCACGCCCTCGCCGCCGTCCCCCGCATCCGAAGAGCCACCACAGGAGGAAGGTCCTTCTCCTACCTGGCCGCCAAGACTTGGAACTCCCTTCCGACCCACCTCCGCCTGACCCAGGACCACCTCGCCTTCAGGAAGCAGCTCAAGACCTGGCTGTTCGAGCAGTAGCGGACCCCCTCCCCCCAGCGCCTTGAGACCCTCCGGGTGAGTAGTGCGCTATACAAATGGTCTGATTGATTGATTGATTGAGAACGGCTCCCATATATTGCGGGGTCTGGATGAGGGTGGCATCAATTCCAAAAATGTGCTCAATTGTGCGTGCCTATACTTGACGTTTCTAACTCAATATTTAAGGGAAGACACTTGCTATCTGCTCCAATTAACTACAACCTGTCTCTTAGTAAACAGTAGGAGGAGTGCGAGCAGTTAACGCAACTTTGGCGGAATGTCCTTTAAGTACCCTAATAGGCTAAGGATGGGAGACGGGGCCAGCGACACCCCCAATATGCTGTTCACCAACTTGAAAATCTGCACCCAGAAGTCGGCTATCGTGGAACATTGCCATGCAACATGTAAGAACGCGTAGCACGCCAGACCTGTAGCATTGCATCCTATAATATCTGTCTCCACCGGGGAGTAGGGCGGGCGCTTATGACTATAACAGAGATACCCCTACTACAGAACTGGAGTTACAGGACAGAAACTACTCCTTCTGTAGTAGGGGATCTCTGTGTATAATCATAATCTAGTGAATAGAATGGCAAGCCCATCCCCAGAACAGGCGGTGGAGACCAAGAAACAACCACTAATGCGCAAACAAATTCCGCAGCGAAGCCTGTCCCACCAGAGCATCTGCCCTGGCATCAGTGTCCAGACAGTAATGCTTAGCAAAGGTATGAACCGACTTCCAAGTGGCCGCCTTGCAAATTTCCGCAATGGGAACATTACGCAACAAAGCTGTCGTAGCAGCTTTGCCTCTGGTGGAATGAGCCTTAGGCTTACCTCCTAAGGTCTTATTCGCTTTTTGGTAACACAATTGCATGCAGGACACAATCCACCTAGAGATGGACTGCTTAGAGGTCGCAAGACCTGTCCTGACCGATCCATAATTGATAAACAATTGGTCTGACCTACAAATATCTTTGGTCTTATCAAGATAAAATTTCAACACCCTCCTAACATCCAGGGAATGCAAAGACCTTTCCTCTGGAGATGAATGATTCTGAAAAAACGTAGGCAACGTTATGGTCTGGTTTACATGGAAATCAGAGACAACCTTGGGAAGAAATTTAGGGTGAGTACGCATAACAACCTTAGCAGCATGAAATACAATATAAGGTTCTTGGCAACACAACGCCTGAATTTCACTCACCCTGCGGGCTGATGTGATGGCCACAAGGAACGCCGCCTTCCAGGACAGGTGCTGCAACGAAGCATTATGAATGGGTTCAAAAGGCTCCTTCATCAACCTGTGATCACAGGGATCTGGAAGAAGGAAGTCTGTGAAGTCAATGCAGCAAGATGAACCTTAATGGAATGAACATTAAGGCCAGACTGCGCCAAATGGAGAAGGTACGGAAGGATGACATATTCCTGACATTTTGGTGGATCAAAGTTCTTGGACTTGCACCAGATGCAGAATCTCTTCCACTTGTAAGCATAAGACGTCCTAGTGGAAGGCCGCTTTGCCTCCTTTAGTATGTCCATACAATCCTCTGGAAGATTCAGATGGTCATATTGCACTATCTCAGGAGCCATGCCGCCAAACTCAAAGACGAGAGGTTCGGGTGCACCATCTGCATTCCGGGGCGATCAGGATCATCCACGCCCTGGACTGGGACAACTTGACCAGTACCGCTGGAATCAGGGGGATGGGTGGAAAAGCGTATAGAAAGCTGTTCGACCAGTCGATCCATAGTGCATTCCCCAGCGTCCCCTGCTGGTAGTACCTGGAGGCGAAGTCTCTGCATTTTCTGTTTTCTGTGGTGGCTGTGAGAAGTTGGCCTGATATATAATGTTCACTAGTTCTAGTGAGCACTTTGTATCAGTCCAAACAACCCTTATGGTGATTGGTTGTAAGTCAACCTTATAGACCAGCTATCCTAGTAGCGTGGACAAGAGAAGTCTTTAGGCTAAACTCTGAATGGCATGTGAAGCCAGCTGTTTTACCACATATAACCTTTGAATACCAAATGAAAAGACACCACACAAGATGTTATAAAAATAAACTGTCTATTTATTTAGTAACAATACCTCTGATCTCTTGATGAGGTCAGAGGCCTAAGCACATGACAATACTACAAAAGAAATACGAGTTTCCACAATAATTACACGTGTGCCTTAGGGGCACGACAAACCATATACTGTAAACAATGGAATGCGAGGAAAGAAAATACTGTAAGGAGATGCAGAGGCTGGAGGATCGCTGGGACTACGTTACAAACTAGGTGAGTAAGGAGCAGGAGGCCCACGGGACCCACGTGCAGAGAGGAAACTCTCACGCGGGATGCGTACCAACGCCTATGGATGCTACAGTTCAAAGAAGTAAGGATTCCGGACGAATCCAAATGGATGGAGGAAAAACAACAGTGGACCTGGACACTAGGAGAGTGAACACAGACTTCAGCACCTAGAAGGTTTAGTTACCTAACCCACAGGCTGCTGCGGGTGCATAGGGCTGAAGTTGTGTCGGGTTTGCTGCGTTGGTCCTGATGATGCCTGAAACAAGAAGTTGCTGGCAGGCAGACAGATGGAGGAGTCCGGTGGTTCCAAGGATGGAACGGGAAAGAAGAAGTCCTGAAAGGGAAGGGGACAGAGTCTCGGTCACTAGTCAGTGACGGTGCTGGAACCAGGAGGGAACCAGGTGCTGTCATCGCGATCAGGTGGAAGAAGGGACGCTTCTCTCTGCAGCTGCACGGACCAGGAGCTGTTCTTCACGACCAGGCTGGAGGCACGAGCTGTCCCACGAAGTCTGCTGCTGTTGGCGGTGTTGAGTCGTCGATCTGGTCAACAGGCCTTGGCAAATGCAAGCCACGCGGTGGAGCAAAGATGGCGTCTGGCGCGGACCAGGAGGGTCCAGGGTACTTCCCTTTTACTAGGAAGCAAGGGCCAGTCTGGGGGACCAGACTAGCAGAGTCAAAATCTTCGGTCGTCATCTCAGAGGTCACAAGCCTGCCGGCTAGTGACCAGACAACCAAGGAAGCAGGAACCAAGCAAAAGGGCCCCATGCAGATCACGTGGATGCTGGGGGGCTGGTCTTTGATGCAGGGGCTGCTTCGGTGTGGGGCTTCTCAGACCCCAGTGCACTCACATGAGGATCCCTCGGCGGTCGTGCTGGAAGCGCTGTGCAGGTTTCTTCAAGATGGCCGTCTCCAAGTTGCTCGTCGCACCCACGGGTCCCAGCTGTGCTGTGGATGTAGGTAGAGGTCAGAGGCGTCTGGAGGTCCGGGTCTCGTCGAGCTGGGTCGTCTGGTTCCGGGATGGAAGGACTTGCAGCAAACCGCACAGGAGCTTGATGGTGCCTGCGAAGCAGGATGGTCACTCCCTGACCATAGGGGAGATTCTTCAGTTCTGATGTTCAGAGGGCAGAAGGTCAAGAGTTTCTTCGTGGAAGTTGTCAAGATTAATCTAATGTTAGCTGAGACCAGCTCCTACCTTTATGCGACTAAAGGGGGCTGCACTACGACTAGGTCCCTCCCCTGGGTGGGACCAGGAAGGGGGGTGGTTACACCCCCTTTCCTTTGTCAGGTTTCGCGCCAGAGCTGGGGCATGAGTGCCCCAGCGACTGGTTTGAACCGGTGTATGCAAGGGACACCTTGTGTGCCCCAGGCATGTCTCATTCTATTCAGCCTGGTCCTCCCTAATACACAAGGGTCCGTCTGGGGTGGTGCTGGCACCTCCCCGGACAGGAAACCCTTTGTCCAAGCCTCCCTCGCTGGAAGGACTCCCAGCAGCAGGAGGTCAGACTTGTGTCTGGTGGCAGCATCCATTTTGTGATGCTGAGGCTCTGGTTAAATTTAACCGGGTTTCTGGTTCTGGACATGTCGTGTCCCTCTAGAAGGGTGGAATGCTACCCCCGTCGCCAGAACTGGCGAGGGGGTAGTATTCCAAATCGTATGACACCTTACTCGACATGTTTTGATAATGCTATACCAAAGTTGGCAATAACCGCGAGGATTATAATGCACTTAAGAGTATATGGTATAGCGTTCGTGGAAACAGCTAAAGGACACGGTTCCGAAAGCTGCAGACAGGCTCAGCTCATGCTAGAGCACAATCTCACATATTTCCAAGCACTCTGCCTCCAGGATTGATGAGGCCTACCATAGGAGTGACTTATAGGAATATATGTGCCCACTTTAGGTTAGATATAGGAATACTATATCTATAGCAAAGGGTGATTACACCACCTTGCCCCAGCTGTCTAGCAGCCAGTTGTGTCAGTTTTGGATGGCCAGCCAGGGGTGGCATAATACATGCTGCAGCCCCTGGTAGGCCCTGGGCACACCTATGCCCTGGGTACCTAAGGTACACTGTACAGGGGCTGATAAGGTGACCCAGCATCCAATTAAATTATGTACCTAGGGTACCTGGAGTCCATTTTACAGAGAGATCAGGACGCCTGGGGCCCTGGTTAGCAGGATCCCAGGCCAACTATGTCGAAAAACCAGCTAAACCCTAGGCAAAAAGTTGGGGGCAACCATAGTCAGGTATCCACCTTCCTACAGTGGCGAACAGATCTATGTCTGGAGTTCCCCACCTTGCGAAGACCTCTCCTAGCACATCGTCGTTTATGACCCATTCGTGATTTTCCTGAATCAGTCTGCTCAGCGCGTCTGCCTGAACATTCTGCACACCTGGTAGATGAGTGGCCGTTATCGTCAGTCCTCTGGCCAGAAGCCTTCGCCAGATCGTCTGCGCCTCCTGAGACAGAGTGCGCGATCTCGAGCCCCCCTGTTTGTTCAGATAATACATCGTGGTCGTACTGTCCGTCTGAACAAGCAGAGAGCTGGTCTGGAAGGACGGAAGAAAAGCCTTCAGGGCCAAGTGAACAGCTCTGAGTTCCAGGAAGTTGATGTGGTACGTGGCCTCCGTCTGGGACCACGTCCCTTGAATCTGTAATTCTCCAGAATGTGCTCCCCAGCCTTGGAGAGACGCATCCGTCACGATGGTCTGCGTGGGAATGTCCTTGTGGAAAGGAATCCCTCTGAGGAGATTCTCCGCCGAACACCACCACCTCAGAGACTGAAGAGCATGAAGAGACAGCCGTATCCTGTCGTCCCAAGATCCTCTCTTCTGATCCCACTGGTCCTCCAAGCACTCCTGCATAGGTCTCATGTGCAGCCGTGCATGAGGTGAGAGGAAGATACAAGAGGCCATCGACCCCAGTAGAGAAGACACCGTCCTCACTGTTGTAGATGGACCGGTCATAAGAGCCGAAGGAGACACGCTTGCCGACAGCGTATTGATGGAGGCTCCCAAGTACTGAATGCACTGGACCGGAGTCGGGACAGACTTGGACATGTTGATGTGCAACCTCAGCTTGTTCAAGAGAACGCACGTCTTCTGGAAGTCCGCTTGAGCTTCCGTGAAGGAGGATGCCTTGATCAACCAATCGTCCAGGTACAGGTAGACAAACACCTTGTTCTTTCTGAGGTGTGCCGCTACCACTGCCATGCACTTCGAGAATGTCCTGGGTGCTGACTTTAGCCCGAATGGAAGTACTGTGTACTGATAATGATTGGTGCCGACTTGGAACCGCAGGAACTTCCGGTGTTTCTGTGCAATGGGCACATGGAAGTACGCATCTTGTAGGTCTATGGCACACAGCCAATCCCCTCGTTGCAGCTGAGGATAAATCTGATGCAACGATAGCATGCGAAACGTTTCTCTGCGAATCCATTTGTTTGCTTGCCGCAAGTCCAGAATGGGGCGGAACTCGTTATTGTCCTTCTTGCGAACCAGAAAGAACCTCGAGTACAGACCCCTTCCTCTTTGAGACCGAGGTACGTATTCTATCGCCCGTTTCCTCAACAGGGTATCTGCCTCCGCCTGAAGCTCTCGCAGCTGGAACTGCATGCTTAACGGCGGAATCGCTGGAGGCGGGCTCGTGAACCGAAGACTGTATCCATTGCAAACAATATTCAGCACCCACTTGTCTGAGTAATTTTTCTCCACTCTGCCAGAAAAAATTGAACGCTTCCCCCCACCGGAGTAGGTAATGGATGCAGGGGAAGTAAGCGCTCAGGGCCTCGACCCGGCCTTGCCTTTAGTCGCTGCTGCCGACTGCTGGCCACCTCTGCCCTTCTGGCATTTCTGGAAGGGTCTTCGGTACTGCTGCTGGTGTTGTTGCTGCTGCTGTTGTCCCGAAGATTGGCCACGACCCTTGCTCTGTCCTCCGAACCGCTTTTGGAACAGTCGGTAAGGCTTCTTCGCCTCCTTGGGCTTTTCCAGCCCCACAGCCGTGAGTGTCTCAGCCTCAGCCTTCATGCGGGCCATTTCATCATCCGCATGCTTGCCGAATAGGGTTTCGCCAGAGAATGGAAGGTTGGCAACCCTTTGCTGTGCTTCAGGCTTGAGTGAGGTGAGGCGAAGCCAGGCATGCCGTCGCTGGTGAACTCCATGGCAGTAGCCATGCGCAGCCAAGAGGGCAGAATCAGCCGCAGCACAGATGACCTGATTCGCCACCAACATCCCTTCATTCACCACTTCCAAGAAGTCCTCCTTCTTGTCCCGAGGCAGCAGGTCTGTAAACTGCTGAAGGGATTCCCAGAGTGAATGGTCATATCTTCCAAGCAATGCTGTCGCACTTGCAGCCTTCATTGATGTTGCTGAAGTTCCACAGACCTTTCGCCCCGCCGAGTCCAGCCAATTAGAGTCTTTATCTGGCGGGACCGTGGACGATGGCGAGGTGGCATGCAGCTTCCGAGCCGCCGTGACTATAACCGAATCCGGCGGAGGATCCACCCTCAGAAAAGCCGGATCCGAGTCGGGAGCCCTGTATTTCTTCAGGAGGCGAGAGGGCGCCGCCTTAGTAACCGCCGGGTTAAGGAATAGATCCATGGCAGGTTCTTCCAAGCCCGGCACCAGCGGTAGCAACGGTCGAGACAGGTGTTTTTTATGTAAAGTTTCAAAAATCACCGATGTCTTGGGTGTGGGCACCGTCAATGTGATGCCTAGCTTCACCGCACCTCTCAAGAGGACGTCCTGGAAGGACACCAGATCATCCACCTGTGAGACCCTTGTATCCGGAGACTCTGACAAGGTCGGCAAGTAGTCCCTGGAAGACCCCGTATATGAACGGGACCTACGTCTCCTGTGACGTCGCCTAGAGCGTGACCTGTCGCGACTCCGGGATCTTCCCCTTCTTCTGGAGCGAGATCGCGACCTCCCTCCTTTCCGCCGCTCCACAGGCCTCCGCGGAGGCGTCTTCCTTGGCCTCTCCAAGGGTGTAGGAAATCGGGGTAACGACACCGATCTCGGAGGAGCAACTGGAGGCATATCCTGTGGCGGAAGAGGAGGTTTGACGGGAGGAGCCTCCTTCGGGAGAGGAGGTGACTTCGGACGATGAGGAGGAGGAGTAGGTGTCCTAGGTCGAGGTGGTGTATAAACCACTGAGTACACCGAGCCCGGTGACTTCTTCGGAGGAGGGGACTGTGATCCAGCCCCTCCAGTAGGTGATCGCCGTCTCCGGCGTCCTTCCCCCGATCCAGCGTGACTCACGGTGCCAGAACTCCTTCTGCGCCGCTTAGGAGAGCCAGAAATCCTCTGAGACGCCGATCTCTTTCTCCTCGACGTCGAGCGTCTCTTCTTCGACGTCGAGCGTCGCCTCCGCGACGTCGAGCGCCTCTCCGACATCGAGCGTCGCCTCCGCGACGTCGACCTCCTTATCCTCAACGTCAACATTGCCTTCGACGACGAGCGTCTTTTCTTCGACGGCGAGCGTCGATTTCTCCTCGACGTCGATCGTCTCGACGCCCTCGACGACGAGGATCCCCTCGACGTCGGGCCACTTCTCGATGGCGACCGGCGGTGTCGCATCGACGGCGAGCGCCGATGCCTGCTGGACTCTCTTCGGCATCAATGCCTCAACGCTGACGTCGACGACGAAGAATCCGTCGGCGGGAGGAGGAGCCTAGCGACGAACAAAGATGGCCGCATAAGCTCTAGGCTCCGTCGACCTCCGCCTGTTGCTTGAAGATCCTGTCGATAATCCTGTTTTCATGCCTCACCCCCATGCGGGTTAACCATTGCTGATACTGGCGGTGTGGTCCCGGGAACTTTACCACCCGGATTGGCGGAGTTGTGTCGTGCGGAAGTTCTTGGCCTAACGCCGTCCGTGAGCCGGGACCTCGAGTACTGGCCATGCCGGGTTACAGTGCAACAACAGCGGCTGGGGGACCCAGACACGGTCCGGACGATTGACGTGGAGAGCAACCTGTCCCTGAATTGGTGGAGTGCCTGCGGTTCTAAACGCAATACGGAGGTGCATTAATCCTGAAAGTGGCTGTGTGGTCGGGGTTCCCCTTCCCGGCGGTAGCCCGCCCCGCCGGGTTGGAGCCCCCGCCCGAGAGGCCCCATTGCTGCTCGACAGTGCGCCTCCTGTCCCCGCCTGCCCTGCTCGCACTTCGGTCCCCGGGGGAATCGGGTACTCCGAAGGGCACACAGATGTCTGGAGCTGACCAAGTGGAGGCGGTGCGGGGTGAAGAAGAGCCGTCTTTGAGAACCGTGATGGCCGCCATTAGGGAACTGCAATCCTATACGGTTGCTCTGCTCCACAAGACGATCGCGGATAACACCGTAACTGACCGATCGTGTAAGGATCCTGATCTGTCTGGTGCCCCTGAGCTGGCTGTTTCTCCTACGCTAACCCCGGAACCAAAAGATCGAGACCCCTCATGTGTCAAAGCCTCGATACCATCGCCCGGATCACAGGGTGTGGCCGGACCCGTTGTTCTGGAGAATCGCCCACCATTATTGATGCATCCGTCTATGGTCGTGTTCACGGTCCTGTCCCTTACTGGAACTATGGATATTAAGACCCGACGAATGCTGCAAACGTTTTCCGACCGTGTGAGCTGTGTCTTGTGGTGGAGCTTGAGATGTTCGAACTTTTGTTTGACAGCGGCGAGTGTCATGGCGGCTGATGATTGCGGAGGACTGAGGATTTTGATCGGACTCGCCACACGGATTCGTGGACTGGCTGGGACTTTGATTCATCCGGGAGATGTGCTGGTGCAGTTTGTGGAACTCAGTGTGCACATTCGCAGGGGTCAAGGGTGAGACTGATGATCGATTTGGACTTTTGGGGTGTGTGAAGGACCGGGGATCCGCCATTTTCTTGCTATCGGGTGGTGGGGCGGTGTCAGACGTCTTCCCTGGGTGCTGTCGTATATAAATTTATTGTGTGTTGGTTGGATCCAGGACTGGGGCTGTACGTTGCAGGCGGGGGGTAGTGTGGCCGGGGGCATGTTTGATTTTTCTCCTCCTCCACTTTTTCTTCTTTTTTCTTCTTTCCTTCCTTTCACTGATCCCTTTTCTTCTATATTTCGGGTTTTTGGAAGTTGGGCGATAGGCACGCTGCTAGGGGGGTAGGCCGTAGCCATTTGCAGGGGTGCAGGGTGGGGGTTGGGGGGTGGGGTTTTATTGTTTTTCCGTTCTTTGTTTCTATGGCCCTTTTTTCTTCTTTTAGTTTAATTGGACTATCTCTCCTTTTTCTTTTTCTGGGTTTGGGATAAGTGCGACAGGTTATCGTTTGGATTCTCTATGCTATGCTGTGACTTTCGCCGTTAAGTTTCTCCTGTCATTGGAATCATTGGGCGGGAATTAGCCGGTTGTATTTAGCGATGGAATGCCTGGTTGAATGCGATTTAGACCCTGTCGCCGGCTCCCTCCCATTTCTCTGTTTCTATTTCTTCGTTATTATACTGAAATTCACTATTTTTTCACCGAATATATCCTGTATTAATCATAAAATTAACCTCTTTTATCCGGTGCTATTGTCCGTGTGTGCCGTAAACGTTTGAGTTTCTAATTTGCTGTCGTGCCTCCGGGATGTTCGGCTAAATAGCTGTGTGCACTCTTTGTATAAATAAAGGTTTTCAAAAATCTTTTTTAAAAAAAATCCGTCGGCGGTGACTTTGACGGCGGCTTCGACGTCGAAACCCCTCGTCTTCTCGACCCAGAGCCCTGGGGAGAAGGGGAACACACCGCAGTCATCCCTCTCGACGTCGTCGTCGAAGCCATCGACGCTGACGGAGACCGGGAGCGTTTGCGGGTCTTCCTGCCTCTGGGGAGCCCCTCAGAGGCAGAGGGAGCCTTCCCAACCTGGCCAGACCCACCTGCAGCCTGCAGACGCCTTTCCTCCAGGCCTTGCAGCCTGTTCTTCAGTCTTTCCTTCAAAGTCCTCGAGAAAAAAAGACTGGCAGATGTCGCAATCTTCAGGCACATGTGCCTCAGGAAGGCAGATCACACAGACCTCGTGTGGGTCCGACTTGGCCATCTTCCTCCCACATACTGGGCATTTATCGAATAAAGCAGGCATTTCAGAGCCCTGCAATGCCTAATAAACACACAGGAATGAAAGGAGTTAACCAAGTTCACAATAACTAACACTTTTAAAGTCCAAAAAGTGCTAAAATAATCCAAAAACCCCTTGAAAAGGGAGAGCTCAAGCTCCAGGGTCCTGCTAGCAGGAGCCGGAAAAAAGAACTGAAAGTAAAAGGGACCTGCAGTGCATTCTTGGATACTGGGAGAGGTTCTAGAAGTTTCTCTTAAAGGCACAGTATCCTGTCTAAGCCACATAATGGCAGCCTATGGGGCTTGTCTGTCCATTTCATCCTCTCTATCATTCCAGAGGCTTTCTGCTGAAAAGGAAAGCTTTTTTTGGAGGAAAAGGCTGTACATGCTGTGCTTTTTGTGGTTTCTGGTGGAATTTCTAGTTGAAGTACTGGACAGTGTGGCCTTTTGTATAGGCTGCATTATCTGTCTTTAAATTCTCTCCTAAGTGTCTATGCAGTTTGCATTTTTTGACACCTTAAGAGATTATTTTTGATTGCTCCGGGGTCCGCTCACATGAGCGGGACTATTCACTAGATTATGACTATAACAGAGATACCCCTACTACAGAACTGGAGTTACAGGACTGAAACTACTCCTTTTATTACACGTTGTATGTCACCTTCTATCAAAAGAACAATGTCATATAGTCTTTTAATGCCCATGTCAGGTTCCGAAGCTGTGTTCTCACTATCTGTGGCATACCTTGCAGTTAACGTAGCAACTTTCTTTTTCTGAAACTGAGGGCGTTGACATGGAAAGTCGTCCTGCTTGCCTTTACCATCAGTCGGGCGGGGCTGCTCAGGTCCTTGTTGGGCGCCCCAACTTCTGCTGCGTTCTCCTCCACCGGCTTACATGCCTGATATTTCCTGTGAAGAACGAGGAGAACGTTGATCAGGAACCTGAAATCTATCAGGAGACCTCATTCTCGTGCAGTCGCACAAATCATAAGTGTGCTCAGTAGACACTGGTATAGGTGACGCAGGATGTGACCCTTGTTTCTGTTGCTGCTTCCCCTGTTTTTTATTCTTCCAATTCTGTTTTGGAAAATGTGGACGGTCGTCTTTAGTAGACTTTGCCGTCTGAGTTTGCGGTTGTGCTGCTGATTTAGTAAAACACCCAAACTATTGCGGCCAATGGTCTTATAAGCCTCCACAATAATTTTCGGTAACGCTCAGGGTTTGTCGACGTCTGGGACAAGGCGCAAAGCATTTGACACCTCAAAGTTAACCGCAGCTCCCTTTACATTCGAAAGGATGAGATCAGCAACTACGTCAAACACTCCAACAAGCCTCATTCCCAACACGACACCCGCCTCCGGACCGTGCTCATCTTGAACATGTTTGATCACGGAGGGCAGGACAGTCATAGACGGTGTGTCGAAGCACTTCGCATATACTGCTGCAAATACTTTACCCCAATTCTCACAATCTGTTACCTCTGGCACTAAGTCTTTCTGCAAACTAATTGTGAGCATCCTGTGTTTTTCCACAGGAGTGGTATTAGGAAATACTGCTTCCAGTTGGTCAAGTTTCTCAGCAAGCCAATAAGGCATATCATCCTTAGTTTGGGGGCGCTTGCCCTTTACCTAATTAACCATGACAGGACTAATTGAACACCCGCCCGGTCCAACTGGTTGCCACGCAACCCCAGGTGCCACCACCTGGACATTGCGAGAAACTTATTGAACTAAAGCCCCATGTACCCCAATCAAAGAGGTATAAAGTTGACGCAAGTCGTTAATCTGGACATTTAGATAACGTGGATGTGGTGTGAACCCGGAAGACTGGCCAAGTGGCCCCAGGAATTGACAAGGGACCTAACCGAACCGGAGTCACGGTGTGGGGGAGGGCGCCATTCAACCAAGCACAATGCTGCCATGCCTAAATCAGAATCTCTTATGTCCTATATGGAGAATAGTTCACAGGTATCGCACTGTGAGAGTACGTATGGAATGTATGATCATCCGCATTTACTGTAGGAAACATAACCCAACAGTAGAAAAGGTCAGAAGGGAACGCTGCATCGGCACTCACCACAGAGATGACAGACATATCATCGTCAGGCACTCTAAACTGCGTCAAATGACGCCGGAGCGCTGCGTGACTATGCTGAGCTATATCAATGTCGCCCATAAGAACACAGAGAAGAAAAACAATTTATATAAATTGTAGCACAAAAAGGGTAGTAATTCAAAACGTGAACCTTTTTATAAATCTGAAGCTTGAATGAACCTATAACACATTTGTATATGTAGGTTAATCCGTCACTCCTGTTAACCGGAAACAGTAGTGAGGGTATTATGGACAGATACAAGCACTAATCAATTGTCTCGAATATAAGACCAAACGTTAGGTGTGCCATGTTGCTGGGATTCTGCTCGTGCACAGAAGTATGCGCAGGAAACCAGGACCTCAGTGTATTACGGTGTACCAAAAACCCACCTCAGTGCCCAGAACCCTAATCCGACTTGCATCCGTGTCTTATTCGTTCTCCGTACTACAGAAAAACTACCAATGATTAGACAACCCAGAACAAGCGACTTAGGAACCTCTCAGGATTGTGGGAATCAAGAACACTCTTTCAGTTTTTATTCTCATAAAAGTACACAACTTGAGTAATCAGAGACACGGTATAGTTTAAAATGTTTATTTCAACTAAGTGCTCAAAGAAGCAGTATCTTTCCCAACATAAGTAAAAAGATGCATAAAATCAATACAATCAGCATTGTTACAATTCCATAAAATACAAAGGGAAAAATCATATTATAATGATAGTGGAACCAGGTCTATAGTGCCTTGTGTACCACCCTCCCTTGGCTAGGAGCTATGTATTATAATAATAGAAGATCTCTAGGTTAAAACGGGGAACCCCATACCTCCAAAATCAGGTGAAGTGAATCACATTCCAGATCAGCACAGCTCTTTGTTGATAGAAGGGTTTCTTCCAAGTGCCTGAAAACATGTCTGCAATGTAATATTAAAGGCACTTGAGTTTCAGATATTTGCAGCTGTGTGCGTGTTGTGTCTAGAGCGTGGGCCGATCAACCTGGATCAACAGCATACATTGTTATTATGACCTTGAAGACTTCTGCACGCGGTGTACAGACTTGAGGTCGCAGTGTGAGTCTAGAGATGTGAAAAACAGACTGTTCTCATGTGAATGAAAGCAAGCAGTTTGTTTTTATAAAAACTGAGATATGTAGTGCTGTGTGCAAAAGCAGCAAAATGGCGTTTGAGCAACTAACTCACTTATGCTAACATAGCAATGTGTGCAGGCCGAACCGTATCCGCACTACAAGAGTTCTGCCAGTAAGTTCACAGGTAACGCTGGTGCCCACGGGATCCAGGTGTTTCTCCACACATCAACGAACCCATCATCTCCAAGCCACTTACTACCTCCTGGTAGTTCCTGGGGCCCACTCCTGCTGGATGAGGAATTCAGCCACTTGTGAAAGTCTGACGTCCTGCCAGTGTCCCCTGGTAGTGTCACAGAGAAAACCTCTGTGCCTAGAGCTTATAGCTCAGTGAAGCACAACGTGCCCCAACCTTACACAGGACAAAGCATGTCCTTTTAGAAGACCCCTCTCACCAACCTAGTTGGTGACATGCTTCATCATCGGGGTCCCACCCTGAAGGCCGAGTGCCAACAGGGTGTGCTGCGACACCTGACTACAGTGGAGCGGGTATTTGTTTTTCTTTTTATATGTGCAGAAATTCTAAGGTGATATGTAACTTAAAAAGGGGCCAATACAACTCACCGCAAGACTTTATTCTCGAGTGATTGAACCCCCATAAAAAGGAATGTGACACCTATGCCTAATTAGGTAGGCTGCGGTGTCTAAGACGTGTAGTGTTTAAAAATAGCGAAGTGTGCTATGTGATTTTTAAAAAGAAGTTTGGTCTACATGTTTCAACCATTTAGCGATTGTTGTTTTTCTTCAGGACCAGTGTGACTGACCTGGGTACTCCTCCATTTGTTGTAGAAAACTTAAGCAGGGGACCGGGAGTTGAGGGGACGGGGAGTTCCCACCTCACCTATTGGTTGAAAAACCCTTACTCTCTCCTGTTGATTTACAAAGTCCTGCCAGTGTCATCTGAAATCCGCCATGCCATGAGATGAAGATGGCCCTCGAGGACCAGTGGGTGTGGCTGGCCCAGGTGATTTGTCAAGATCTTGGCAATGGTTGAAAGACATACCGGCGTGGCCCATGCAAGCTCCAGAAGGGAAGAGAACCATGCTTGTGCACGCCAAATCAGAGTGTTCAGCACCAGAGAGGCCCGTTGACGCCTGGCTTGGGCCGCCAATCAGTGAATAAATAGGAAAGGAGGGAAGACATAGACTTGAGTTGTCAACCAGTCTTGCAGGAAGGCATTCACCGTTCCGGATCCGGTCTCCAGCTGACATAGCGCACAAGTTGGGTGTCCCATCTGGAGGCAAAGAGGTCCACTTGGCAAGGACCCCAAAATGACATGAGAGCCTGAAATACTCTAGGGCAGAGCCTTCAGTCGCTTGCGTCCCTGAGGCATCTGGAGTTCCAGTCTGCCACTACGTTCATTGCTCCTGGAAGGTATTCCTCCATCACCGAGATCTGTAGTTGGAGGCAGTCATGCCAGAAGGCCTTGGCTAATTCTGCCAGAGCCCGTGAACAGGTACTGCCTAACTGATTGACATAGTGCACTGCCGTCGTGTTGTCCATCCTCAACAGTACGCAGCAGGATATCCTGTCCCTCGTGAGGTATTGTATACCAAACGAGCCTGCAAGAAGCTCAAAGCAATTGTTGTGGAGGCTGAGTTCCTCCTCCATCCATCTGCCTCCCATGGAGATCGAGCCGCATTTGGTTCCCCAACCCAGACGGCGGGCGTCCGACTCTTTCACCAGGTCTGGAAATGATCCGAAGATTGCCTGCCTGTTCCAGGCTTCCATGTGGTCTATCCACCACTGCATCTCCGTCCTGACTTCCATCGTCAAAGTCACCATCTCTGAATAGGTAAGGCCCCTCCCAAGGTGAGCTGCCTGCAGCCTCTGGAGAGCCCAGTAAAGTAATGGGCCCGGGAAGATAGCTTGTATCGAGGACAATAATAAGCCAACAATCCTGGCCAGTTGATGCCGCAAAATCGTGTCCCTCCGGAGTACCTTCCTCAGTTCTTTTTTGATCTTGGTTATCTTCTGGCTGGGTAAGCTCAGGGTCGCCACCCTGGAGTCTATACAGAATCCTAGAAAGGTCATGGTCTTTTGAGCCGTCAGATACGACTTCTATTGGTTTATGTCAAATCCCAGTTCTTCGGAAATGTATGGTGGTGTTTGGGTGGGCTATTAGGTGGTTCCGTGATTGGTCCATCAGCAGAATGTCGTCCAGGTAGATGATTAATCTGATGTCCAGAGTCCGGAGGTACTTAACTACTGGCTTAAGGAGCTTAGTGAAGCACCAGTGTGCCGAAGATAGGCCGAACAGGAAAGTCCGGAACTCAAATATTTGCCCTCTCCGTTCAAATTGGAGATATCTGCAGTGAGGTGGGAAGATGGGAACCGTCAGGTAGGCGTCTTTTAGATCCAGACGCTCCAAACAGTCATCTTGAAGCAGCATGTCCCTGAGAAGGTGAATACCCTCCATCTTGAAGTGGCGATAAACCAGCCACTCGCTGAAAGACCTGAGTTTGATCAATGGGCGGAACCCCCTGTCCCTCTTCTCTACCAAAAACAAGTTGCTGAGGAAGCCACTGGGATGAAGGTGGTAGAAGCATATCACACTCTTGGCCAGAAGGTCCTGTACCTCTTGATCTATTAGGAACATCTCCTGGGTGGAAAAGATTAGAAAGTGGGGTCTCTCTGTTTGTGACCGGGTTCCGTAGAATTCTGTGTGGTACCATTGGACGGTCTTCAGTACCCACTGGTCCAACGTTATCTCTGCCCATTTGTGCGCAAAAAGGCGTAACTCCATCCCCCAATACAGAGAGGTGATAACAGAACAGGGCTTACCGTTGTATCCACTGTTGTTGGATCCTTCTCGAGGTTAATTATGTTTCCCTCGACTGCCATTACGGGAGGGAAAGAAGGTTCTTAGACAATTCTGGCAACGGGGGTAGCATTCCACCCTTCTAGAGGGAGAAGACATGTTAAACTTACGATACCCAGTTAAAGTTAACCAGAGCCCCGGCATCACAAAATGGACGCTGCTGCCACCAACACAATTCTGACCTCCTGCGGCTGGGAGTCCTTCCAGCGACGGAGGCTTGGACAATAGGTTTCCTGCATTGGGAGGTGCTAGCACCACCCCAGACAGGACTTTGTGTATTGGGACAGGGAGGGCTGAAAGAAAAGAGACACTGCCTGGGGCACACAAGGTGTCCCATGCATAGCCCGGTTCAAAGCAGTTGCTGGGGCACTCCAGCCCCAGCTCTGGCGTGAAACTGGAAAAAGGAAATGGGGTGTAACTACCCCCCTTCCTGGTCTCACCCATAGGAGGGACCTAGAAGGTAATCTAGCTCCCTAGATTGGTATATAGGTGTAAGCTGAGTCCTGAGACTTTAGATTAATCCTGACTGAAACCTGAAACGAAACTCTGGACCTTCGACGTTCTACTTGAAGATAGAAGACTTAAGAATCTCCCTTGTGGCCAAGGAGTGACCACCCTGTGCAAACAGGCACCATCAGCAATCAACGGCTTGCTTTGTCGACGTTCCTGCCGGAACTCTGGCACAGAGCCTGACAAGACCCATACTTCCAGACTTCTTCGACCCTGATCCTCGACCACAGCAAAGTTGAGACCCGTAGAGGCGACAAGAGATGTGGGACAGGACCTCTTGAAAAGCCTTCAAATTGCTACATGTGCGGCTTCTGAGGCACCCTCGAAGTTTTGCATTGGGGATTGAGAAGCCCCAACTCAGAGCACCATCTGCACTGAAGATCAGCCATCCACCCTCCACGAGATCGGCGTGGGGCCCTTTTGCATTTTGCCTGCTCGACGTGTTGTCCGGCTACTGGCCCGCTGGCTAGTAGCCTCTGTGACAACCAACCCTTGCTTCCCTGTGAAAGAGAAGCCCCTCAGACCTTGATGGTCTGCATCAGAGGCCATCTTCGATTCCTGCATAATGGGTTGCCTTTGCCAAGGCTTTTTTTTCAGAACTAGAACCTTTGCCAAGGCTTTTTGACTCCAATCCGGAAGTCAACTCCTCCATCAGCGAGATCCTTCGTGGGACAGTCCGTATCCAGCTCCTGGTCGTCTTCGACGCCTCCTGGTCCACGTGGCTGCAGAGACAAGCTTCAAGACATCACCTGATTGCTCCTCGACATCGCCTGGTTCCTTCCTGGTTCCACGCGGTCACTGGCTAGTGACCCAGACTCTGTCCCCTCTGCTTTCAGGTACTCTTCATCCTCGATCCACCCTTGGATCCACCCGGACATCTTCCTCCTAGTCGCCTGCAGCCTCTTTCTCCAGGTCTCAATAGGATCCGGCTACGAAACGCGACACATCTTGACACCTATGCCCCCGTCTCCCGTGGATGAGGTAACGTGAGTACTCCGGTGCTCCTGTGGGTATTGACTATCCAAGTGTCCCTGTTTTTAGTTGCTTCCTCCTAGCTTCTCCGGAAGTGTCCTAAATCTTCTTACTGCTGATTTCTAAGTTCCCATTGACTTCTATGGTAACGCGCGTACGTGGAAAAGACCCCAGGCCCTAGGCCTACTCCTTGTTCGTGACGTAGTGCTTATACCACTATTTTAGTATATGGTTTTCGTGGCCCCTAGGCCATAACTGTATTTTGTGCAACTTAACGTATGCTCTTTAAGTTTTTTGTATTGTGCTTAGACCTCTGACCTCATAAAGAGTGCAGAGGGTATGTGTTAGAATAAATACATTCTAATTTTTATATATACCTTGTGTGGTGTCCTTTTATTTGGTATTCAAGGGGTTGTACTTGGTAAAACAGCTGGCTTCACATGCCCTCTGAAGTTTTAGCCTTTAGACTGCTTTGTCCATTCTACCACTAGGATAGCTGGTCTATAAGGTTGCCTTTACAATCATCACCATAAGGGATTGCTTGGACTGATACAAGGTGCCTTTAGAACTAGTGACATCATATATCAGGCCAACTTCTCACAGGACCTTATTGGCATTTCCCATATTAAAGACATTTGGGGAGAGGGAGGGGTCAAATCCTTCCACACACTACAGACTGAATACAAGCTGGCAGGCACCAAATGTTTCCGATATACACAGATCTAGCATTCACTTCTGACTCATCTTCTTAAGCGGACCTCACTTCCCAAAGCCTCACCCTTAGACGACAGAATTTTAGATGCTCACCTTCCTGAAAAAACTATCTCCTTAATATACAAGAAACTAATTAATAACATGGCAGATCCCCTCCAATCACTGGGGGAGAAGTGGAGGTGAGATGGGGTTGAAATAGATGACGAGGACTGGCAAGAGGCTGTGTCCTCCCCTAGAGTGGTTACCATTCCAGGGCGCCTCAGGTTGGTGCAGCTTAAAATCTTCCATAGACTATATATCACTGGGCCCCGATTGGTGCTTATGGGAAGATCCGATAAAGGAGAATGTAAGTGGCGCTGTGGCCATATGGCGACATTCATGCATATCATCTGGGAGTGTAACTATATCAGCTCCTACTGGAGCTAGGTCCGTGACACAATCAACGCGGGGCTACAGGTCCAACTTCGCCCAGAGGTGCGTAGGTGCCTCTTGAATATATGGAAACCCACAGACCTGAACACTCATCAGACTCAGTGGGTTACACTAGGGTTCATGATTGCTAAAAGAAACATCGCACAATTATGTGGAGCAGCCCAATCGCCCACACTTGAAGCCTGGGAAAGAGACCTTGATTTGTGTATGTATAGAGAGAAAACAGTGTACTCTGCCAGGGGATGCCCCAAAAAGTGGTCCTGTATATGGAGTCCCTAGAATACATACCGTGGAGAGATGTGTGTGCCACCCCAATGTGCTGAACAAGATGGCTCCCTAATGCCGTAGCATTCCCCTCTTATACAATGCAATGATATGAAAATTCTCCTCCTGTGCCGCTCTACAATGTATAATTTGATTGATACCTCTGTATTGTTTATTGAAACCGATGTATGCTTAATACAATGATGCATAAAAAAAAAGTATTTAAATAATTTTAAATTAGTCTTTAAAAAATGTAAAAGGTTGATGTTTGAATTGCCACTCGGGCAAAAAGTCCAATTTGTCCATTCATAGAAGTTGCTTTACTAGAAGCAGAAGAAGGCCATGTCTTTTTCAGTGAAAGTGTCAATGTAGGAAATGTTCCAAATGTTGTTTGTTTATTTATGAGAAAAAGAAAAAGCCAAATTCTTTCCCAGCAAAAGATGAGCCAATTTTACATTAAGTGTCCTGGCTGGGAGATGCAACAATATCGGTGTTTGGTACTGCAGATGACAAGTCTAACACCTTGCAGAGTATGTCAATCGCACATAGATGATATTCCGTACTGCCAACAGCCGGTGCTAGGGCAGCTTGTGCGGTAGTTGATACCAGAGTGCCTGTGGAGGAGGCAACACCTAACCCAGCAGGAGCAAACGGCACCTGTGGGTTCTCGAGGAATGCAGCTATCAGTATAGGAATACGCTGGGGACAACACAGAGCATGGGCTTTTATGGGGTCCAGCATAGCATCCATGTCCGAAGGCGTAGCTGATGAAAGTGTCAGAGATCCCACACACATTCTTTTCCTCAGAACAGGCATCGATGAACATGTAAGATGCAGTCCATCCAGACTGGTCTAAATAACACGAACCAAGAGGCGCTCAGTTCCCGCAGGCGAGGTATGCCCAGATGTTGCACCAAGGGTTCACGGTATTTCCGCTCCAGGAGCGCTTTTGTCATCTCTTTGGTGATTGGGCCGTCCATTGCATAGCAGTAATGGGACAATCAGGATTCCTGCAATTAATGCCAGGATAAGCAGAAGACCTCCGAAAATGCTTCCAAAGCCAGAGTGTATAAAATATTGGATAACTCCGAGGACTCTCTGAAAGGTGCTTAACAGTCCTGACCCTATTGTCTTAAATAGGTGTACAATACCACTTGTATCAGACATATAAAAGATACGACCCATAATTTCTGCGAGATGAATGGGGCAGTTTGTACATATGAGTGCCTGTATATCAGCTGAGGTTCTTGCTATTTGAGGATCAAAGGTTTCTCTGGTGTAGGTTAAGGGCACGTTTTGCTGTAGATGCATGGCTTTCATTCTGCTAAGAGCATCAAATTGTATGAAGGAAACATTCAGTGAAGGCCATAACGGCGCCTCCCTGACTGTATGTATCAGTGGAAACAATACTTGCATACAACAAGTAACTCTGGAGCCAACGGTTACCAGATATGCAATGCCTGGTAGCATTCCACAGCAGCCTTGATCGTTCAGCATCAGGTAACTCCCATTTGAAAGTAGACCGAATGCTGGAGTCATCTCTGCAGCCAGGGAACCCTTCAGATGGCAGGACAGGTTCGCTACAGAACCATAACAAGCCCCGTGCAGCAATATGTCCTGGCATATGAGTGATCCACTTAAAGCACTCTCACAGTTTGTACCGCTAAGAACACTTCTCAATCCCCACACCCGCATCGAATTCTGTATAGTAATTCCCAAGATTCCTTTTAAAAAAAAGAAATTATTATTGGTCATTTCCCTTTTTTTGCAAGGAATAAATACATCAACAATCAGATATGAACAAATAAAAATAGAGTTCCTTGACAGAGAAAACTATACAAGAAGAAAATCCAGAACAACAGTTATATACAGTTATATACACCAGAAAGAAAGCAGAAACCTAAATATAAAAAAAGGACAAAGGCACAAATACAATGATTGAAGAAAAAGCAAGGAAAGAGACAACTTTAATAAAACAAAGATATCTTTTAAATCCAGTCCGTAATGGGTCTCCAGATTTTAACTCCCATTGCCCTTTTTCTCCTGCCCTTGGTCTTATAAATAGCCATTTCCAGGTTATACATTGATGATAATCTTGCCCGCCAGGTCAAAAAATTGAGTTTCAGTGTTGATCCACTCCTCCGTGATACAAGCTTGCGCGTGTGTGTAGCAATGTCAGAGCTCAGCCCAAACAGCACAAGTTCTGCTGTGATGTCATTTGTTACTCCCAACAGGGAATCCAAAAAATGCTCTATGGACAAGAAAAGTTCGGCTAATTTAGGCAAGAGAAAAACATATGAACTGTGTCTGCAGCAAACAACCCACACCTGTTACATTTAGTCCAAGCAGATGTGGCCCAGTTAGAGATCTTTTTTGGTGTATAATACAGGTCGTGAATAGCCATATAATGCTGGCTTCGTATCATCCCTGTCAACAAAACCTGATTTGCAAGACTTAACGAGTCTAGCATGTTAATCCCTGCTTGCCCAAGCTTTAGAGCACACTTGTTTTGAAAAGCCTGTATATCATCAGGGAGTACCTCAATCAGTAGAGTATACAGATGACCTATGGAAGCTTTACCCAGTTTCTCAATAAGCGGAATTGTTCTCAATTGATTTTCTCGCCCGGGACCTAAAGAATTAAAAAAACTCCGGATCTGAAGGTACTTGTAAAAATCGTGCTTAGGAAGGCCATATTTAGTTTGGAGCTCAGTAAATGATCGAAGCTGGCCTGCCTCACATAGATCTCCGAGTGTAACAATTACCTTTAAGCACCATCTAAAAGAGATTTGATCACGGAAGATCAAAGGCAGCAGCCCGGCGGCAGAGAAGGGAGTATAAGCACTAAGGTTGGGGATCCCTAGATGGCGCTTAACTTGTCTCCAGATACAATAGGCGGATTTAAGGATCTTGAATTTAGTTTTTTTTAAATAACTAGGCTCTAGGATTTTAACAAGACACCCATTAGCCTCCTCCCCCAGACTCAACGTAAATATTACTGCACTATGACAAACCAAAACTTCAGCGCCCTCAACCACTACTAATGAACTTATAAATTGCAGATCAGATGCCCAATAATAAAACAAAAAATAAGGAATACCCCAGCCACCACGATTTTTGGGCAAGACCATCTTCCTATAAGCCCTTCTCTGGCATCTATAACCCCATAAAAACCTAGAGCTAATGAGCTCTAATTTTTTGCTCTCAAAAACACTTGAACGCTGCGTAATCCTGCAACTGACACACCATCTGGACAACATCAATCTCCTGGACCCCCTCCAATCCGGCTTCAGACAAGGCCGCAGCACAGAAACCGCGATGCTGAACATCATAGACGACATTCACAGATCTCTTGACGCGGACAAGTGCTGCCTCCTCATATTCCTTGATCTCTCCGCAGCTTTCGATACGGTGGA
Source organism: Lissotriton helveticus (assembly GCF_964261635.1). Lineage (NCBI taxonomy): Eukaryota > Metazoa > Chordata > Amphibia > Caudata > Salamandridae > Lissotriton > Lissotriton helveticus. The sequence goes on along the minus strand of NW_027611721.1, from coordinate 942,434 downwards.
CCACAAGCTCCTCATCAAGACTCTTCAAGAAAGAGCCGGTCTTGGCGAGGTAGTCCTCAAGTGGTTCTCCTCCTTCTTGCATAACCGTACGCAAATAATAAAAATCAAGAACTTCACCTCCGAAACCCAGCAAGTCAACAAGGGTGTCCCTCAAGGAACAGTGCTCTCTCCTCAGCTCTTTAACATCTATATGGAACCGCTCGCCAAGTTACTCAGGAATGCCAACATCCACTTCCACCTTTACGCGGATGACACGCAGATATACCTGGAATCCTCTTCCCTTAATGACATCCACAGACTCAACGATGTCCTAAATCAAGTTCAAGACTGGCTGACAAAGAATCACCTGAAACTCAATCCCGACAAGACAGAAACACTCCTCATCTCAAACAAGGAAGATAACCCTCAAATCACTGAGTGGTTAAAGTCGATCGATGCTCTCAAAGGTAACCTCACGCTAGCCGACTCCGTTAAATCCCTGGGCTTCACCCTAGACCCCAAACTTACCCTGGCAAACCACATCAAGAATTCGGCGAAAAGCGCATTTTTCAACCTCAGACTTCTGAATAAAATCAAACCTTACATTCCCAATAAGGACCTCAAATTAGCCACGCAATCTCTAGTTCTATCAAGACTGGACTATGGGAACTCAATCCTAACAGGCATCCCCAAATCGCACCCGGCCCCACTAAAAACAACACTTCACGCGGCAGCGAGAATGATCACAGGCTGCAAAAAATCTGACCACATCTCCCCGGCACTCAAAGAACTCGAATGGCTCCCTGTGGAAATGCGGAGTACCTTCAGAACGGCCTGCCTAACCCACAAGGCCCTCCATACCGGCAAACCGGAATACTTGGCAAGCAAACTTAAAAAAGCAGGCCAAGCCAGAAATTTGAGAAGCTCTAACTCCCTGCTGCTCATCCTACCAAAAACCAGAAAGAAGAGAACTGCGGACGGCTCTTTCACAGGAAATGCCCCCAGAATATGGAACGCCATACCCCCTCACATCAGAACCATACCGTCCTATGCAGAATTCAAGAGTCAACTCAAATCCTTGTGCCTTATCCGCTCCCTTGGTTGTGGGTAACCTGGATCAGCAAGCGTCCCCAGAACCAAGCGGTAACGCTGAATCCTGTTACCAAGAAGTCCTGCTGTTCGAACTTTTCCACCTCCAAATGGTCGCTCGTTGTTCGCTTTTACTGAATTTGTGTCATGTTGTTCTCTTTTGAATTCCCTCTACTGTAAAGCGCTCTGCTACCTTCGGGTCTTGTTAGCGCTATAGAAAACTTCTAAATAAATAAATCTCCTCAGACAGTGCAGACCGTAATCTTAATTGTTTGTTAATTAAATAGCTCAGGGTTGCTCCGCGAGCGCCCGCATTGAAAGCTTCCCAAACCATTTGAACAGACGCAGACCCACGATTAATCTTAAAGAAATCTGATATCCACTTGGACATCTGTTCGCAAAAATCGGGGTCCACCAATAATTTACGTTCGAACTACCAGGGTCGCAAGGGAGATCTATAGCCAGTTTCTAGCTCTAATAAAATCGGGTTGTGATCCGAGATTATTTTAGGCTGGATATCAATCCTGGCTAAATTTGCGAGGTCAGCCGCCACATAGAAGTAATCTGAGGGGACATGTTTTCGATGTGGTACAGTGTGAGAAGTTGGCCTGGTAGGGGATGTTTCCAATTCTGGAACCACCTACTACCTGACCAAACAATCCCCTTATGGTGTCTGGTTGTAAGTCAACCTTATTAGACAAGCTATCCTAGGGGTAGCATGGACTAAGCAGCCTAAAGGCTTAACTTAAGAGGTCGTGTTAAGCGAGCTGTTTTACCACATACAATCCTGTAATACCAAATGAAAGGACACCACACAAGTATATATTATAAAAATATATGTATTTATTACTAAAAACAATCCCCAGTATTCTTTATGAATAAAGGGGCACAAGCGTTAAATCAAAAAGCACTGTTTAAACATACAAGTTGCACAATTATGGATGAGGGCGGGTGGCCACTCAAACCATATACTAAACAAGTGGTATAAGAGAGGCCAATCGAACAGTGGTTAGGCCTAGGGCCTAGGGAATCGCTGGGAGCAGTCAGGACAAGCAATGCTGAAGTCGGGAATGGCCCTCGGGATTCGGGAGATGTGCGGAAAGCGCACGCATGCACCAATGTTAACCAATGGTGCGTAAAAGTCAAAGAGTTAAAGTTAAAGGACACTTCCGCTGAACCTAGGAGAACAAAACTTAACACACAGACCCTAGAGGTGTGCACCAGTGTGGGAACACCGGCGGAGCAAAGTTACCTCACCCACAGGAAGTGGGTGCACAGGGTCAAAGTGACGTCGGGTTTTGACTCGCAGGCTCTTGGTGCTTGAAGCTGAAAGGGCTGCAGGCGGGTTGAATATGAAGTGTCCGGTGGAGTCCAAGGGTGGACTCAAGTTGTAGAGTACCTGAAAGCAGAGGGGACAGAGTCTGGGTCACTCAGCAGTGACCAGGGTGGAACCAGGACAGAACCAGGCAATGTCGGGCGCAATCAGGTGGTCGTCGAGGAGCTTCTCTCCGCTGTCACGTGGGCTCTGGGGCATCTGCGACGTCCAGGAGCAGGTCACGATCTGTCCCACGCAGGTTCTCACCGTCGGTGCAGTCGGCTTCTGGTTTGGAGCAAACAAGCCTTGGTAAGAGCAATCCACGCGGGATCGGAAGATTGCTTCTCACTCGGACCAGGAAGGTCAGAGTCGGGGCTCCTTTTCAGGGGAGCTGGTGTGGATCTGGAGCAACCAGATTCACGAGTCTTTTTTGGTAGTTCGTTGGCACAGGGACCACAAGCCAGCTGGCAAGTGACCGGGCCAATGCGTTGAGCCAAAATGTGCCAAAGGGCCCCACGCAGCACTCGTCGAGTGTGGAGGGCTGAACTTCGGCTCAGGAGTAGCTCAGGGTGGGGGCTTCTCAAACCCCGGTGCACAGCTTCGAGGGTCACTCGTGGGCTGCACGGTCAGCGTCTCGTGGTCAATTCAAGATGGCGTGCCCCACGCTTCCGGTCGCCTCCACGGGTCTCAGCTTTGCAGGGACTGTGGATCGGGCTGTTAGAAGCTGGGCAGGCTTGATCTCGTCAATCTCAGTCGCTCGAGTTCCGGCGGGAACTGCAACTAAGTAGACGTCGAGGGCTGGATGGTGCCTGCTGCTGCAGGGTGGTCACTCCTTGACCACAAGGGAGATTCTTCGGGCTTCCAAGTTGAAATGGGAGTCCAAGGGTCCAGAGTTTCGTTTCTAATGTTTCTTCCAGGTAATCTGATGTCCATTGGCACTGCTCCCACTCTTATTCGAATCTGGTGGGCGTGATTACCTGCTAGGTCCCTCCCTATGGGTGGGACCCAGGAAGGGGGTGGATACACCCCTTTCCTTTGATCCAGGCCGCCCTGGCACGAGGGCTGGAGTGCCCCAGAACCGGTTTGGCCGGATTATGCAAGGGGCAGCCTTGTGCGCCCCAAGCAGTGTCTGGTTTCTTTCAAACCTCCCTGCTACAATACACTATCTCCTGTCTGGAGGGCGGTGACACCCTCCTGTGACAGGAAACCCTTTGTCCAGGACCCCCTTGACTGAGTTTCGGTCAGCTCCAGGGGTCCAGACATTTGTCTGTGGCAGAGGCATCCATTTTGTGGATCTTAAGGCCTTTGGAGAAATCAACCGCATTAAAGTAAAGTAACATGTCTTACCCCTCTAGAGGGGTGGAATGCCATCCCCGTCGCCAGAACTGGCGAGGGGATGGTATTCCAAAGCGTATGACACCTTACACGACATGTTTTGATAAAGCCAAACCAAAGTTGCTAAATAACCGCGAGGATTATAAGGCACTTAATAGTATATGGTATGGCATTATCCTGAAACAGCTTAGGGATTTGTTCCCGACGGCTGCAGACAGGCTCAGCTCATGCTAGAGCTCCATCTCACATAAAACCACGCACTCAGCCTCCAGGATTGATGAGGCCTGTGAGAAGTTGGCCTGGTAGGGGATGTTTCCAATTCTGGAACCACCTACTACCTGACCAAGCAATCCCCTTATGGTGTCTGGTTGTAAGTCAACCTTATTAGACAAGCTATCCTAGTGGTAGCATGGACTAAGCAGCCTAAAGGCTTAACTTAAGAGGTCGTGTTAAGCGAGCTGTTTTACCACATACAATCCTGTAATACCAAATGAAAGGACACCACACAAGTATATATTATAAAAATATATGTGTTTATTACTAAAAACAATCCCCAGTATTCTTTATGAATAAAGGAGCACAAGCGTTAAATCAAAAGCACTGTTTAAACATACAAGTTGCACAATTATGGATGAGGGCGGGGGGCCACTCAAACCATATACTAAACAAGTGGTATAAGAGAGGCCACTCGAACAGTGGTTAGGCCTAGGGCCTAGGGAATCGCTGGGAGCAGTCAGGACAAGCAATGCTGAAGTCGGGAATGGCCCTCGGGATTCGGGAGATGTGCGGAAAGCGCACGCATGCACCAATGTTAACCAATGGTGCGTAAAAGTCAAATAGTTAAAGTTTAAGGACACTTCCGCTGAACCTAGAGGAACAAAACTTAACACACAGACCCTAGAGGTGTGCACCAGTGTGGGAACACCGGCGGAGCAAAGTTACCTCACCCACAGGAAGTGGGTGCACAGGGTCGAAGTGGCGTCGGGTTTTGACACGCAGGCTCTTGGTGCTTGGAGCTGAAAGGGCTGCAGGCAGGGTGAAGACGAAGTGTCCGGTGGAGTCCAAGGGTGGACTCAAGTTGTAGAGTACCTGAAAGCAGAGGGGACAGAGTCTGGGTCACTCAGCAGTGACCAGGGTGGAACCAGGACGGAACCAGGCAATGTCGGGCGCAATCAGGTGGTCGTCGAGGCGCTTCTCTTCGCTGTCACGTGGGCTCTGGGGCATCTGCGACGTCCAGGAGCAGGTCACGATCTGTCCCACGCAGGCTCTCACCGTCGGTGCAGTCGGCTTCCGGTTTGGAGCAAACAAGCCTTGGTAAGAGCAATCCACGCGGGATTGGAAGATGGCGTCTCACTCGGACCAGGAAGGTCAGAGTCGGGGCTCCCTTTCAGGGGAGCTGGTGTGGATCTGGAGCAACCAGAATCACGAGTCTTCTTTTGTAGTTCGTCGGCACAGGGACCACAAGCCAGCTGGCAAGTGACCGGGCCAACGCGTTGAGCCAAATCGTGCCAAAGGGCCCCACGCAGCACTCGTCGAGTGTGGAGGGCTGAACTTCGGCTCAGGAGTAGCTCAGGGTGGGGGCTTCTCAAACCCCGGTGTACAGCTTCGAGGGTCACTCGTGGGCTGCACGGTCAGCGTCTCGTGGTCACTTCAAGATGGCGTGCCCCACGCTTCCGGTCGCCTCCACGGGTCTCAGCTTTGCAGGGACTGTGGATCGGGCTGTTAGAAGCTGGGCAGGCTTGATCTCGTCGATCTCAGTCGCTCGAGTTCCGGCGGGAACTGCAACCAAGTAGACGTCGAGGGCTGGATGGTGCCTGCTGCTGCAGGGTGGTCACTCCTTGACCACAAGGGAGATTCTTCGGGCTTCCACGTTGAGATGGAGGGCGAAGGGTCCAGAATATCGTTTCAAATGTTTCTTCCAGGAAATCTGATGTGCATTGGCACTGCTCCCACTCTTATTCGAATCTGGTGGGCGTGATTACCTGCTAGGTCCCCTCCTATGGGTGGGACCCAGGAAGTGGGTGGATACACCCCCTTCCTTTGATCCAGGCCGCCCTGGCACGAGGGCTGGAGTGCCCCAGAACCGGTTTGGCCGGATTATGCAAGGGGCAGCCTTGTGCGCCCCAGGCAGTGTCTGGTTTCTTTCAAACCTCCCTGCTACAATACACTATCTCCTGTCTGGAGGGCGGTGACACCCTCCTGTGACAGGAAACCCTTTGTCCAGGACCCCCTTGACTGGGTTTCGGTCAGCTCCAGGGGTCCAGACATTTGTCTGTGGCAGAGGCATCCATTTTGTGGATCTTAAGGCCTTTGGAGAAATCAACCGCATTAAAGTGAAGTAACATGTCTTACCCCTCTAGAGGGGTGGAATGCCATCCCCGTCGCCAGAACTGGCGAGGGGATGGTATTCCAAAGCGTATGACACCTTACACGACATGTTTTGATAAAGCCAAACCAGAGTTGCTAAATAACCGCGAGGATTATAAGGCACTTAATAGTATATGGTATGGCATTATCCTGAAACAGCTTAGGGATTTGTTCCCGACGGCTGCAGACAGGCTCAGCTCATGCTAGAGCTCCATCTCACATAAAAACCAAGCACCCAGCCTCCAGGATTGGTGAGGCCTGTCTATAGGAGTGGCTCACAGGTTTACATGTGTCCAGATATAGGTTTAGACATAGGTATACTATATCTAAGCAAGGGGTGTGTACACCACCTTACCCCAGCTGAGTGATCAGCCAGTTGTGTCAATTTAAGAACCAGCCAGGGGTGGCAAAAGATATGCTGCAGCCCCTGGTAGGCCTTAGTGGCTCCTGTGCCCTGTGCACCTATAGTGCATTCTACAGGGGCTGACAAGGAGTCCATTTCCAATTGGTATGTGCCTATAGCACATGTGTCATTAATTTAGTGAGAGAACAGCAGGCTGGGGGTCTGATCAGCAGGCCCACAGCCTCAGTAGTCGAAAACCAGTGAAGCAAAAAGCAAAAATTTGGGGTGACCATAGGATAGCAGACCCTACTCTCCTACACAACCCCCCCCCAAACGCAGGGACATTAAACTAACCTTGACCAGATAAGTCTTCATGTTCTAAGTGGAAGTACCTGGAGAGACCATCTGCATTACCATGGTCAGTCCCTGGGCGGTGCTCCACTGTAAAGTCCATCCCCTGTAGGGAAATGGACCACCTGAGCAGTTTGGGATTTTCACCCTTCATCTGATTAAGCCATAAGAGGGGCTTATGGTCTGTTTGCACCAGGAAGTGAGTTCCAAACAAGTAGGACCTCAACTTCTTTAATGCCCAAACCACAGCAAAGGCCTCCCTCTCAATGGCTGACCAACGTTTTTCTCTTGGGGTTAGCCTCCTGCTAATGAAAGCAATTGGCTGGTCTTGACCATCTTGATTAAGTTGTGAGAGTACAGCTCCCACCCCCAACTCAGAAGCATCTGTCTGAACAATGAACTGTTTGGAGTAGTCAGGACTCTTTAGGATAGGTGCAGAGCACATGGCCTTCTTCAGGTCTTCAAATGCCTTCTGACAGCTAACTGTCCACTGAACCTTTTTTGGCATCTTCTTGGATGTCAAGTCATTTAATGGTGTCACTATAGACCCATAGTTTTTCACAAACTTTCTGTAATACCCAGTCAGGCCCAAGAAGGCTCTGACTTGTGTCTGGGTAACCGGAGGAGCCCAGTCCTGTATGGCCTGGATTTTGCTTTCCAGTGGCTGAACCTGGCCTCCACCTACTAGGTGGCCCAGGTATACAACCTTACTCTGCCCTATCTGGCACTTTGTGGCCTTGATAGTTAGGCCTGCCTTTTGCAGGGCCTCCAAAACTTTCTTCAGGTGGATCAGGTGATCCTCCCAGGTGGAGCTAAAGACAGCAATATCATCCAGATAAGCTGCACAAAAGTCATCCAACCCAGTAAGGACTTGGTTCACCAACCTTTGAAAAGTGGCAGGTGCATTCTTCAAACCAAAGGGCATTACCACAAACTGATAATGTCCACTAGGGGTAGAGAATGCTGTTTTGGCTTTTGACTCCTCAGCTAGTCTGATTTGCCAGTAGCCAGCTGTCAGATCAAATGTGCTCAGAAACTTGGCAGAAGCCAATCTGTCAATGAGTTCATCTGCTCTTGGAATGGGGTGAGCATCTGTCCTAGTGACAGCATTGAGACCCCTGTAATCCACGCAAAACCTCATTTCTCTCTTACCATCTTGGGTATGAGGTTTTGGCACCAGGACTACTGGGCTGGCCCATGGGCTCTCTGATGGCTCAATCACTCCAAGCTCCAACATCTTTTGCACCTCAGCCTTGATGCAATCCCTGACATGATCAGGTTGCCTGTAGATCTTATTCTTGACAGGCAGACTGTCACCAGTGTCCACAACATGGGTACACCAGTCAGTTTGGCTGGGTGTGAGTGAAAACATTTGCCTGTGAGCCTGCAAAACTTGTCTGCAGTCCCTCTGTTGCTGGTCAGTGAGGCTGCCTGCCAAGGCTACTCCATCAACTGAACCATCATCAGGGTTCTGGGAAAGCAGGTCTGGGAGAGGGTCACTCTCTTCCTCCTGTTCCCCATCTGTGGCCATGAGCAAGCTCATGTCCTCCCTGTCTACAAATGCTTTCAAGCGATTCACATGGATTACCCTGTGAGGGCTCCTGGGTGTTCCAAAGTCTACCAAGTAGGTGACTTCCCCTTTCTTCTCAATAATAGGATAGGGTCCACTCCATTTGTCTTGGAGTGCTGCTGGAGCCACTGGCTCCAGTACCCATACCTTCTGTCCTGGTTGGAACTCTACCAGTACAGCCTTTTGGTCATGCCAAGCTTTCTGCAATTCTTGGCTGGCCTCCAGGTTTTTGGATGCTCTTTCCATGTACTCAGCCATCCTGGAGCGGAGACCAAGTACATAGTCCACTATGTCTAGTTTGGGCTTTTTGAGAGGTAACTCCCATCCTTCCTTCACCAAACACAATGGACCTCTCACAGGGTGGCCAAACAAAAGTTCAAAAGGGCTGTAGCCAACCCCCTTCTGTGGGACCTCTCTGTAAGCAAAGAGCAGGCAGGGTAAAAGAATGTCCCATTTCCGCCTGAGCTTCTCTGGTAATCCTTTTATCATGCCTTTAAGGGTCTTGTTAAATCTCTCCACAAGCCCATTGCATTGGGGATGATATGGGGTGGTAAACTTATAGTTTACTCCACATTCCTTCCACATTGCTTTTAGATAGCTGGACATAAAATTTGTCCCTCTATCTGATAGTACCTCCTTAGGAAAGCCCACTCTTGAGAAAACTGCAATGAGGGCTTTTGCCACCACAGGTGCTGTGGTGGTCCTTAGGGGAATAGCCTCTGGGTACCTGGTGGCATGATCCACTACCACCAGTATGAATCTGTTCCCAGATGCTGTTTGGGGGTCCATTGGACCCACAATATCAATTCCAACTCTCTCAAAGGGGACCCCCACCACAGGTAGTGGTATTAGGGGGGCCTTTGTTGTGCCACCTGACTTACCACTGGCTTGGCAAGTGACACAGGAGCGACAAAACTCCTTGACATCCTCTGACATGTGAGGCCAGTGAAAGTGTGGAACAAGTCGGTCCCACGTCTTGTTCTGGCCTAAGTGTCCTGCAAGGGGAATATCATGGGCCAAGGTAAGGAGGAATCCCCTAAACTGCAGAGGTATCACCAGCCTCCTGGTCATGCCAGGCTTGGGGGCTCTAGCCTCTGAGTAAAGGAGTCCCTCATCCCAATACACAGTATGGGTACCTTGGGCATCCCCAGCAGCCTCAGCAGCAGCCTGCTGTCTGAGGGGTTCAAGGGAAGGGCAATCTAATTGAGCCTGCCTCAGGTCTGCCCTTGAGGGTCCCCCTGTCCCCAGAAACTCAACCTGGTCAGGTTCAAGCTCCTCAGAGACAGTCTCCTCTTGGACTGCAGAATCAGTTTCCTCTGAAACCTGATCCTCAACCTGGGGCAAGGTGGAAGGCGAGGCCTTTCCTCTCTTGCTCCTTCTCTTGGGTTGTGGCTGGTCTATTGTCTCAAGATCCACCACTGGTTCAGGAAGGCACTTCTTAGCCTGAGCCCTTGTCATGGCAAGGACATGCTCTGAAATCCCTAGCATTTCTGCATGAGTCCTGTACTCCACTTCTGACCATGCTGAGCTTTCAAGGTCATTGCCTAACAGACAGTCTACTGGTAGGTCTGCACTCACCACAACTTTCTTTAGGCCATCAACCCCTCCCCAGGAGAAGTTCACAACTGCCACACTATGGGAGGTAGTGGAGTTGCTTGCATTGGTTACTAGGTAGCTCTCTCCTAGTACAATCTGTCCAGGGTCCACAAAGCCAGGGGTCACCATGGTGACACTAGCACAGGTGTCCCTGTAAGCTTGAGCCAGTTTCTCATTTATTAAGGGAGTCTGCCTGTATTTGCCCAGGTTAGTGGGGCTTACTGCAGTGGGCAACTCAATGTCCACATCATACAGGAGAACTGCCTGTGTAGGGACCCTGACTAGGCCAGATCCTACTTCAATACCCAGGGTCAACCCAGCTACACCCTTGGACTGTGTTCCACCACTGCTTACTGTACTTGGGGTTGCAGTTGCTTTAGGAGCTGTAGTGGTGGGAACTGGATTTGCCTTGGTGCACTCACTGCCCCAGTGTGAAACTGATTTGCAGGTATTACACCAAGGTGTCTTTGGACCTTTGTTCTTCTTCTTCTTGTTACCATTTTGGGAACCACCCTCCTTACTATTAGTTTGGGGGCCTGAAGACTTCTGGTCTTTTTCTTTATCTTTCTGATTCTGATTACCACCCTTCTGGTCTGTTTTCTTCTGGTCACCACCTTGGTTCTGGGGTTTCTGCTTAATCCTTGTTCTGACCCATTTGTCTGCCTTCTTTCCCAATTCTTGGGGAGAGGTCAGATCAGAGTCAATAAGGTATTGATGCAACAGCTGGTTTGTACAGTTATTAAGGATCTGTTCTCTCATCATAAGATTGTACAATCCTGTATAGTCTGAAACTTTACTTCCCTGTAACCAACCCTCCAAAGCCTTAGTGGCACACTCCACAAAATCAGTCCAGTCTTGAGTCTGTGCTTTCTGGGTGTCTCTGAACAACAACCTGTATTGCTCAGTGGTTAGGCCATACCCTTCAATGAGAGCACTCTTCAAAACAGAGTAGTTTTTGGCATCCTCAGGTCTAACTGTGAGGAGCCTGTCCCTCCCTTTCTCAGAAAAGGAGTACCACAAAATTGCAGCCCACTGATTCTCAGGAACCTGCTGTACCATGCAGGCTCTCTCAAGAGCAGTCATCCATTTGTGGATGTCATCCCCTTCTTTAAAGGGGGGCACAATTTTGGTCAGGTTTCTATTATCATAGGCCCTGTCTTTTTCTCTTGGAAAATTGCTGCCACCAGTGACATCTAAGCCACTTAATTTCTGCTCTCTTGCCAAGGCAAGTTTAGCTTGAGCTAAGGTAAGCTTAGCTTGACTCAGGGCTACCTCCTCTCTCTCTATCTGGAGTCTGACAGCCCTCATTCTAGCCCTATGCTCAGCTTTCTGAGAAGCACTCATGCCTCTCTCTGATTCTCTGGAGGCACTAGAAAGATGAGAGTCCCCTGAGGGAGATCTCACTCTTCTGTTGCCTGGGAGAATCACATGTTGGGTTCTGGGGAGGTGCTGGCCCTCTCCATTCCCCAGTAGGTCCAAGTTGGCCTGGCTAAGCCTACCAACTGGAACCTGGCTACCCTGATCCTGTACTTCTAAGTCCTCAACCTCTGAGTCCTCATCCAAGTCATCATCATCCTCCTCTTCAGGGGGATCAACTGCAGGGGGGTTCCCTCCAGTTCCTGTATCTAGGGAAGCTGCTTTTGCCTTCTCTAAGTCATCCTGTTCTAGGAGTTCTATCAGGATTAGGCAGGTGGGGCTTCTGCCCCTTTTTAACCCTCTTGCTTTGCACAAGACAATCAAGTCTCTGCGGGTTAGTTTGTCATATCCAGAAGTTGCCTGGGTAGGGTCAACTGTCACAGGACTAGACCCTGAGGCCTTTCCTGTGTCAGACATGGTTACTAGTGAGGTGTAAGTGGTGCACTTACCTACACTAAGTGTTTTCCTACTGGACCTTGCTAGTGAGTTGTAGTCAGGGGTGTGCTACTCCCTTCAACCTACAACTACTAAGTTCAGTAGAACTTAATATGCTAAGCTTTTGATTTTATATGTACCTAGAGGTACTTGATGTGATCTTTCAATTTGATATAAAGATTGCAATGGTAAAACAACAGCAAGCTCAAATCCGCACCGCTGCTCACCAATGTGAGAAGTTGGCCTGGTAGGGGATGTTTCCAATTCTGGAACCACCTACTACCTGACCAAGCAATCCCCTTATGGTGTCTGGTTGTAAGTCAACCTTATTAGACAAGCTATCCTAGTGGTAGCATGGACTAAGCAGCCTAAAGGCTTAACTTAAGAGGTCGTGTTAAGCGAGCTGTTTTACCACATACAATCCTGTAATACCAAATGAAAGGACACCACACAAGTATATATTATAAAAATATATGTGTTTATTACTAAAAACAATCCCCAGTATTCTTTATGAATAAAGGAGCACAAGCGTTAAATCAAAAGCACTGTTTAAACATACAAGTTGCACAATTATGGATGAGGGCGGGGGGCCACTCAAACCATATACTAAACAAGTGGTATAAGAGAGGCCACTCGAACAGTGGTTAGGCCTAGGGCCTAGGGAATCGCTGGGAGCAGTCAGGACAAGCAATGCTGAAGTCGGGAATGGCCCTCGGGATTCGGGAGATGTGCGGAAAGCGCACGCATGCACCAATGTTAACCAATGGTGCGTAAAAGTCAAATAGTTAAAGTTTAAGGACACTTCCGCTGAACCTAGAGGAACAAAACTTAACACACAGACCCTAGAGGTGTGCACCAGTGTGGGAACACCGGCGGAGCAAAGTTACCTCACCCACAGGAAGTGGGTGCACAGGGTCGAAGTGGCGTCGGGTTTTGACACGCAGGCTCTTGGTGCTTGGAGCTGAAAGGGCTGCAGGCAGGGTGAAGACGAAGTGTCCGGTGGAGTCCAAGGGTGGACTCAAGTTGTAGAGTACCTGAAAGCAGAGGGGACAGAGTCTGGGTCACTCAGCAGTGACCAGGGTGGAATCAGGACGGAACCAGGCAATGTCGGGCGCAATCAGGTGGTCGTCGAGGCGCTTCTCTTCGCTGTCACGTGGGCTCTGGGGCATCTGCGACGTCCAGGAGCAGGTCACGATCTGTCCCACGCAGGCTCTCACCGTCGGTGCAGTCGGCTTCCGGTTTGGAGCAAACAAGCCTTGGTAAGAGCAATCCACGCGGGATTGGAAGATGGCGTCTCACTCGGACCAGGAAGGTCAGAGTCGGGGCTCCCTTTCAGGGGAGCTGGTGTGGATCTGGAGCAACCAGAATCACGAGTCTTCTTTTGTAGTTCGTCGGCACAGGGACCACAAGCCAGCTGGCAAGTGACCGGGCCAACGCGTTGAGCCAAATCGTGCCAAAGGGCCCCACGCAGCACTCGTCGAGTGTGGAGGGCTGAACTTCGGCTCAGGAGTAGCTCAGGGTGGGGGCTTATCAAACCCCGGTGTACAGCTTCGAGGGTCACTCGTGGGCTGCACGGTCAGCGTCTCGTGGTCACTTCAAGATGGCGTGCCCCACGCTTCCGGTCGCCTCCACGGGTCTCAGCTTTGCAGGGACTGTGGATCGGGCTGTTAGAAGCTGGGCAGGCTTGATCTCGTCGATCTCAGTCGCTCGAGTTCCGGCGGGAACTGCAACCAAGTAGACGTCGAGGGCTGGATGGTGCCTGCTGCTGCAGGGTGGTCACTCCTTGACCACAAGGGAGATTCTTCGGGCTTCCACGTTGAGATGGAGGGCGAAGGGTCCAGAATATCGTTTCAAATGTTTCTTCCAGGAAATCTGATGTGCATTGGCACTGCTCCCACTCTTATTCGAATCTGGTGGGCGTGATTACCTGCTAGGTCCCCTCCTATGGGTGGGACCCAGGAAGTGGGTGGATACACCCCCTTCCTTTGATCCAGGCCGCCCTGGCACGAGGGCTGGAGTGCCCCAGAACCGGTTTGGCCGGATTATGCAAGGGGCAGCCTTGTGCGCCCCAGGCAGTGTCTGGTTTCTTTCAAACCTCCCTGCTACAATACACTATCTCCTGTCTGGAGGGCGGTGACACCCTCCTGTGACAGGAAACCCTTTGTCCAGGACCCCCTTGACTGGGTTTCGGTCAGCTCCAGGGGTCCAGACATTTGTCTGTGGCAGAGGCATCCATTTTGTGGATCTTAAGGCCTTTGGAGAAATCAACCGCATTAAAGTGAAGTAACATGTCTTACCCCTCTAGAGGGGTGGAATGCCATCCCCGTCGCCAGAACTGGCGAGGGGATGGTATTCCAAAGCGTATGACACCTTACACGACATGTTTTGATAAAGCCAAACCAGAGTTGCTAAATAACCGCGAGGATTATAAGGCACTTAATAGTATATGGTATGGCATTATCCTGAAACAGCTTAGGGATTTGTTCCCGACGGCTGCAGACAGGCTCAGCTCATGCTAGAGCTCCATCTCACATAAAAACCAAGCACCCAGCCTCCAGGATTGGTGAGGCCTGTCTATAGGAGTGGCTCACAGGTTTACATGTGTCCAGATATAGGTTTAGACATAGGTATACTATATCTAAGCAAGGGGTGTGTACACCACCTTACCCCAGCTGAGTGATCAGCCAGTTGTGTCAATTTAAGAACCAGCCAGGGGTGGCAAAAGATATGCTGCAGCCCCTGGTAGGCCTTAGTGGCTCCTGTGCCCTGTGCACCTATAGTGCATTCTACAGGGGCTGACAAGGAGTCCATTTCCAATTGGTATGTGCCTATAGCACATGTGTCATTAATTTAGTGAGAGAACAGCAGGCTGGGGGTCTGATCAGCAGGCCCACAGCCTCAGTAGTCGAAAACCAGTGAAGCAAAAAGCAAAAATTTGGGGTGACCATAGGATAGCAGACCCTACTCTCCTACAAGGCCTTTCTATAGGAGTGGCTCACAGGTTTACATGTGTCCAGATATAGGGTTAGACATAGGTATACTATATCTAAGCAAGGGGTGTGTACACCACCTTACCCCAGCTGAGTGATCAGCCAGTTGTGTCAATTTAAGAACCAGCCAGGGGTGGCAAAAGATATGCTGCAGCCCCTGGTAGGCCTTAGTGGCTCCTGTGCCCTGTGCACCTATAGTGCATTCTACAGGGGCTGACAAGGAGTCCATTTCCAATTGGTATGTACCTAGGGTACATGGAATCCATTTTACAGAGAGAGCAGATGGCCTGGGGCCCTGATTAGCAGGGAACCAGGTCAACTAAGTCAAAAAAAACCAGCTAAACACAGGCAAAAAAATCTGGGGTAACCATAGTCAGGTAGCCACCTTCCTACATAACCCCCCCCAAACGAAAGGAGATAAGGCTATCCTTGGCCAGGTAAGCCTATATTGCCTGAGTGGCCATATAAGGAAGTACCTGCACTAGCATGGGTACCCCCTGTCTCATGGTCCACTAAGCAGTCCCTCACCCTTTGGGTATTAGAGGGTCTCCACCATAGGGAATCACTACCTTGGGTGTGTTTATGCAAAGTTAAAGGCTGGTTTGGATATGGAGTATTGAAGCGAGGCTCTACTAATTTAGGGCTTAGCTTCCTCCAATTATCTTCCACCATGTGTGCCTTTCTCTCTTTAACTGAGTTGCATTGTGCTCTCAGGGTCAACCTCTGGCTACCTAAAGCTGGAGGCTGGGTCCCTCTGTTTGGCTTGCTGGAGGGACAGTTCAGGTTTGGGCCCCTTGGGTCCCAGGTTTGGCTGTGCCCAACAGAATCCATCTGTGGGAGGTCCCTAACTGTTTTTAAGGGGGCTCCCTCAGGAGTTTTTAAAGTTTTCACCTTACTAGGGCTACTAGTTTTGGTGCACCTAATCTTTTGATGGGGGTGCTTTATTTGACAGGGGGCCCTCTGGGTCTCACTGTCCTTCTTGTCCTCTGCAGCCCTGGGCTGGCTAAGGCAAGGTAGAGAGGGGCAGGTTACCTGCTCCAGACTGGGTCCCACCTGAGAAGGTTCCACTGACATCAGAGGTTCTGTCAGGCTAGGCCCAACCACCTCTGGGGCAGTTCCTTCATCAGGGGTAAGATCAGTTCCCTGAGGAGGCTGATCCTGTCCTAAAGTCTGGTGAGGGGGAGATTTCTCTTCCTCCTCCATGCTCTCAGTTTGTGTGGAGTTATCCATCATTTCAGGTTTCACAACACACGTGTCAGTTTGAGTTTGGGCTGTGGCCATCACAGCCCCACCAACCTTTTCAGGAGGAGACTCAGTTTGGGTTTCTGCTGCTGTCATAACAGCTTTGCTATTCTGTTCAGGAAGAGCTTTTGCTAAAGATGGGGCAGAGAGTTTCTCAGCCCTACCAACCTTTTCAGGAAGGACATCTTGAATTGGGGCTGTAGCCATTACAGCCCCACTAACCTTTCCATTGGAATTCACCATTCTAGAATGGGTTTCCTGTTCAACCTCAGCCCAGGCTGAGATCTCCAAATCATTACCAAGTAGGCAGTCTACAGGCAAGTTTGGTGACACTGCCACTCTCTTTGGGCCAATGACACCTCCCCAGCTGAGACTTACTACTGCCATGGGATGATTTGTTTGGATTCCATCAATGTTTGTAACCTGGTATGTGGCACCAGGTAGAAGTTGCTTAGAGGGGACTATGCCATCAGCCACGATGGTGATGCTAGCCCCTGTGTCTCTAAAAGCCTCAACTTTCAAACCATTGATGATGGGTTCTTGTCTATACTTGCTCAATGTATTTGGGCAAGCAGAGAAGTTGGCAAACCCCATGCCAGCCTCATAAACAAGATCATTGGGTGATGGGGACCTGGATAGGCCAGGGTCCACCTGATTTCCAAAAGTAAACCCACCCAGATTCCTGGGTGTGCTTCCACTTCCTGGGGGATTACTGCTGACAGTAACAGGAGGTGTTGAAGCTGGCTTTGGAGGTATATTTTCTTTATTGTTATTCTTGGGACAACAGCTGTCTGTTTTGTAATGCCCCACCTGTTTACAGGGATAACAATAGGGTTTTTTCTCAGTGGAAGAAGTGTCTTGGGACCCACCCCCATCCTTGGAGTTTTGGGGCCCTGGGGAAGTCTTTTCTTTACTTTTATCCCCACCCTTATCTTGAGGCTTGGTAGACTCCTTCTTCTGGTTATTGTCCTGATTCTTAGGCCTAATCCTGGTTCTGACCCATTTGTCTGCCTTCTTTCCCAATTCTTGGGGAGAGGTCAGATCAGAGTCTACCAGGTGCTGGTGTAAGAGCTGGTTCTGACAATTACTTAGGATCTGCTCCCTCATAATCAAATTATACAATCCTGTAAAGTCATGTACTTTGCTGCCATGTAGCCAACCCTCCAGAGCCTTAGTAGCACAATCTACAAAATCAGTCCAGTCCTGAGTCTGTGTCTTCTGGGTGTCTCTGAACTTGAACCTGTACTGTTCAGTGGTTAAGCCAAACCCATCTATCAGAACACTCTTCAGGACTTTGTAATTGTTTGCATCCTCATGTCTGACAGTGAGGAGCTTGTCCCTCCCTTTCTCTGAAAAGGAGTACCATAAGATTGCTGCCCACTGTTCCTCAGGAACCTGCTGTACCATGCAGGCTCTCTCAAGAGCAGTCATCCATTTGTGGATGTCATCCCCTTCTTTGAAGGGGGGCACAATCTTTGTCAGGTTTCTACTATCATAGGACCTGGGTTTCTCTTTAGGAATATTGCTGCCACCAGTGGCATCTAAGCCACACAATTTTTTTTCTCTTGCCAAGGCAAGTTTAGCTTGGGCCATGCTAAGTTTAGCTTGAGCCAAGGCTACCTCCTCCCTCTCTATTTGGAGTTGGACAGCCCTCATTCTGGCCCTATGCTCAGCCTTCTGAGAAGCAGTCATGCCTCTCTCTGATTCTCTGGAGGCACTAGAAATATGAGAGTCCCCTGAGGGAGATCTCACTCTTCTGTTGCCTGGGAGAATCACATGTTGGGTTCTGGGGAGGTGCTGGCCCTCTCCATTCCCCAGTAGGTCCAAGTTGGCCTGGCTAAGCCTACCAACTGGAACCTGGCTACCCTGATCCTGTACTTCTAAGTCCTCAACCTCTGAGTCCTCATCCAAGTCATCATCATCCTCCTCTTCAGGGGGATCAACTACAGGGGGGTTCCCTGTGTCTAGGGAAGCTGCTTTTGCCTTCTCTAAGTCATCCTGTTCTAGGATTTCTACCAGGATTAGGCAGGTGGGGCTTCTGCCCCTTTTTAACCCTCTTGCTTTGCACAAGGCAATCAAGTCTCTGCGGGTTAGTTTGTCATATCCAAAAGTTGCCTGGGTAGGGTCAACTGTCACAGGAGTAGACCCTGAGGCTTTTCCTGTGTCAGACATGGTTACTAGTGAGGTGTAAGTGGTGCACTTACCTACACTAAGTGTTTTCCTACTGGACCTTGCTAGTGAGTTGTAGTCAGGGGTGTGCTACTCCCTTCAACCTACAACTACTAAGTTCAGTAGAACTTAATATGCTAAGCTTTTGATTTATATGTACCTAGAGGTACTTGATGTGATCTTTCAATTTGATATAAAGATTGCAATGGTAAAACAACAGCAAGCTCAAATCCGCACCGCTGCTCACCAATGTGAGAAGTTGGCCTGGTAGGGGATGTTTCCAATTCTGGAACCACCTACTACCTGACCAAACAATCCCCTTATGGTGTCTGGTTGTAAGTCAACCTTATTAGACAAGCTATCCTAGGGGTAGCATGGACTAAGCAGCCTAAAGGCTTAACTTAAGAGGTCGTGTTAAGCGAGCTGTTTTACCACATACAATCCTGTAATACCAAATGAAAGGACACCACACAAGTATATATTATAAAAATATATGTATTTATTACTAAAAACAATCCCCAGTATTCTTTATGAATAAAGGGGCACAAGCGTTAAATCAAAAAGCACTGTTTAAACATACAAGTTGCACAATTATGGATGAGGGCGGGTGGCCACTCAAACCATATACTAAACAAGTGGTATAAGAGAGGCCACTCGAACAGTGGTTAGGCCTAGGGCCTAGGGAATCGCTGGGAGCAGTCAGGACAAGCAATGCTGAAGTCGGGAATGAACACTAAACCACTGGGTCTGGGCTCCCACGGGCATTGCTTGCCACACTTGGATAAAGAACAAAACAGTTGCAAATGCCACTAATTTTTCAAATAAGCATCAGTTGAATAAACATACAATTGAAACAATATGTTTGAGAGAAATAAATTCTGTTTGTTTTAATCTTTATGCATTTTCATTTGAACACTTCTATTTCAAAATAATATTTCAATGAATTCATACAAATATTAAAAACCTGGAGTGCACAACCAATATCGTATACAGTGATAACAAACTTGTACAATATTTACAGTGAAATACAATTTACTCAACATTCGTTCTTCACTCATACACCATTCAATCCACTACAAACAAGACAAACTCACGACAAAACATGAATGATTCGAAAAAATTAACTGGATTAACTCTCCAGTAACAAAAAGCCAAATATTTTTAGAAATCTATACACTCTTTCCTAGTTGGTGATTCGATTATAAATTTTTTAGGCTATTAACAGGGTCTACGCGTTTCGAACTACCATTCTTGCGTAGTTCTCTTCAGGACCAATCTGTAATGAAAAAGCACAAAAATCTATTGTGGGGGGGAGAACATGAACACTACACTACCCTTGCCCGAAACTCAAGTGTCCTCACCTACCTGGCGCTCGACGATACAAGCTGGAAGGTTAGTGATCCCAATCTAAAAAACACCAGCAAAAGCCAAAATCAGACATGAATTGCACTGACTCTGTCATACTGGCAGGCAACCATACATTCACCACCATGACTTACTTGGGGTATATGGGTGCGCTTGCAGGCTGGCCTGACTCGCCTGTCTGGGGGAAGAGAGAGAGTGTCATCTCAGTCAGCCGGGTTGATAATGGTCCTCGAATTGACTAGGAGCGGGGTCATGCACACACTGTTACCTGGTTGGGACGAGGCAGGCGTCTTGTGTGGAGAAGCGGTTCTTTTTTTCTTTTTTTCTTTTTTCTGCCCCCCACAATAGATTGGCAAGAATGGTAGTTCGAAACGCGTAGACCCTGTTAATAGCCTAAAAAATTTATAATCGAATCACCAACTAGGAAAGAGTGTATAGATTTCTAAAAATATTTGGCTTTTTGTTACTGGAGAGTTAATCCAGTTAATTTTTTCGAATCATTCATGTTTTGTCGTGAGTTTGTCTTGTTTGTAGTGGATTGAATGGTGTATGAGTGAAGAACGAATGTTGAGTAAATTGTATTTCACTGTAAATATTGTACAAGTTTGTTATCACTGTATACGATATTGGTTGTGCACTCCAGGTTTTTAATATTTGTATGAATTCATTGAAATATTATTTTGAAATAGAAGTGTTCAAATGAAAATGCATGAAGTCGGGAATGGCCCTCGGGATTCGGGAGATGTGCGGAAAGCGCACGCATGCACCAATGTTAACCAATGGTGCGTAAAAGTCAAAGAGTTAAAGTTAAAGGACACTTCCGCTGAACCTAGGAGAACAAAACTTAACACAGACCATAGAGGTGTGCACCAGTGTGGGAACACCGGCGGAGCAAAGTTACCTCACCCACAGGAAGTGGGTGCACAGGGTCGAAGTGACGTCGGGTTTTGACTCGCAGGCTCTTGGTGCTTGAAGCTGAAAGGGCTGCAGGCGGGTTGAAGATGAAGTGTCCGGTGGAGTCCAAGGGTGGACTCAAGTTTTAGAGTACCTGAAAGCAGAGGGGACAGAGTCTGGGTCACTCAGCAGTGACCAGGGTGGAACCAGGACGGAACCAGGCAATGTCGGGCGCAATCAGGTGGTCGTCGAGGAGCTTCTCTCCGCTGTCACGTGGGCTCTGGGGCATCTGCGACGTCCAGGAGCAGGTCACGATCTGTCCCACGCAGGCTCTCACCGTCGGTGCAGTCGGCTTCCGGTTTGGAGCAAACAAGCCTTGGTAAGAGCAATCCACGCGGGATCGGAAGATTGCTTCTCACTCGGACCAGGAAGGTCAGAGTCGGGGCTCCTTTTCAGGGGAGCTGGTGTGGATCTGGAGCAACCAGATTCACGAGTCTTTTTTGGTAGTTCGTTGGCACAGGGACCACAAGCCAGCTGGCAAGTGACCGGGCCAACGCGTTGAGCCAAAATGTGCCAAAGGGCCCCACGCAGCACTCGTCGAGTGTGGAGGGCTGAACTTCGGCTCAGGAGTAGCTCAGGGTGGGGGCTTCTCAAACCCCGGTGCACAGCTTCGAGGGTCACTCGTGGGCTGCACGGTCAGCGTCTCGTGGTCAATTCAAGATGGCGTGCCCCACGCTTCCGGTCTCCTCCACGGGTCTCAGCTTTGCAGGGACTGTGGATCGGGCTGTTAGAAGCTGGGCAGGCTTAATCTCGTCGATCTCAGTCGCTCGAGTTCCGGTGGAAACTGCAACTAAGTAGACGTCGAGGGCTGGATGGTGCCTGCTGCTGCAGGGTGGTCACTCCTTGACCACAAGGGAGATTCTTCGGGCTTCCAAGTTGAAATGGGAGTCCAAGGGTCCAGAGTTTCGTTTCTAATGTTTCTTCCAGGTAATCTGATGTCCATTGGCACTGCTCCCACTCTTATTCGAATCTGGTGGGCGTGATTACCTGCTAGGTCCCTCCCTATGGGTGGGACCCAGGAAGGGGGTGGATACACCCCTTTCCTTTGATCCAGGCCGCCCTGGCACGAGGGCTGGAGTGCCCCAGAACCGGTTTGGCCGGATTATGCAAGGGGCAGCCTTGTGCGCCCCAAGCAGTGTCTGGTTTCTTTCAAACCTCCCTGCTACAATACACTATCTCCTGTCTGGAGGGCGGTGACACCCTCCTGTGACAGGAAACCCTTTGTCCAGGACCCCCTTGACTGGGTTTCGGTCAGCTCCAGGGGTCCAGACATTTGTCTGTGGCAGAGGCATCCATTTTGTGGATCTTAAGGCCTTTGGAGAAATCAACCGCATTAAAGTAAAGTAACATGTCTTACCCCTCTAGAGGGGTGGAATGCCATCCCCGTCGCCAGAACTGGCGAGGGGATGGTATTCCAAAGCGTATGACACCTTACACGACATGTTTTGATAAAGCCAAACCAAAGTTGCTAAATAACCGCGAGGATTATAAGGCACTTAATAGTATATGGTATGGCATTATCCTGAAACAGCTTAGGGATTTGTTCCCGATGGCTGCAGACAGGCTCAGCTCATGCTAGAGCTCCATCTCACATAAAACCACGCACTCAGCCTCCAGGATTGATGAGGCCTTTCTATAGGAGTGGCTCACAGGTTTACATGTGTCCAGATATAGGGTTAGACATAGGTATACTATATCTAAGCAAGGGGTGTGTACACCACCTTACCCCAGCTGAGTGATCAGCCAGTTGTGTCAATTTAAGAACCATCCAGGGGTGGCAAAAGATATGCTGCAGCCCCTGGTAGGCCTTAGTGGCTCCTGTGCCCTGTGCACCTATAGTGCATTCTACAGGGGCTGACAAGGAGTCCATTTCCAATTGGTATGTACCTAGGGTACATGGAATCCATTTTACAGAGAGAGCAGATGGCCTGGGGCCCTGATTAGCAGGGAACCAGGTCAACTAAGTCAAAAAAAAACAGCTAAACACAGGCAAAAAAATCTGGGGTAACCATAGTCAGGTAGCCACCTTCCTACATACAGAATAATAGGTGTTTCCTGACGCTCCATTGTCTTTCATACACCAAACATCTACAATACTAGCCCCTTTGTTGCTTTAAAAGTTTGTCCCTTTTTCCCTGTATAATAGTAGTCGCTGGTTATATCTACATTCCCAGGTAAATGGAGATTAAAGTCCCCACAAAGGATCAGGGGTGAGGGCCATTGGGCTAGTTCAATACTAAGGTTGTTCAGCATACAAGGATCATCAAGGTTAGGGCCGTAAATAGAGTGTATGGTTACAACCCGACCATCTAAGCACAATTCCACAATCACCCAGCGACCGCAAGGATCCTCTTTTACCCTTTTACATCCCCCATCCGCACCTTTTCAGAACGGCCACCCCCCTGGTGGTGGTACCTTGTCGTGTACAGCAAATCAGCTCTAACCCCAGGTCTTTCAACCAGCCCCTATTGTTCTAAGCAATGTGAGTTTCTTGTAAACATAATAAATTACTTTCTTCGATTTAAGTATCTGAGCGGTAATCCCCCTTTTCTTTTTATCGTTTAGGCCGCAAATGTTCCATAAGCCGACTTCATATCTACCCATGTTCACAATGCGGTTGAGTTATCAAGTCTGAAATGACTTCCTCCCTTCTGCGCATAAGCATAGGAATTGCTATTCCAAACAAGTCTAAACATTTAGTGAAGAACATTTTAATCACACTTAGAAAGCTGTTACTGTATAAGCACAAAAATGTATTGTTCCTTGCCCCCAATACCCCCCAAACGCCCTCCCCAATTATCCCACCCTGAAGCCCCTCCCCACCCACCCAAGCAAACACCCAAATGAGGCAAAGGGACTGACTAGTCCCTATTGGTGATGGAGAGAAAGGACAAAATGCCCCCACCAAACCCCCCCACCCTCTAACTGAGGTAAACTAAATAAGCAAGAGAGTAACTGAGAAAAAGGGTGAACTGTTAATCGAACAATTAACCCCTTAATAATACTGTGAGAAGTTGGCCTGGTAGGGGATGTTTCCAATTCTGGAACCACCTACTACCTGACCAAACAATCCCTTATGGTGTCTGGTTGTAAGTCAACCTTATTAGACAAGCTATCCTAGGGGTAGCATGGACTAAGCAGCCTAAAGGCTTAACTTAAGAGGTCGTGTTAAGCGAGCTGTTTTACCACATACAATCCTGTAATACCAAATGAAAGGACACCACACAAGTATATATTATAAAAATATATGTGTTTATTACTAAAAACAATCCCCAGTATTCTTTATGAATAAAGGGGCACAAGCGTTAAATCAAAAGCACTGTTTAAACATACAAGTTGCACAATTATGGATGAGGGCGGGGGGCCACTCAAACCATATACTAAACAAGTGGTATAAGAGAGGCCACTCGAACAGTGGTTAGGCCTAGGGCCTAGGGAATCGCTGGGAGCAGTCAGGACAAGCAATGCTGAAGTCGGGAATGGCCCTCGGGATTCGGGAGATGTGCGGAAAGCGCACGCATGCACCAATGTTAACCAATGGTGCGTAAAAGTCAAATAGTTAAAGTTTAAGGACACTTCCGCTGAACCTAGAGGAACAAAACTTAACACACAGACCCTAGAGGTGTGCACCAGTGTGGGAACACCGGCGGAGCAAAGTTACCTCACCCACAGGAAGTGGGTGCACAGGGTCGAAGTGGCGTCGGGTTTTGACACGCAGGCTCTTGGTGCTTGGAGCTGAAAGGGCTGCAGGCAGGGTGAAGACGAAGTGTCCGGTGGAGTCCAAGGGTGGACTCAAGTTGTAGAGTACCTGAAAGCAGAGGGGACAGAGTCTGGGTCACTCAGCAGTGACCAGGGTGGAACCAGGACGGAACCAGGCAATGTCGGGCGCAATCAGGTGGTCGTCGAGGAGCTTCTCTCCGCTGTCACGTGGGCTCTGGGGCATCTGCGACGTCCAGGAGCAGGTCACGATCTGTCCCACGCAGGCTCTCACCGTCGGTGCAGTCGGCTTCAGGTTTGGAGCAAACAAGCCTTGGTAAGAGCAATCCACGCAGGATCGGAAGATTGCTTCTCACTCGGACCAGGAAGGTCAGAGTCGGGGCTCCTTTTCAGGGGAGCTGGTGTGGATCTGGAGCAACCAGATTTACGAGTCTTCTTTGGTAGTTCGTCGGCACAGGGACCACAAGCCAGCTGGCAAGTGACCGGGCCAACGCGTTGAGCCAAATCGTGCCAAAGGGACCCACGCAGCACTCGTCGAGTGTGGAGGGCTGAACTTCGGCTCAGGAGTAGCTCAGGGAGGGGGCTTCTCAAACCCCGGTGTACAGCTTCGAGGGTCACTCGTGGGCTGCACGGTCAGCGTCTCGTGGTCACTTCAAGATGGCGTGCCCCACGCTTCCGGTCGCCTCCACGGGTCTCAGCTTTGCATGGACTGTGGATCGGGCTGTTAGAAGCTGGGCAGGCTTGATCTCGTCGATCTCAGTCGCTCGAGTTCCGGCGGGAACTGCAACTAAGTAGACGTCGAGGGCTGGATGGTGCCTGCTGCTGCAGGGTGGTCACTCCTTGACCACAAGGGAGATTTCTTCGGGCTTCCACGTTGAGATGGAGGGCGAAGGGTCCAGAATATCGTTTCAAATGTTTCTTCCAGGAAATCTGATGTGCCTTGGCACTGCTCCCACTCTTATTCGAATCTGGTGGGCGTGATTACCTGCTAGGTCCCCTCCTATGGGTGGGACCCAGGAAGTGGGTGGATACACCCCCTTCCTTTGATCCAGGCCGCCCTGGCACGAGGGCTGGAGTGCCCCAGAACCGGTTTGGCCGGATTATGCAAGGGGCAGCCTTGTGCGCCCCAGGCAGTGTCTGGTTTCTTTCAAACCTCCCTGCTACAATACACTATCTCCTGTCTGGAGGGCGGTGACACCCTCCTGTGACAGGAAACCCTTTGTCCAGGACCCCCTTGACTGGGTTTCGGTCAGCTCCAGGGGTCCAGACATTTGTCTGTGGCAGAGGCATCCATTTTGTGGATCTTAAGGCCTTTGGAGAAATCAACCGCATTAAAGGGAAGTAACATGTCTTACCCCTCTAGAGGGGTGGAATGCCATCCCCGTCGCCAGAACTGGCGAGGGGATGGTATTCCAAAGCGTATGACACCTTACACGACATGTTTTGATAAAGCCAAACCAGAGTTGCTAAATAACCGCGAGGATTATAAGGCACTTAATAGTATATGGTATGGCATTATCCTGAAACAGCTTAGGGATTTGTTCCCGACGGCTGCAGACAGGCTCAGCTCATGCTAGAGCTCCATCTCACATAAAAACCATGCACCCAGCCTCCAGGATTGGTGAGGCCTGTCTATAGGAGTGGCTCACAGGTTTACATGTGTCCAGATATAGGTTTAGACATAGGTATACTATATCTAAGCAAGGGGTGTGTACACCACCTTACCCCAGCTGAGTGATCAGCCAGTTGTGTCAATTTAAGAACCAGCCAGGGGTGGCAAAAGATATGCTGCAGCCCCTGGTAGGCCTTAGTGGCTCCTGTGCCCTGTGCACCTATAGTGCATTCTACAGGGGCTGACAAGGAGTCCATTTCCAATTGGTATGTGCCTATAGCACATGTGTCATTAATTTAGTGAGAGAACAGCAGGCTGGGGGTCTGATCAGCAGGCCCACAGCCTCAGTAGTCGAAAACCAGTGAAGCAAAAAGCAAAAATTTGGGGTGACCATAGGATAGCAGACCCTACTCTCCTACACAACCCCCCCCCAAACGCAGGGACATTAAACTAACCTTGACCAGATAAGTCTTCATGTTCTAAGTGGAAGTACCTGGAGAGACCATCTGCATTACCATGGTCAGTCCCTGGGCGGTGCTCCACTGTAAAGTCCATCCCCTGTAGGGAAATGGACCACCTGAGCAGTTTGGGATTTTCACCCTTCATCTGATTAAGCCATAAGAGGGGCTTATGGTCTGTTTGCACCAGGAAGTGAGTTCCAAACAAGTAGGACCTCAACTTCTTTAATGCCCAAACCACAGCAAAGGCCTCCCTCTCAATGGCTGACCAACGTTTTTCTCTTGGGGTTAGCCTCCTGCTAATGAAAGCAATTGGCTGGTCTTGACCATCTTGATTAAGTTGTGAGAGTACAGCTCCCACCCCCAACTCAGAAGCATCTGTCTGAACAATGAACTGTTTGGAGTAGTCAGGACTCTTTAGGATAGGTGCAGAGCACATGGCCTTCTTCAGGTCTTCAAATGCCTTCTGACAGCTAACTGTCCACTGAACCTTTTTTGGCATCTTCTTGGATGTCAAGTCATTTAATGGTGTCACTATAGACCCATAGTTTTTCACAAACTTTCTGTAATACCCAGTCAGGCCCAAGAAGGCTCTGACTTGTGTCTGGGTAACTGGAGGAGCCCAGTCCTGTATGGCCTGGATTTTGCTTTCCAGTGGCTGAACCTGGCCTCCACCTACTAGGTGGCCCAGGTATACAACCTTACTCTGCCCTATCTGGCACTTTGTGGCCTTGATAGTTAGGCCTGCCTTTTGCAGGGCCTCCAAAACTTTCTTCAGGTGGATCAGGTGATCCTCCCAGGTGGAGCTAAAGACAGCAATATCATCTAGATAAGCTGCACAAAAGTCATCCAACCCAGTAAGGACTTGGTTCACCAACCTTTGGAAAGTGGCAGGTGCATTCTTCAAACCAAAGGGCATTACCACAAACTGATAATGTCCACTAGGGGTAGAGAATGCTGTTTTGGCTTTTGACTCCTCAGCTAGTCTGATTTGCCAGTAGCCAGCTGTCAGATCAAATGTGCTCAGAAACTTGGCAGAAGCCAATCTGTCAATGAGCTCATCTGCTCTTGGAATGGGGTGAGCATCTGTCCTAGTGACAGCATTGAGACCCCTGTAATCCACGCAAAACCTCATTTCTCTCTTACCATCTTGGGTATGAGGTTTTGGCACCAGGACTACTGGGCTGGCCCATGGGCTCTCTGATGGCTCAATCACTCCAAGCTCCAACATCTTTTGCACCTCAGCCTTGATGCAATCCCTGACATGATCAGGTTGCCTGTAGATCTTATTCTTGACAGGCAGACTGTCACCAGTGTCCACAACATGGGTACACCAGTCAGTTTGGCTGGGTGTGAGTGAAAACATTTGCCTGTGAGCCTGCAAAACTTGTATGCAGTCCCTCTGTTGCTGGTCAGTGAGGCTGCCTGCCAAGGCTACTCCATCAACTGAACCATCATCAGGGTTCTGAGAAAGCAGGTCTGGGAGAGGGTCACTCTCTTCCTCCTGTTCCCCATCTGTGGCCATGAGCAAGCTCATGTCCTCCCTGTCCACAAATGCTTTCAAGCGGTTCACATGGATTACCCTGTGAGGGCTCCTGGGTGTTCCAAAGTCTACCAAGTAGGTGACTTCCCCTTTCTTCTCAATAATAGGATAGGGTCCACTCCATTTGTCTTGGAGTGCTGCTGGAGCCACTGGCTCCAGTACCCATACCTTCTGTCCTGGTTGGAACTCTACCAGCACAGCCTTTTGGTCATGCCAAGCTTTCTGCAATTCTTGGCTGGCCTCCAGGTTTTTGGATGCTCTTTCCATGTACTCAGCCATCCTGGAGCGGAGACCAAGTACATAGTCCACTATGTCTAGTTTGGGCTTTTTGAGAGGTAACTCCCATCCTTCCTTCACCAAACACAATGGACCTCTCACAGGGTGGCCAAACAAAAGTTCAAAAGGGCTGTAGCCAACCCCCTTCTGTGGGACCTCTCTGTAAGCAAAGAGCAGGCAGGGTAAAAGAATGTCCCATTCCCGCCTGAGCTTCTCTGGTAATCCCTTTATCATGCCTTTAAGGGTCTTGTTAAATCTCTCCACAAGCCCATTGCATTGTGGATGATATGGGGTGGTAAACTTATAGTTTACTCCACATTCCTTCCACATTGCTTTTAGATAGCTGGACATAAAATTTGTCCCTCTATCTGATAGTACCTCCTTAGGAAAGCCCACTCTTGAGAAAACTGCAATGAGGGCTTTTGCCACCACAGGTGCTGTGGTGGTCCTTAGGGGAATAGCCTCTGGGTACCTGGTGGCATGATCCACTACCACCAGTATGAATCTGTTCCCAGATGCTGTTTGGGGGTCCATTGGACCCACAATATCAATTCCAACTCTCTCAAAGGGGACCCCCACCACAGGTAGTGGTATTAGGGGGGCCTTTGTTGTGCCACCTGACTTACCACTGGCTTGGCAAGTGACACAGGAGCGACAAAACTCCTTGACATCCTCTGACATGTGAGGCCAGTGAAAGTGTGGAACAAGCCTGTCCCACGTCTTGTTCTGGCCTAAGTGTCCTGCAAGGGGAATATCATGGGCCAAGGTAAGGAGGAATCCCCTAAACTGCAGAGGTATCACCAACCTCCTGGTCATGCCATGCTTGGGGGCTCTAGCCTCTGAGTAAAGGAGTCCCTCATCCCAATACACAGTATGGGTACCTTGGGCATCCCCAGCAGCCTCAGCAGCAGCCTGCTGTCTGAGGGGTTCAAGGGAAGGGCAATCTAATTGAGCCTGCCTCAGGTCTGCCCTTGAGGGTCCCCCTGTCCCCAGAAACTCAACCTGGTCAGGTTCAAGCTCCTCAGAGACAGTCTCCTCTTGGACTGCAGAATCAGTTTCCTCTGAAACCTGATCCTCAACCTGGGGCAAGGTGGAAGGCGAGGCCTTTCCTCTCTTGCTCCTTCTCTTGGGTTGTGGCTGGTCTATTGTCTCAAGATCCACCACTGGTTCAGGAAGGCACTTCTTAGCCTGAGCCCTTGTCATGGCAAGGACATGCTCTGAAATCCCTAGCATTTCTGCATGAGTCCTGTACTCCACTTCTGACCATGCTGAGCTTTCAAGGTCATTGCCTAACAGACAGTCTACTGGTAGGTCTGCACTCACCACAACTTTCTTTAGGCCATCAACCCCTCCCCAGGAGAAGTTCACAACTGCCACACTATGGGAGGTAGTGGAGTTGCTTGCATTGGTTACTAGGTAGCTCTCTCCTAGTACAATCTGTCCAGGGTCCACAAAGCCAGGGGTCACCATGGTGACACTAGCACATGTGTCCCTGTAAGCTTGAGCCAGTTTCTCATTTATTAAGGGAGTCTGCCTGTATTTGCCCAGGTTAGTGGGGCTTACTGCAGTGGGCAACTCAATGTCCACATCATACAGGAGAACTGCCTGTGTAGGGACTCTGACTAGGCCAGATCCTACTTCAATACCCAGGGTCAACCCAGCTACACCCTTGGACTGTGTTCCACCACTGCTTACTGTACTTGGGGTTGCAGTTGCTTTAGGAGCTGTAGTGGTGGGAACTGGATTTGCCTTGGTGCACTCACTGCCCCAGTGTGAAACTGATTTGCAGGTATTACACCAAGGTGTCTTTGGACCTTTGTTCTTCTTCTTCTTGTTACCATTTTGGGAACCACCCTCCTTACTATTAGTTTGGGGGCCTGAAGACTTCTGGTCTTTTTCTTTATCTTTCTGATTCTGATTACCACCCTTCTGGTCTGTTTTCTTCTGGTCACCACCTTGGTTCTGGGGTTTCTGCTTAATCCTTGTTCTGACCCATTTGTCTGCCTTCTTTCCCAATTCTTGGGGAGAGGTCAGATCAGAGTCAATAAGGTATTGATGCAACAGCTGGTTTGTACAGTTATTAAGGATCTGTTCTCTCATCATAAGATTGTACAATCCTGTATAGTCTGAAACTTTACTTCCCTGTAACCAACCCTCCAAAGCCTTAGTGGCACACTCCACAAAATCAGTCCAGTCTTGAGTCTGTGCTTTCTGGGTGTCTCTGAACAACAACCTGTATTGCTCAGTGGTTAGGCCATACCCTTCAATGAGAGCACTCTTCAAAACAGAGTAGTTTTTGGCATCCTCAGGTCTAACTGTGAGGAGCCTGTCCCTCCCTTTCTCAGAAAAGGAGTACCACAAAATTGCAGCCCACTGATTCTCAGGAACCTGCTGTACCATGCAGGCTCTCTCAAGAGCAGTCATCCATTTGTGGATGTCATCCCCTTCTTTAAAGGGGGGCACAATCTTGGTCAGGTTTCTATTGTCATAGGCCCTGTCTTTTTCTCTTGGAAAATTGCTGCCACCAGTGACATCTAAGCCACTTAATTTCTGCTCTCTTGCCAAGGCAAGTTTAGCTTGAGCTAAGGTAAGCTTAGCTTGACTCAGGGCTACCTCCTCTCTCTCTATCTGGAGTCTGACAGCCCTCATTCTAGCCCTATGCTCAGCTTTCTGAGAAGCACTCATGCCTCTCTCTGATTCTCTGGAGGCACTAGAAAGATGAGAGTCCCCTGAGGGAGATCTCACTCTTCTGTTGCCTGGGAGAATCATATGTTGGGTTCTGGGGAGGTGCTGGCCCTCTCCATTCCCCAGTAGGTCCAAGTTGGCCTGGCTAAGCCTACCAACTGGAACCTGGCTACCCTGATCCTGTACTCCTAAGTCCTCAACATCTGAGTCCTCATCCAAGTCATCATCATCCTCCTCTTCAAGGGGATCAACTGCAGGGGGGTTCCCTCCAGTTCCTGTATCTAGGGAAGCTGCTTTTGCCTTCTCTAAGTCATCCTGTTCTAGGATTTCTACCAGGATTAGGCAGGTGGGGCTTCTGCCCCTTTTTAACCCTCTTGCTTTGCACAAGGCAATCAAGTCTCTGCGGGTTAGTTTGTCATATCCAAAA
This sequence comes from Lissotriton helveticus, assembly GCF_964261635.1. Classification (NCBI taxonomy): domain Eukaryota; kingdom Metazoa; phylum Chordata; class Amphibia; order Caudata; family Salamandridae; genus Lissotriton; species Lissotriton helveticus. The sequence goes on along the minus strand of NW_027611721.1, from coordinate 911,200 downwards.
GTTGCCTGGGTAGGGTCAACTGTCACAGGACTAGACCCTGAGGCCTTTCCTGTGTCAGACATGGTTACTAGTGAGGTGTAAGTGGTGCACTTACCTACACTAAGTGTTTTCCTACTGGACCTTGCTAGTGAGTTGTAGTCAGGGGTGTGCTACTCCCTTCAACCTACAACTACTAAGTTCAGTAGAACTTAATATGCTAAGCTTTTGATTTTATATGTACCTAGAGGTACTTGATGTGATCTTTCAATTTGATATAAAGATTGCAATGGTAAAACAACAGCAAGCTCAAATCCGCACCGCTGCTCACCAATGTGAGAAGTTGGCCTGGTAGGGGATGTTTCCAATTCTGGAACCACCTACTACCTGACCAAACAATCCCTTATGGTGTCTGGTTGTAAGTCAACCTTATTAGACAAGCTATCCTAGGGGTAGCATGGACTAAGCAGCCTAAAGGCTTAACTTAAGAGGTCGTGTTAAGCGAGCTGTTTTACCACATACAATCCTGTAATACCAAATGAAAGGACACCACACAAGTATATATTATAAAAATATATGTGTTTATTACTAAAAACAATCCCCAGTATTCTTTATGAATAAAGGGGCACAAGCGTTAAATCAAAAGCACTGTTTAAACATACAAGTTGCACAATTATGGATGAGGGCGGGGGGCCACTCAAACCATATACTAAACAAGTGGTATAAGAGAGGCCACTCGAACAGTGGTTAGGCCTAGGGCCTAGGGAATCGCTGGGAGCAGTCAGGACAAGCAATGCTGAAGTCGGGAATGGCCCTCGGGATTCGGGAGATGTGCGGAAAGCGCACGCATGCACCAATGTTAACCAATGGTGCGTAAAAGTCAAATAGTTAAAGTTTAAGGACACTTCCGCTGAACCTAGAGGAACAAAACTTAACACACAGACCCTAGAGGTGTGCACCAGTGTGGGAACACCGGCGGAGCAAAGTTACCTCACCCACAGGAAGTGGGTGCACAGGGTCGAAGTGGCGTCGGGTTTTGACACGCAGGCTCTTGGTGCTTGGAGCTGAAAGGGCTGCAGGCAGGGTGAAGACGAAGTGTCCGGTGGAGTCCAAGGGTGGACTCAAGTTGTAGAGTACCTGAAAGCAGAGGGGACAGAGTCTGGGTCACTCAGCAGTGACCAGGGTGGAACCAGGACGGAACCAGGCAATGTCGGGCGCAATCAGGTGGTCGTCGAGGAGCTTCTCTCCGCTGTCACGTGGGCTCTGGGGCATCTGCGACGTCCAGGAGCAGGTCACGATCTGTCCCACGCAGGCTCTCACCGTCGGTGCAGTCGGCTTCAGGTTTGGAGCAAACAAGCCTTGGTAAGAGCAATCCACGCAGGATCGGAAGATTGCTTCTCACTCGGACCAGGAAGGTCAGAGTCGGGGCTCCTTTTCAGGGGAGCTGGTGTGGATCTGGAGCAACCAGATTCACGAGTCTTCTTTGGTAGTTCGTCGGCACAGGGACCACAAGCCAGCTGGCAAGTGACCGGGCCAACGCGTTGAGCCAAATCGTGCCAAAGGGACCCACGCAGCACTCGTCGAGTGTGGAGGGCTGAACTTCGGCTCAGGAGTAGCTCAGGGTGGGGGCTTCTCAAACCCCGGTGTACAGCTTCGAAGGTCACTCGTGGGCTGCACGGTCAGCGTCTCGTGGTCACTTCAAGATGGCGTGCCCCACGCTTCCGGTCGCCTCCACGGGTCTCAGCTTTGCATGGACTGTGGATCGGGCTGTTAGAAGCTGGGCAGGCTTGATCTCGTCGATCTCAGTCGCTCGAGTTCCGGCGGGAACTGCAACTAAGTAGACGTCGAGGGCTGGATGGTGCCTGCTGCTGCAGGGTGGTCACTCCTTGACCACAAGGGAGATTTCTTCGGGCTTCCACGTTGAGATGGAGGGCGAAGGGTCCATAATATCGTTTCAAATGTTTCTTCCAGGAAATCTGATGTGCCTTGGCACTGCTCCCACTCTTATTCGAATCTGGTGGGCGTGATTACCTGCTAGGTCCCCTCCTATGGGTGGGACCCAGGAAGTGGGTGGATACACCCCCTTCCTTTGATCCAGGCCGCCCTGGCACGAGGGCTGGAGTGCCCCAGAACCGGTTTGGCCGGATTATGCAAGGGGCAGCCTTGTGCGCCCCAGGCAGTGTCTGGTTTCTTTCAAACCTCCCTGCTACAATACACTATCTCCTGTCTGGAGGGCGGTGACACCCTCCTGTGACAGGAAACCCTTTGTCCAGGACCCCCTTGACTGGGTTTCGGTCAGCTCCAGGGGTCCAGACATTTGTCTGTGGCAGAGGCATCCATTTTGTGGATCTTAAGGCCTTTGGAGAAATCAACCGCATTAAAGGGCAGTAACATGTCTTACCCCTCTAGAGGGGTGGAATGCCATCCCCGTCGCCAGAACTGGCGAGGGGATGGTATTCCAAAGCGTATGACACCTTACACGACATGTTTTGATAAAGCCAAACCAGAGTTGCTAAATAACCGCGAGGATTATAAGGCACTTAATAGTATATGGTATGGCATTATCCTGAAACAGCTTAGGGATTTGTTCCCGACGGCTGCAGACAGGCTCAGCTCATGCTAGAGCTCCATCTCACATAAAAACCATGCACCCAGCCTCCAGGATTGGTGAGGCCTGTCTATAGGAGTGGCTCACAGGTTTACATGTGTCCAGATATAGGTTTAGACATAGGTATACTATATCTAAGCAAGGGGTGTGTACACCACCTTACCCCAGCTGAGTGATCAGCCAGTTGTGTCAATTTAAGAACCAGCCAGGGGTGGCAAAAGATATGCTGCAGCCCCTGGTAGGCCTTAGCGGCTCCTGTGCCCTGTGCACCTATAGTGCATTCTACAGGGGCTGACAAGGAGTCCATTTCCAATTGGTATGTGCCTATAGCACATGTGTCATTAATTTAGTGAGAGAACAGCAGGCTGGGGGTCTGATCAGCAGGCCCACAGCCTCAGTAGTCGAAAACCAGTGAAGCAAAAAGCAACAATTTGGGGTGACCATAGGATAGCAGACCCTACTGTCCTACAAATACCTTCCAGACATCCCACTAAATTGATCCCAAGAATTCCTTTGCTGCCATTTCTGAGATAAAACATACTGTTTTATCCTTGAATATAATTTTACGTTTTGCAGGATTTAATAAATACGTTTCCGGCGCCTTAGCTTGAAATTGAGGGATCAACTGGTGAAAATGCCATCTCAGCTGTACTGTGGCTTGGCAGTAGTCTGGGCGCACAAAGAATTTGCACACCTGCCCACGCCTCTTGCGTTCATACAGGGATTCACAAAGTAAAAATGTTTTCAGACAGATCAAAATAGCTCTAGGCTTGCACTCTACACCAGTCTTGCCCCAACGTATCTGAAAAGGGAATCTATGCACCCCCTGCAATTCGAGTTCCCACTTCCACTTCGAAAGATCTGGAAATGCTTCAGAAAACAGATTGATGACAAATTGGCGAATGTCTGTTCCTTGAATTCCTTCAGGTACACCTAAAATATGAAGGTTATTCCTCCTTGATCTGTTTTCCATATCAGCCAGTTTCCAAGTAAAGTCATCTCGAAGAGACTGAAGGGAAGATAAATCGGAGTTTACGCACCGCACCCTGCAATCGGAGTCCTTCTGCCCGAGTCTCCTCCCGATGGGGCATTATTGCCTGATATATAGTAGCTAAGGTGACGTTGTTCTGCATTGTCTCAGTGGAGCACAAACCTTCTCCCTGTACTTCTTCAATGACAGCCTTACTCTCGTTGGACCCTGCACCATAAGAATGAGGCAGCAAAGGAGATCCATTGTTAAGATCTGAGAGACCTTTATGGGAGATTATCTGAGGGACATCCTTCAGTTTTCTAACTGTATTAATATCTTAACCCCTTCAGTGCTAATGACAAGGGTAACTCGTCATGGAGTTTCCATTGATTTCAATGGAAAGTCAATGGACCTACTCGCACACCCCTTAGCAGCCAAGTGGTTAATGAACCAGAAGACTGTTTTCATCTTCGTCCGGAGGGGCTGAGCTGGTCACGCTTCTTTCATTGCCCTAGTCCCCTTCAGTGCTCCCGTTCTCAGAGTTATTAGAGAGGTCGGACATAGAGAAGAAGTTTACACCAGAGTCGCAAGAGTCCGGTTCTATTAGCACTGTTGGTGCTGCCGTACTACCGTTCTCACACAGAACATTGTCCACCTGCTGTGCGCTACTGGAGCCAGCAGTATCCGGAGCAACATTTTCAGCAACATTGTCAGCATACTCCACTTTACTCTCAATACCCTCCTGCTCCTGCTCTTCCCCCTGCAAGCCAGGTAGGTTTTTTTGTGCTGAGGAAATACCAATAGTTGACTCAATTAACTCAGATGTTGGACTAATAGCAAGGTAGGCTGAATTGCTATTACCTAAAAGACCGGCATAATCATTTATCCCTATCACTGTTTCAACAACAGGAAATGTCTTACCTCTGACTGAGGGTTGACTCTTTTTAATCATGCCCGGGATCTTCTTTTTGGCACCAGTATGGCCTGTGCCACACACAGCCCAGGGGGAAGAGAGTGTGTTTTCTAGGATAGAGCAACTGTTAGACCCCACTTCTTGCATGGGCCATTAAGGGCACCCGCCGGTGTCAAAGCGTGAGCTGGAGCTGGGGCTGGAGAAGGTGCTGCATTCCCTGCCTTGGCTGCTGTGACTCGTGTCTTTGGCCCCTTCTGAACAGCACTAGCGTTTTTTGGGCCCATGCTTTTCGTAGGGCTCAAACTGCAACTCCGGTCCCACTGCGTTTGTTGGTGGTACAATGTTCTCCTGCAGCAAGCAAGAGCCCCACACTGCGCCACGCAACTCTGTGGTTTGTGAGGCAAACGCTGTGGAACAAGCACAGAATGGGAGAGAATGCCTTGCCGCATCGCTCAGTGCATCGCTTGACTGCGGCACCAGCCCAGGAGCCGCTACGATTCTCTACCGTCGCAGCCCGTAACTCTCTGTCGCAGCGCCTGCTGCCAAGCTCCGGTAAGCAGTAATGAGGGTTGCACGCCGATAGTGCAACTGATAAAGTTGTGCCAGATAAAAGAGGAGCATTACTGGGAAGGCTCCAAAGCAGGTTTTAAACGAGGACCTCACGATTACCAGGATTTTGGTATTCAATCCTGCATAGCGAGTGTTTTGGTCACCCGCAGACAGCTCTCCCTCAGGTCGGGGATGTAGAGGGGTTGGACCGGTGGGAAGCACCTCTCGCCTGCCTATCTCGGACACGGTCGTGTCCGCCATCTTGCCTACTGATTCCCAAGATTCCTCGATTTATTCCCTACCCATCTTTTCATATTTGCCTGCCTGCTTATGTTCAAGGCAATACTGAAACTGGAAAGTAGTGACCGGGAGAGTTATGTGGCCATGGATGAGCCATTCTGTAGCCGGTGATTCTGCTACGTTGAATACTAATCTGTCCAGTTTTTCAATACTAAGAATTGTATATTTTGCTTCCTTTTGTGCCATTTCTACCTGTTTATCTGTTAGATTATATAGTCGTGTTGTGTTTTAGTCTTAGCGATCCTCGCTCAAAAGGGTATGTGGTAATCTGGATGAGAAGGCTGACTTCAAAGAAGTTGTTTTATTATTCAAAGATGCTCCTGGCAAGTACTGTTCTCGAAGATCTTAAAATTGGTCTGGCCAAAGGTTTCAGCTCACTTGACTCCACGAGAAGGCAAGTACTTGGGGTCTCATTTATAAGGCTATGCCTCACTTTTACGCCACCGATGCGTCACTTTTTGTGACGCACCAGTGGCATAAAAAATGCGCCTTGTTGAGTCATATTTACAAAGAGACGCATCTAGGTAGAATCGTCTCTTTGTAAACCCCTGCGCCACATTATACCTGCGCCAGGTATATGTATGCAAGGGTGGTGTATTGACGCAAGGAAGGGTCGTAAAAGTGACGCAGTGAAATTATGAGATTTCACTGCGTCACTTTTAGGACACCGTTGCGTCAAATTCTTGAGCCTGCCTCACAGCAGGCGTAAGACTGACGCAGGCCCTTTCACATGGGGTTTGCCCCATGTGAAAGGACGCATTGCTGGAGTTGCGTCACTTTTGTGACACACTCTAGCAATGCTTCACTTTTGCGCTTACAGATACGTCAGAAATACTGACGTATCTGTAACTCCTTGCGACATGATGCATCATACATTAAATATGACGCATCAGGAATGTCGCAAGGAGTGCGCACTGAACAGTGACGCATCGCTGCTTTCACGCAGCGTTGCGTCATTTCTCATAAATGAGGCCCCTGCAATGGAACTCAGAATGTACGCAAGACAACAGCAGTATTTCATAGACCCTAAACCTTATCTGCAGATGAACGGGACCCCTCACTGAGTGGTACTGTTCATCTGCAGATAAGGTTTAGGGTCTATGCAACATCCATTGGGCTCACGGGGCTTCAGCCCCCCCCGTCGTGTCTGTCAGCCCGGGCAGAGACAGCTTCGGGGGCTGGTGACCATCTCGTTGCAGCCGCACCCGAGGACTTAACAGGTCTTTAAAAGACCATTTACTTGTAAATGAGGCTTTTGTTGTGTTTTCGCCCCTTCTTTCAGTCACTCTGTCTATGGTTGGAAGAATTAGCCCCCCCCCCTGAAATGTAGCTCTAGTTGCCTGCCTGCCGCTCAGTATCAAGAATATAATTAGGGCTCCTGGTTTATGGTTTTGATATTTTTTAAAGGTAGTAAAAACGAGGTTTGACCAATCCGAGAAAAAAAAGGTGTTTTTTTCCCTGGGCCCCTCCCCCAAACGAAAACACATTGACCTGAAGCCTAAGTGTATTCTGAGTCATAAAAAGTTTATTAGATGAAAAAATATTGTACGGGCACTTTTTTGCACAAAAAGTCACTTTTTGGCACTTTTTTGAGAGAAATAAAATAGTTTGCAGATTTTTTTTAAATCGACCAAATTAAAAAAAAAAATGCTCTTGTTGGATGGCTTTGGACATAAGGCCGCAGTCCAGGGATGACTTCTGGCCTCCTGGGATGACTTTTTGAAGTTTTGGGGTTTAAGGGGGCATAGTCACTTCTTCCATCCAGGCTACGTTGCTCAAAATCGGGTACGATGTCAGGTTCTTCCCTTGGCTGGAAGCTGAAAAAAAAACTTCAGATAATAGCAAAGGTAGATAGATCAAATGAAAGCATCAGATCTGAGCTTTCTAACAAGTATATTTAGGTCCTGGGTACTCGCAAAGTGACTGTGATATCCATTCTGAGCTATTTGGAAAATTAGCAAATCTTGTCAAAAAAACTTTTTTTGACGATTTTTGCTAATTTTCGGTATCAACCCTCATGACTGTTTTCGGGTCCCTGTAGCCACCAGGACCCCATAATATATCTCAGATGATATAACAAGAGTGGCTAGGGCTCATTTCCAGCCTCCAGGTACATGTCTGACTCCTATTTGTGACATTTCGAGGTGTTTGGGGTCAAACTCATTTTTTCCATTATAGGCCATATAGCTCAGAGTCACATCACATTGAGCTCAGAGTCACATCAAATTTCTAGTTCTGGACCTAAGGACCCCTTAGTATACCTCAGATGACATACCAGGAGTGTCTAAGACCCATTTCTGGCATCCAGGGATGACTTTTTGAAGTTTTGGGGTTTAAGAGGGCAAAGTCACTTCTTCCATCCAGCCTAAGGTGCTCAAAATCGGGTACAATGTCAGGTTTTTCCCATGGCTGGAAGCTGAAAAAAAAACTTCAGATAATAGCAAAGGTAGATAGATCAAATGAAAGCATCAGATCTGAGCTTTCTAACAAGTATATTTAGGTCCTGGGTACTCGCAAAGTGACTGTGATATCCATTCTGAGCTATTTGGAAAATTAGCAAATCTTGTCAAAAAAACTTTTTTTGACGATTTTTGCTAATTTTCGGTATCAACCCTCATGACTGTTTTCAGGTCCTTGTAGCCACCAGGACCCCATAATATATCTCAGATTATATAACAAGAGTGGCTAGGGCTCATTTCCAGCCTCCAGGTACATGTCTGACTCCTATTTGTGACATTTTGAGGTGTTTGGTGTCAAATTCATGTTTTTCCATTATAGCTCCTAGATATCAGAGTCACATCAGATTTCTAGTTCTGGACCCAAGAAGACCATAGTATACCTCAGATGACATACCAAGAGTGTCTAAGACCCATTTCTGGCCTCCAGGGGTGACTTTTTGAAGTTTTTGGGTTTAAGGGGGCAAAGTGACTTTTTCCACCCAGCCCAATGTTCTCAAAATCGGGTACGATATCAGGTGTTTCCCTTGGTTGGTAGCGGAAAAAAAACTTTATATAATATCAAAGTTATATATATCACATGAAAGCATCAGAGCTGACCTTTCTAACAAGTGTATTCATATCTTGCGCACTCAAACAGTGTCTCTGATATCCATTCTGAGCTATTTGGAAAATTAGCAAATCTTGTCAAAAAAATTTTTGGGACGATTTTTGCTAATTTTCAGTATCAACCCACCTGACTGTTTTTGGGTCCCTGTGGCCACCAGGACCCTATATTATATCTCAGGTGATATAGCAAGAGTGTCTAGGGCTCATTTCCAGCCTCCAGGTACATGTCTGAGTCCTATTTCAGACATTTTGAGGTGTTTGGTGTCAAATTCATTTTTTCCATTATAGGCCCTAGATATCAGAGTCACATCACATTTCTAGTTCTGGACCCAAGAACACCATAGTATACCTCAGATGACATACCAAGAGTGTCTAAGACCCATTTCTGGCCTCCAGGGGTGACTTTTTGAAGTTTTTGGGTTTAAGGGGGCAAAGTCACTTTTTCCACCCGAGGTCGTGGAACTCGGAGCTAGGTAAAAGTTTAGCTTGAGTGCCCTCCCCATGGAGGTCAAAAATGTTATTGCATCAAAATCATTTAAAAACTATATAGGTGTAATTGTTGTGCCCTGAATGCTATATGGCTGCATTTGCACCGTTCTAGGTATTTACAAAATGAATTTCTAACACTTTTGAAGTCACCATAAAGTGAAAAATGACTAAGTCCAAAAACTTCACTGGTGCATCAAAGTGGTCAAAAAAGGTCAACATTGGGTTAAAATTAACAAAACATAGTGCTGCAGTGGTCCAATAGCAGGCTAAAGACATAATGAATGACACAGAATGAACAGTTTTACTAAACACTTTGAAAATTCGATTTTCAATTTCAGGGGGACAAGGTCATGGAACTCCGAGCTGGGTAAAAGTTCAGCTTAAGGGCCCTCCCCATGGAGGTCAAAAATGTTATTACATCAAAATCTTTTAAAAACTATATAGGTGTAATTGCAGTCTCCTGAATGCTATGTAACTGCATTTGCACTGTTCTGTGTGCCTCCAAAATGAATTTCTAACACTTTTGAAGTCCCCATGAAGTGAAAAATGACGAAGTACAAAGACATCATTGGTGCATGAAAGTGTTTAAAAACGGTCACAAATGCATAAAAATGAAAAAAACAAAGTGCTACACTGGCCCAATAGCATGCTAAACACACAATGAATGACCCAGAATGAATATATTTACAAATTACTTGGAAAATGCTATTTTAAATTTCAGAGGGACGAGGTCACAGAAGTCATGGAACTCCGAGCGGGCTAAAAGTTCAAACTTTCCACCCCTCATGGAGGTCAAAATTTTTAATTCATCAAAATCATTTAAAAACTATATAGGTGTGATTGGAGTGTCCCGATTGCTATATAGGTGCATTTGCACTGTCCTGTATGCCTCCAAAGTGACTTTCTAACACTTTTGAAATCTCCATGAAGCAAAAAGTGACTAAGTCCAAAGACCATTTGGAGCATCAAAGTGTTCAAAAACGGTCAAAAATGCATAAAAACGAAAAAAAACAAGTGCTACAGTGGCCCAATAGCATGCTAAACACACAATGAATGACACAGAATGAATAGTTGTACACATTACTTTGAAAATGCAATTTTAAATTTCAGGCGGACAAGGTCACGAAAGTCATGGAACTCCGAGCGGGGTAAAAGTTCAACCTTTCCCCCCTTATGGAGGTAAAAATTTTAATACATCAAAATCATTTTAAAACTATATAGGTGTGATGGCAGTGTCTTGGATACATCCCACATGAATTTTAAACAGATTAGGAGCATCTCTGATCAAAATAACCATAAAAATCCCAAAGCTGCATCAGTGCTTCAAAGTGCTCCAAAACGGTCAAAAATGGACGAAAATGAAAAATATTCTCCATATCTGAGTTTTTATAACATTCCTTAGATAATGTATATCTTGAATTAGTTTTAAATCCTTTTATTAAAAAGTTTCTTTTCTATGCTGCACTGGTGCAACGCCTCAAGTCTGAGAAGCTGCACCAGTGCAGCCGAAGCAGCACTGGTGCAGCCGAAGCCCGAGGGCCATTCCCGACTTCAGCATTGCTTGTCCTGACTGCTCCCAGCGATTCCCTAGGCCCTAGGCCTAACCACTGCTCGAGTGGCATCTCTTATACCACTTGTTTAGTATATGGTTTGAGTGGCCACCCGCCCTCATCCATAATTGTGCAACTTGTATGTTTAAACAGTGCTTTTGATTTAACGCTTGTGCCCCTTTATTCATAAAGAATACTGGGGATTGTCTTTAGTAATAAACACATATATTTTTATAATATATACTTGTGTGGTGTCCTTTCATTTGATATTACAGGATTGTATGTGGTAAAACAGCTCGCTTAACACGACCTCTTAAGTTAAGCCTTTAGGCTGCTTAGTCCATGCTACCCCTAGGATAGCTTGTCTAATAAGGTTGACTTACAACCAGACACCATAAGTGTAGGAAGGTGGCTACCTGACTATGGTTACCCCAGATTTTTTGCCTGTGTTTAGCTGTTTTTTTTTACTTAGTTGACCTGGTTCCCTGCTAATCAGGGCCCCAGGCCATCTGCTCTCTCTGTAAAATGGATTCCATGTACCCTAGGTACATACCAATTGGAAATGGACTCCTTGTCAGCCCCTGTAGAATGCACTATAGGTGCACAGGGCACAGGAGCCACTAAGGCCTACCAGGGGCTGCAGCATATCTTTTGCCACCCCTGGCGGGTTCTTAAATTGACACAACTGGCTGATCACTCAGCTGGGGTAAGGTGGTGTACACACCCCTTGCTTAGATATAGTATACCTATGTCTAAACCTATATCTGGACATATGTAAACCTGTGAGCCACTCCTATAGAAAGGCCTCATCAATCCTGGAGGCTGAGTGCATGGTTTTATGTGAGATGGAGCTCTAGCATGAGCTGAGCCTGTCTGCAGCCGTCGGGAACAACTCCCTAAGCTGTTTCAGGATAATGCCAAACCATATACTATTAAGTGCCTTATAATCCTCGCGGTTATTTAGCAACTTTGGTTTGGCTTTATCAAAACATGTCGTGTAAGGTGTCATACGCTTTGGAATACCATCCCCTCGCCAGTTCTGGCGACGGGGATGGCATTCCACCCCTCTAGAGGGGTAAGACATGTTACTGTACTTTAATGCGGTTGATTTCTCCAAAGACCTTAAGTTCCACAAAATGGATGCCTCTGCCACAGACAAATGTCTGGACCCCTGGAGCTGACCGAAACTCAGTCAAGGGGGTCCTGGACAAAGGGTTTCCTGTCACAGGAGGGTGTCACCGCCCTCCAGACAGGAGATAGTGTATTGTAGCAGGGAGGTTTGAAAGAAACCAGACACTGCTTGGGGCGCACAAGGCTGCCCCTTGCATAATCCGGCCAAACCGGTTCTGGGGCACTCCAGCCCTCGTGCCAGGGCGGCCTGGATCAAAGGAAGGGGTGTATCCACTCACTTCCTGGGTCCCACCCATAGGAGGGGACCTAGCAGGTAATCACGCCCACCAGATTCGAATAAGAGTGGGAGCAGTGCCAATGCACATCAGATTACCTGGAAGAAACATTAGAAACGAAACTCTGGACCCTTGGACTCCCATTTCAACTTGGAAGCCCGAAGAATCTCCCTTGTGGTCAAGGAGTGACCACCCTGCAGCAGCAGGCACCATCCAGCCCTCGACGTCTAATTAGTTGCAGTTCCCGCTGGAACTCGAGCAACTGAGATCGACGAGATCAAGCCTGCCCAGCTTCTAACAGCCCGATCCACAGTCCCTGCAAAGCTGAGACCCGTGGAGGCGACCGGAAGCGTGGGGCACGCCATCTTGGATTGACCACGAGACGCTGACCGTGCAGCCCACGAGTGACCCTCGAAGCTGTGCACCGGGGTTTGAGAAGCCCCCACCCTGAGCTACTCCTGAGCCGAAGTTCAGCCCTCCACACTCGACGAGTGCTGCGTGGGGCCCTTTGGCACAATTTGGCTCAACGCGTTGGCCCGGTCACTTGCCAGCTGGCTTGTGGTCCCTGTGCCGACGAACTACCTAAGAAGACTCGTGAATCTGGTTGCTGCAGATCCACACCAGCTCCCCTGAAAAGGAGCCCCGACTCTGACCTTCCTGGTCCGAGTGAGAAGCAATCTTCCGATCCTGCGTGGATTGCTCTTACCAAGGCTTGTTTGCTCCAAACTTGAAGCCGACTGCACCGACGGTGAGAGCCTGCGTGGGACAGATCGTGACCTGCTCCTGGACGTCGCAGATGCCCCAGAGCCCACGTGACAGCGGAGAGAAGCTCCTCGACGACCACCTGATTGCGCCCGACATTGCCTGGTTCCATCCTGGTTCCACCCTGGTCACTGCTGAGTGACCCAGACTCTGTCCCCTCTGCTTTCAGGTACTCTACAACTTGAGTCCACCCTTGGACTCCACCGGACACTTCATCTTTAACCCGCCTGCAGCCCTTTCAGCTCCAAGCACCAAGAGCCTGCGTGTCAAAACCCGACGCCACTTCGACCCTGTGCACCCACTTCCTGTGGGTGAGGTAACTTTGCTCCGCCGGTGTTCCCACACTGGTGCACACCTCTAGGGTCTGTGTGTTAAGTTTTGTTCCTCTAGGTTCAGCGGAAGTGTCCTTAAACTTTAACTCTTTGACTTTTACGCACCATTGGTTAACATTGGTGCATGCGTGCGCTTTCCGCACATCTCCAGAATCCCGAGGGCCATTCCCGACTTCAGCATTGCTTGTCCTGACTGCTCCCAGCGATTCCCTAGGCCCTAGGCCTAACCACTGTTCGAGTGGCCTCTCTTATACCACTTGTTTAGTATATGGTTTGAGTGGCCACCCGCCCTCATCCATAATTGTGCAACTTGTATGTTTAAACAGTGCTTTTGATTTAACGCTTGTGCCCCTTTATTCATAAAGAATACTGGGGATTGTTTTTAGTAATAAACACATATATTTTTATAATATATACTTGTGTGGTGTCCTTTCATTTGGTATTACAGGATTGTATGTGGTAAAACAGCTCGCTTAACACGACCTCTTAAGTTAAGCCTTTAGGCTGCTTAGTCCATGCTACCCCTAGGATAGCTTGTCTAATAAGGTTGACTTACAACCAGACACCATAAGGGATTGTTTGGTCAGGTAGTAGGTGGTTCCAGAATTGGAAACATCCCCTACCAGGCCAACTTCTCACAGATGGAGCTCTAGCATGAGCTGAGCCTGTCTGCAGCCGTCGGGAACAACTCCCTAAGCTGTTTCAGGATAATGCCAAACCATATACTATTAAGTGCCTTATAATCCTCGCGGTTATTTAGCAACTTTGGTTTGGCTTTATCAAAACATGTCGTGTAAGGTGTCATACGCTTTGGAATACCATCCCCTCGCCAGTTCTGGCGACGGGGATGGCATTCCACCCCTCTAGAGGGGTAAGACATGTTACTGTACTTTAATGCGGTTGATTTCTCCAAAGACCTTAAGATCCACAAAATGGATGCCTCTGCCACAGACAAATGTCTGGACACCTGGAGCTGACCGAAACTCAGTCAAGGGGGTCCTGGACAAAGGGTTTCCTGTCACAGGAGGGTGTCACCGCCCTCCAGACAGGAGATAGTGTATTGTAGCAGGGAGGTTTGAAAGAAACCAGACACTGCTTGGGGCGCACAAGGCTGCCCCTTGCATAATCCGGCCAAACCGGTTCTGGGGCACTCCAGCCCTCGTGCCAGGGCGGCTTGGATCAAAGGAAGGGGGTGTATCCACCCACTTCCTGGGTCCCACCCATAGGAGGGGACCTAGCAGGTAATCACGCCCACCAGATTCGAATAAGAGTGGGAGCAGTGCCAATGCACATCAGATTACCTGGAAGAAACATTAGAAACGAAACTCTGGACCCTTGGACTCCCATTTCAACTTGGAAGCCCGAAGAATCTCCCTTGTGGTCAAGGAGTGACCACCCTGCAGCAGCAGGCACCATCCAGCCCTCGACGTCTACTTAGTTGCAGTTCCCGCCGGAACTCGAGCAACTGAGATCGACGAGATTAAGCCTGCCCAGCCTCTAACAGCCCGATCCACAGTCCCTGCAAAGCTGAGACCCGTGGAGGCGACCGGAAGCGTGGGGCACGCCATCTTGGATTGACCACGAGACGCTGACCGTGCAGCCCACGAGTGACCCTCGAAGCTGTGCACCGGGGTTTGAGAAGCCCACACCCTGAGCTACTCCTGAGCCGAAGTTCAGCCCTCCACACTCGACGAGTGCTGCGTGGGGCCCTTTGGCACGAGTTGGCTCAACGCGTTGGCCCGGTCACTTGCCAGCTGGCTTGTGGTCCCTGTGCCGACGAACTACCGAAGAAGACTTGTGATTCTGGTTGCTCCAGATCCACACCAGCTCCCCTGAAAAGGAACCCCGACTCTGACCTTCCTGGTCCGAGTGAGAAGCAATCCTCCGATCCCGCGTGGATTGCTCTTACCAAGGCTTGTTTGCTCCAAACCGGAAGCCGACTGCACCGACGGTGAGAGCCTGCATGGGACAGATCGTGACCTGCTCCTGGACGTCGCAGATGCCCCAGAGCCCACGTGACAGCGGAGAGAAGCTCCTCGACGACCACCTGATTGCGCCCGACATTGCCTGGTTCCGTCCTGGTTCCACCCTGGTCACTGCTGAGTGACCCAGACTCTGTCCCCTCTGCTTTCAGGTACTCTACAACTTGAGTCCACCCTTGGACTCCACCGGACACTTCATCTTAACCCGCCTGCAGCCCTTTCAGCTTCAAGCACCAAGAGCCTGCGAGTCAAAACCCGACGTCACTTCGACCCTGTGCACCCACTTCCTGTGGGTGAGGTAACTTTGCTCCGCCGGTGTTCCCACACTGGTGCACACCTCTAGGGTCTGTGTGTTAAGTTTTGTATCTCTAGGTTCAGCGGAAGTGTCCTTTAACTTTAACTCTTTGACTTTTACGCACCATTGGTTAACATTGGTGCATGCGTGCGCTTTCCGCACATCTCCCGAATCCCGAGGGCCATTCCCGACTTCAGCATTGCTTGTCCTGACTGCTCCCAGCGATTCCCTAGGCCCTAGGCCTAACCACTGTTCGAGTGGCCTCTCTTATACCACTTGTTTAGTATATGGTTTGAGTGGCCACCCGCCCTCATCCATAATTGTGCAACTTGTATGTTTAAACAGTGCTTTTTGATTTAACGCTTGTGCCCCTTTATTCATAAAGAATACTGGGGATTGTTTTTAGTAATAAATACATATATTTTTATAATATATACTTGTGTGGTGTCCTTTCATTTGGTATTACAGGATTGTATGTGGTAAAACAGCTCGCTTAACACAACCTCTTAAGTTAAGCCTTTAGGCTGCTTAGTCCATGCTACCCCTAGGATAGCTTGTCTAATAAGGTTGACTTACAACCAGACACCATAAGGGATTGTTTGGTCAGGTAGTAGGTGGTTCCAGAATTGGAAACATCCCCTACCAGGCCAACTTCTCACAATAAGGGATTGTTTGGTCTGATAATAGGTGGTTCCAGAATTGGAAACATCACCTATCAGGCCAACTTCTCACATTAGGCCTTCCATAGGAGTGGCTCACAGGTTGATATGTGTCTAGATATAGGTTTAGATATAGGTATACTATATCTAAGTAAGGGGTGGTGTAGGAGAGTAGGGTCTGCTATCCTATGGTCACCCAAAATTTTTGCTTTTTGCTTCACTGGTTTTCGACTACTGAGGCTGTGGGCCTGCTGATCAGACCCCCAGCCTGCTGTTCTCTCACTAAATTAATGACACATGTGCTATAGGCACATACCAATTGGAAATGGACTCCTTGTCAGCCCCTGTAGAATGCACTATAGGTGCACAGGGCACAGGAGCCACTAAGGCCTACCAGGGGCTGCAGCATATCTTTTGCCACCCCTGGCTGGTTCTTAAATTGACACAACTGGCTGATCACTCAGCTGGGGTAAGGTGGTGTACACACCCCTTGCTTAGATATAGTATACCTATGTCTAAACCTATATCTGGACACATGTAAACCTGTGAGCCACTCCTATAGACAGGCCTCACCAATCCTGGAGGCTGGGTGCATGGTTTTTATGTGAGATGGAGCTCTAGCATGAGCTGAGCCTGTCTGCAGCCGTCGGGAACAAATCCCTAAGCTGTTTCAGGATAATGCCATACCATATACTATTAAGTGCCTTATAATCCTCGCGGTTATTTAGCAACTCTGGTTTGGCTTTATCAAAACATGTCGTGTAAGGTGTCATACGCTTTGGAATACCATCCCCTCGCCAGTTCTGGCGACGGGGATGGCATTCCACCCCTCTAGAGGGGTAAGACATGTTACTTCACTTTAATGCGGTTGATTTCTCCAAAGGCCTTAAGATCCACAAAATGGATGCCTCTGCCACAGACAAATGTCTGGACCCCTGGAGCTGACCGAAACCCAGTCAAGGGGGTCCTGGACAAAGGGTTTCCTGTCACAGGAGGGTGTCACCGCCCTCCAGACAGGAGATAGTGTATTGTAGCAGGGAGGTTTGAAAGAAACCAGACACTGCCTGGGGCGCACAAGGCTGCCCCTTGCATAATCCGGCCAAACCGGTTCTGGGGCACTCCAGCCCTCGTGCCAGGGCGGCCTGGATCAAAGGAAGGGGGTGTATCCACCCACTTCCTGGGTCCCACCCATAGGAGGGGACCTAGCAGGTAATCACGCCCACCAGATTCGAATAAGAGTGGGAGCAGTGCCAATGCACATCAGATTTCCTGGAAGAAACATTTGAAACGATTCTGGACCCTTCGCCCTCCATCTCAACGTGGAAGCCCGAAGAATCTCCCTTGTGGTCAAGGAGTGACCACCCTGCAGCAGCAGGCACCATCCAGCCCTCGACATCTACTTAGTTGCAGTTCCCGCCGGAACTCGAGCGACTGAGATCGACGAGATCAAGCCTGCCCAGCTTCTAACAGCCCGATCCACAGTCCATGCAAAGCTGAGACCCGTGGAGGCGACCGGAAGCGTGGGGCACGCCATCTTGAAGTGACCACGAGACGCTGACCGTGCAGCCCACGAGTGACCCTCGAAGCTGTACACCGGGGTTTGAGAAGCCCCCACCCTGAGCTACTCCTGAGCCGAAGTTCAGCCCTCCACACTCGACGAGTGCTGCGTGGGGCCCTTTGGCACGATTTGGCTCAACGCGTTGGCCCGGTCACTTGCCAGCTGGCTTGTGGTCCCTGTGCCGACGAACTACCAAAGAAGACTCGTGAATCTGGTTGCTCCAGATCCACACCAGCTCCCCTGAAAAGGAGCCCCGACTCTGACCTTCCTGGTCCGAGTGAGAAGCAATCTTCCGATCCTGCGTGGATTGCTCTTACCAAGGCTTGTTTGCTCCAAACCTGAAGCCGACTGCACCGACGGTGAGAGCCTGCGTGGGACAGATCGTGACCTGCTCCTGGACGTCGCAGATGCCCCAGAGCCCACGTGACAGCGGAGAGAAGCTCCTCGACGACCACCTGATTGCGCCCGACATTGCCTGGTTCCGTCCTGGTTCCACCCTGGTCACTGCTGAGTGACCCAGACTCTGTCCCCTCTGCTTTCAGGTACTCTACAACTTGAGTCCACCCTTGGACTCCACCGGACACTTCGTCTTCACCCTGCCTGCAGCCCTTTCAGCTTCAAGCACCAAGAGCCTGCGTGTCAAAACCCGACGCCACTTCGACCCTGTGCACCCACTTCCTGTGGGTGAGGTAACTTTGCTCCGCCGGTGTTCCCACACTGGTGCACACCTCTAGGGTCTGTGTGTTAAGTTTTGTTCCTCTAGGTTCAGCGGAAGTGTCCTTAAACTTTAACTATTTGACTTTTACGCACCATTGGTTAACATTGGTGCATGCGTGCGCTTTCCGCACATCTCCCGAATCCCGAGGGCCATTCCCGACTTCAGCATTGCTTGTCCTGACTGCTCCCAGCGATTCCCTAGGCCCTAGGCCTAACCACTGTTCGAGTGGCCTCTCTTATACCACTTGTTTAGTATATGGTTTGAGTGGCCCCCCGCCCTCATCCATAATTGTGCAACTTGTATGTTTAAACAGTGCTTTTGATTTAACGCTTGTGCCCCTTTATTCATAAAGAATACTGGGGATTGTTTTTAGTAATAAACACATATATTTTTATAATATATACTTGTGGGGTGTCCTTTCATTTGGTATTACAGGATTGTATGTGGTAAAACAGCTCGCTTAACACGACCTCTTAAGTTAAGCCTTTAGGCTGCTTAGTCCATGCTACCCCTAGGATAGCTTGTCTAATAAGGTTGACTTACAACCAGACACCATAAGGGGATTGTTTGGTCAGGTAGTAGGTGGTTCCAGAATTGGAAACATCCCCTACCAGGCCAACTTCTCACATTGGTGAGCAGCGGTGCGGATTTGAGCTTGCTGTTGTTTTACCATTGCAATCTTTATATCAAATTGAAAGATCACATCAAGTACCTCTAGGTACATATAAAATCAAAAGCTTAGCATATTAAGTTCTACTGAACTTAGTAGTTGTAGGTTGAAGGGAGTAGCACACCCCTGACTACAACTCACTAGCAAGGTCCAGTAGGAAAACACTTAGTGTAGGTAAGTGCACCACTTACACCTCACTAGTAACCATGTCTGACACAGGAAAGGCCTCAGGGTCTAGTCCTGTGACAGTTGACCCTACCCAGGCAACTTTTGGATATGACAAACTAACCCGCAGAGACTTGATTGCCTTGTGCAAAGCAAGAGGGTTAAAAAGGGGCAGAAGCCCCACCT
This sequence comes from Lissotriton helveticus, assembly GCF_964261635.1. NCBI lineage: Eukaryota > Metazoa > Chordata > Amphibia > Caudata > Salamandridae > Lissotriton > Lissotriton helveticus. Next base: position 892,047 of record NW_027611721.1, on the reverse strand, counting down.
GCCTAATCCTGGTAGAAATCCTAGAACAGGATGACTTAGAGAAGGCAAAAGCAGCTTCCCTAGAAACAGGAACTGGAGGGAACCCCCCTGTAGTTGATCCCCCTGAAGAGGAGGATGATGATGACTTGGATGAGGACTCAGATGGTGGGGACTCACAAGTACAGGATCAGGGTAGCCAGGTTCCAGTTGGTAGGCTTAGCCAGGCCAACTTGGACCTACTGGGGAATGGAGAGGGCCAGCACCTCCCCAGAACCCAACATGTGATTCTCCCAGGCAACAGAAGAGTGAGATCTCCCTCAGGGGACTCTCATCTTTCTAGTGCCTCCAGAGAATCAGAGAGAGGCATGAGTGCTTCTCAGAAAGCTGAGCATAGGGCTAGAATGAGGGCTGTCAGACTCCAGATAGAGAGAGAGGAGGTAGCCCTGAGCCAAGCTAAGCTTACCTTAGCTCAAGCTAAACTTGCCTTGGCAAGAGAGCAGAAATTAAGTGGCTTAGATGTCACTGGTGGCAGCAATTTTCCAAGAGAAAAAGACAGGGCCTATGACAATAGAAACCTGACCAAGATTGTGCCCCCCTTTAAAGAAGGGGATGACATCCACAAATGGATGACTGCTCTTGAGAGAGCCTGCATGGTACAGCAGGTTCCTGAGAATCAGTGGGCTGCAATTTTGTGGTACTCCTTTTCTGAGAAAGGGAGGGACAGGCTCCTCACAGTTAGACCTGAGGATGCCAAAAACTACTCTGTTTTGAAGAGTGCTCTCATTGAAGGGTATGGCCTAACCACTGAGCAATACAGGTTGTTGTTCAGAGACACCCAGAAAGCACAGACTCAAGACTGGACTGATTTTGTGGAGTGTGCCACTAAGGCTTTGGAGGGTTGGTTACAGGGAAGTGAAGTTTCAGACTATACAGGATTGTACAATCTTATGATGAGAGAACAGATCCTTAATAACTGTACAAACCAGCTGTTGCATCAATACCTTATTGACTCTGATCTGACCTCTCCCCAAGAATTGGGAAAGAAGGCAGACAAATGGGTCAGAACAAGGATTAAGCAGAAACCCCAGAACCAAGGTGGTGACCAGAAGAAAACAGACCAGAAGGGTGGTAATCAGAATCAGAAAGATAAAGAAAAAGACCAGAAGTCTTCAGGCCCCCAAACTAATAGTAAGGAGGGTGGTTCCCAAAATGGTAACAAGAAGAAGAAGAACAAAGGTCCAAAGACACCTTGGTGTAATACCTGCAAATCAGTTTCACACTGGGGCAGTGAGTGCACCAAGGCAAATCCAGTTCCCACCACTACAGCTCCTAAAGCAACTGCAACCCCAAGTACAGTAAGCAGTGGTGGAACACAGTCCAAGGGTGTAGCTGGGTTGACCCTGGGTATTGAAGTAGGATCTGGCCTAGTCAGAGTCCCTACACAGGCAGTTCTTCTGTATGATGTGGACATTGAGTTGCCCACTGCAGTAAGCCCCACTAACCTGGGCAAATACAGGCAGACTCCCTTAATAAATGAGAAACTGGCTCAAGCTTACAGGGACACATGTGCTAGTGTCACCATGGTGACCCCTGGCTTTGTGGACCCTGGACAGATTGTACTAGGAGAGAGCTACCTAGTAACCAATGCAAGCAACTCCACTACCTCCCATAGTGTGGCAGTTGTGAACTTCTCCTGGGGAGGGGTTGATGGCCTAAAGAAAGTTGTGGTGAGTGCAGACCTACCAGTAGACTGTCTGTTAGGCAATGACCTTGAAAGCTCAGCATGGTCAGAAGTGGAGTACAGGACTCATGCAGAAATGCTAGGGATTTCAGAGCATGTCCTTGCCATGACAAGGGCTCAGGCTAAGAAGTGCCTTCCTGAACCAGTGGTGGATCTTGAGACAATAGACCAGCCACAACCCAAGAGAAGGAGCAAGAGAGGAAAGGCCTCGCCTTCCACCTTGCCCCAGGTTGAGGATCAGGTTTCAGAGGAAACTGATTCTGCAGTCCAAGAGGAGACTGTCTCTGAGGAGCTTGAACCTGACCAGGTTGAGTTTCTGGGGACAGGGGGACCCTCAAGGGCAGACCTGAGGCAGGCTCAATTAGATTGCCCTTCCCTTGAACCCCTCAGACAGCAGGCTGCTGCTGAGGCTGCTGGGGATGCCCAAGGTACCCATACTGTGTATTGGGATGAGGGACTCCTTTACTCAGAGGCTAGAGCCCCCAAGCCTGGCATGACCAGGAGGTTGGTGATACCTCTGCAGTTTAGGGGATTCCTCCTTACCTTGGCCCATGATATTCCCCTTGCAGGACACTTAGGCCAGAACAAGACGTGGGACAGGCTTGTTCCACACTTTCACTGGCCTCACATGTCAGAGGATGTCAAGGAGTTTTGTCGCTCCTGTGTCACTTGCCAAGCCAGTGGTAAGTCAGGTGGCACCACAAAGGCCCCCCTAATACCACTACCTGTGGTGGGGGTCCCCTTTGAGAGAGTTGGAATTGATATTGTGGGTCCAATGGACCCCCAAACAGCATCTGGGAACAGATTCATACTGGTGGTAGTGGATCATGCCACCAGGTACCCAGAGGCTATTCCCCTAAGGACCACCACAGCACCTGTGGTGGCAAAAGCCCTCATTGCAGTTTTCTCAAGAGTGGGCTTTCCTAAGGAGGTACTATCAGATAGAGGGACAAATTTTATGTCCAGCTATCTAAAAGCAATGTGGAAGGAATGTGGAGTAAACTATAAGTTTACCACCCCATATCATCCACAATGCAATGGGCTTGTGGAGAGATTTAACAAGACCCTTAAAGGCATGATAAAGGGATTACCAGAGAAGCTCAGGCGGAAATGGGACATTCTTTTACCCTGCCTGCTCTTTGCTTACAGAGAGGTCCCACAGAAGGGGGTTGGCTACAGCCCTTTTGAACTTTTGTTTGGCCACCCTGTGAGAGGTCCCTTGTGTTTGGTGAAGGAAGGATGGGAGTTACCTCTCAAAAAGCCCAAACTAGACATAGTGGACTATGTACTTGGTCTCCGCTCCAGGATGGCTGAGTACATGGAAAGAGCATCCAAAAACCTGGAGGCCAGCCAAGAATTGCAGAAAGCTTGGCATGACCAAAAGGCTGTACTGGTAGAGTTCCAACCAGGACAGAAGGTATGGGTACTGGAGCCAGTGGCTCCAGCAGCACTCCAAGACAAATGGAGTGGACCCTATCCTATTATTGAGAAGAAAGGGGAAGTCACCTACTTGGTAGACTTTGGAACACCCAGGAGCCCTCACAGGGTAATCCATGTGAATCGCTTGAAAGCATTTGTAGACAGGGAGGACATGAGCTTGCTCATGGCCACAGATGGGGAACAGGAGGAAGAGAGTGACCCTCTCCCAGACCTGCTTTCCCAGAACCCTGATGATGGTTCAGTTGATGGAGTAGCCTTGGCAGGCAGCCTCACTGACCAGCAACAGAGGGACTGCAGACAAGTTTTGCAGGCTCACAGGCAAATGTTTTCACTCACACCCAGCCAAACTGACTGGTGTACCCATGTTGTGGACACTGGTGACAGTCTGCCTGTCAAGAATAAGATCTACAGGCAACCTGATCATGTCAGGGATTGCATCAAGGCTGAGGTGCAAAAGATGTTGGAGCTTGGAGTGATTGAGCCATCAGAGAGCCCATGGGCCAGCCCAGTAGTCCTGGTGCCAAAACCTCATACCCAAGATGGTAAGAGAGAAATGAGGTTTTGCGTGGATTACAGGGGTCTCAATGCTGTCACTAGGACAGATGCTCACCCCATTCCAAGAGCAGATGAGCTCATTGACAGATTGGCTTCTGCCAAGTTTCTGAGCACATTTGATCTGACAGCTGGCTACTGGCAAATCAGACTAGCTGAGGAGTCAAAAGCCAAAACAGCATTCTCTACCCCTAGTGGACATTATCAGTTTGTGGTAATGCCCTTTGGTTTGAAGAATGCACCTGCCACTTTCCAAAGGTTGGTGAACCAAGTCCTTACTGGGTTGGATGACTTTTGTGCAGCTTATCTGGATGATATTGCTGTCTTTAGCTCCACCTGGGAGGATCACCTGATCCACCTGAAGAAAGTTTTGGAGGCCCTGCAAAAGGCAGGTGTAGGAAGGTGGCTACCTGACTATGGTTACCCCAGATTTTTTGCCTGTGTTTAGCTGGTTTTTTGACTTAGTTGACCTGGTTTCCTGCTAATCAGGGCCCCGGGCCATCTGCTCTCTCTGTAAAATGGATTCCATGTACCCTAGGTACATACCAATTGGAAATGGACTCCTTGTCAGCCCCTGTAGAATGCACTATAGGTGCACAGGGCACAGGAGCCACTAAGGCCTACCAGGGGCTGCAGCATATCTTTTGCCACCCCTGGCTGGTTCTTAAATTGACACAACTGGCTGATCACTCAGCTGGGGTAAGGTGGTGTACACACCCCTTGCTTAGATATAGTATACCTATGTCTAAACCTATATCTGGACACATGTAAACCTGTGAGCCACTCCTATAGACAGGCCTCACCAATCCTGGAGGCTGGGTGCATGGTTTTTATGTGAGATGGAGCTCTAGCATGAGCTGAGCCTGTCTGCAGCCGTCGGGAACAAATCCCTAAGCTGTTTCAGGATAATGCCATACCATATACTATTAAGTGCCTTATAATCCTCGCGGTTATTTAGCAACTCTGGTTTGGCTTTATCAAAACATGTCGTGTAAGGTGTCATACGCTTTGGAATACCATCCCCTCGCCAGTTCTGGCGACGGGGATGGCATTCCACCCCTCTAGAGGGGTAAGACATGTTACTTCACTTTAATGCGGTTGATTTCTCCAAAGGCCTTAAGATCCACAAAATGGATGCCTCTGCCACAGACAAATGTCTGGACCCCTGGAGCTGACCGAAACCCAGTCAAGGGGGTCCTGGACAAAGGGTTTCCTGTCACAGGAGGGTGTCACCGCCCTCCAGACAGGAGATAGTGTATTGTAGCAGGGAGGTTTGAAAGAAACCAGACAGTGCCTGGGGAGCACAAGGCTTCCCCTTGCATAATCCGGTCAAACTGGTTCTGGGGCAGCCCAGCCCCAGCTCCAGTGAGACCTGGACAAAGGAAAGGGGGTGTAACCACCCCCCTTCCTGGTCCCACCCATAGGGAGGGACCTAGCAGGAGATCCACCCCTCAGATTGGAATAAGAGTGGGAGCAGTGCCCTAGCACAGCAGATCATCCTGAAATCACCTTTAAACTAAGAAGACGACTGGACTTCGACATTCTGATGATAGAAGACTGAAGAGAATCTCCCTTGTGGCCTAGGAGGGGCCACCCTGTGAACACAGGCACCACCCAGCACCTCGACGTCTGCTTTGCCGCCGCCTCCCGCCGGAGCCCGAGTGCAGAGCCTGACAAGACCCAGCTTCCCAGACTTCTCCCAGCCCGATCCACAGTCCCTGCAAAGAAGGGACCCGTGGAGGCACCGAGAGACGTGGGAGCGGACATCTTGAAAGACCCCCGAGACGCTGACTGCGCAGCACCCGAGGCACCCTCGACTCTGTGCTTTGGGGTTTGAGAAGCCCCACAATCGAGCAGCATTTGCACCAAAGATCAGCCCTCCAGCATCTCCACGATCTGCGTGGGGCCCTTTTGCTTTGTGCCACTCGACTCGCCATCCCGGCCGCTTGTCACGTGGTCAGCGGCCATCTTGGCGACGAAACCTACAATTCACACTGTGGGTCTGGTTGCTCCAGACCTGCCCTCGCTCCTGTAGAAAGGAGTACCCGCTCTGACCTTGCTGGTCCGAGTAATAAGCCTTTTTCACTTTCCCCGTGGCTTGCATTAGCCAAGGCTTGTTTGCTTCAATCGAGTTGCCGACACCGCCATCAGCTAGAGCCTTCGAGGGACAGCTCGTGATCGACTCCTGGACGTCCTTGACCTCTTCGTGTCCACGTGGCTGCAGAGAGAAGCAACCCCTCATCACCTGTTTGCACCCGACTTTGCCTGGTTCCAATCTGGTTCCACGGTGGTCACTGGCCAGTGACTTTGAACACTGTCCCCTCTGCTTTCAGGTCTTCACCACTTCAGATCCACCCTTGGATCCACCGGACACTTCTCCTTCACATCGCCTGCAGCGTCTTCAGCTTCAAGCGCCAAGAACCTGCGTGTCAAAACCCGACGCCACTTCGACCCTGTGCACCCACTTCCTGTGGGTGAGGTAACTTTGCTCCGCCGGTGTTCCCACACTGGTGCACACCTCTAGGGTCTGTGTGTTAAGTTTTGTTCCTTAAGGTTCAGCGGAAGTGTCCTTAAACTTTAACTATTTGACTTTTACGCACCATTGGTTAACATTGGTGCATGCGTGCGCTTTCCGCACATCTCCCGAATCCCGAGGGCCATTCCCGACTTCAGCATTGCTTGTCCTGACTGCTCCCAGCGATTCCCTAGGCCCTAGGCCTAACCACTGTTCGAGTGGCCTCTCTTATACCACTTGTTTAGTATATGGTTTGAGTGGCCCCCCGCCCTCATCCATAATTGTGCAACTTTGTATGTTTAAACAGTGCTTTTGATTTAACGCTTGTGCCCCTTTATTCATAAAGAATACTGGGGATTGTTTTTAGTAATAAACACATATATTTTTATAATATATACTTGTGTGGTGTCCTTTCATTTGGTATTACAGGATTGTATGTGGTAAAACAGCTCGCTTAACACGACCTCTTAAGTTAAGCCTTTAGGCTGCTTAGTCCATGCTACCCCTAGGATAGCTTGTCTAATAAGGTTGACTTACAACCAGACACCATAAGGGGATTGTTTGGTCAGGTAGTAGGTGGTTCCAGAATTGGAAACACCCCCTACCAGGCCAACTTCTCACATTGGTGAGCAGCGGTGCGGATTTGAGCTTGCTGTTGTTTTACCATTGCAATCTTTATATCAAATTGAAAGATCACATCAAGTACCTCTAGGTACATATAAAATCAAAAGCTTAGCATATTAAGTTCTACTGAACTTAGTAGTTGTAGGTTGAAGGGAGTAGCACACCCCTGACTACAACTCACTAGCAAGGTCCAGTAGGAAAACACTTAGTGTAGGTAAGTGCACCACTTACACCTCACTAGTAACCATGTCTGACACAGGAAAGGCCTCAGGGTCTAGTCCTGTGACAGTTGACCCTACCCAGGCAACTTTTGGATATGACAAACTAACCCGCAGAGACTTGATTGCCTTGTGCAAAGCAAGAGGGTTAAAAAGGGGCAGAAGCCCCACCTGCCTAATCCTGGTAGAAATCCTAGAACAGGATGACTTAGAGAAGGCAAAAGCAGCTTCCCTAGATACAGGAACTGGAGGGAACCCCCCTGCAGTTGATCCCCTTGAAGAGGAGGATGATGATGACTTGGATGAGGACTCAGATGTTGAGGACTTAGGAGTACAGGATCAGGGTAGCCAGGTTCCAGTTGGTAGGCTTAGCCAGGCCAACTTGGACCTACTGGGGAATGGAGAGGGCCAGCACCTCCCCAGAACCCAACATATGATTCTCCCCGACAACAGAAGAGTGAGATCTCCCTCAGGGGACTCTCATCTTTCTAGTGCCTCCAGAGAATCAGAGAGAGGCATGAGTGCTTCTCAGAAAGCTGAGCATAGGGCCAGAATGAGGGCTGTCCAACTCCAAATAGAGAGGGAGGAGGTAGCCTTGGCTCAAGCTAAACTTAGCATGGCCCAAGCTAAACTTGCCTTGGCAAGAGAGAAAAAATTGTGTGGCTTAGATGCCACTGGTGGCAGCAATATTCCTAAAGAGAAACCCAGGTCCTATGATAGTAGAAACCTGACAAAGATTGTGCCCCCCTTCAAAGAAGGGGATGACATCCACAAATGGATGACTGCTCTTGAGAGAGCCTGCATGGTACAGCAGGTTCCTGAGGAACAGTGGGCAGCAATCTTATGGTACTCCTTTTCAGAGAAAGGGAGAGACAAGCTCCTCACTGTCAGACATGAGGATGCAAACAATTACAAAGTCCTGAAGAGTGTTCTGATAGATGGGTTTGGCTTAACCACTGAACAGTACAGGTTCAAGTTCAGAGACACCCAGAAGACACAGACTCAGGACTGGACTGATTTTGTAGATTGTGCTACTAAGGCTCTGGAGGGTTGGCTACATGGCAGCAAAGTACATGACTTTACAGGATTGTATAATTTGATTATGAGGGAGCAGATCCTAAGTAATTGTCAGAACCAGCTCTTACACCAGCACCTGGTAGACTCTGATCTGACCTCTCCCCAAGAATTGGGAAAGAAGGCAGACAAATGGGTCAGAACCAGGATTAGGCCTAAGAATCAGGACAGTAACCAGAAGAAGGAGTCTACCAAGCCTCAAGATAAGGGTGGGGATAAAAGTAAAGAAAAGACTTCCCCAGGGCCCCAAAACTCCAAGGATGGGGGTGGGTCCCAAGACACTTCTTCAACTGAGAAAAAACCCTATTGTTATCCCTGTAAACAGGTGGGGCATTACAAAACAGACAGCTGTTGTCCCAAGAATAACAATAAAGAAAATATACCTCCAAAGCCAGCTTCAACACCTCCTGTTACTGTCAGCAGTAATCCCCCAGGAAGTGGAAGCACACCCAGGAATCTGGGTGGGTTTACTTTTGGAAATCAGGTGGACCCTGGCCTATCCAGGTCCCCATCACCCAATGATCTTGTTTATGAGGCTGGCATGGGGTTTGCCAACTTCTCTGCTTGCCCAAATACTTTGAGCAAGTATAGACAAGAACCCATCATCAATGGTTTAAGAGTTGAAGCTTTTAGAGACACAGGGGCTAGCATCACCATGGTGGCTGATGGCATAGTCCCCTCTAAGCAACTTTTACCTGGTGCCACATACCAGGTAATAAACATTGATGGCATCCAAACAAATCATCCCATGGCAGTAGTAAGTCTCAGCTGGGGAGGTGTCACTGGCCCAAAGAGAGTGGCAGTGTCACCAAACTTGCCTGTGGACTGTCTACTGGGTAATGATTTAGAAATCTCAGCCTGGGCTGAGGTTGAACAGGAAACCCATTCTAGAATGGTGAATTCCCATGGAAAGGTTAGTGAGGCTGTAATGGCTACAGCCCCAATTCAAGATGTCCTTCCTGAAAAGGTTGGTAGGGCGGAGATACTCCCTGCCCCATCTTTAGCAAAAGCTCTTCCTGAACAGAATAGCAAAGCTGTTATGATAACAGCAGAAACCCAAACTGAGTCTCCTCCTGAAAAGGTTGGTGGGGCTGTGATGGCCACAGCCCAAACTCAAACTGACACGTGTGTTGTGAAACCTGAAATGATGGATAACTCCACACAAACTGAGAGCATGGAGGAGGAAGAGAAATCTCCCCCTCACCAGACTTTAGGACAGGATCAGCCTCCTCAGGGAACTGATCTTACCCCTGATGAAGGAACTGCCCCAGAGGTGGTTGGGCCTAGCCTGACAGAACCTCTGATGTCAGTGGACCCTTCTCAGGTGGGACCCAGTCTGGAGCAGGTAACCTGCCCCTCTCTCCCTTGCCTTAGCCAGCCCAGGGCTGCAGAGGACAAGAAGGACAGTGAGACCCAGAGGGCCCCCTGTCAAATAAAGCACCCCCATCAAAAGATTAGGTGCACCAAAACTAGTAGCCCTAGTAAGGTGAAAACTTTAAAAACTCCTGAGGGAGCCCCCTTAAAAACAGTTAGGGACCTCCCCCAGATGGATTCTGTTGGGCACAGCCAAACCTGGGACCCAAAGGGCCCAAACCGGAACTGTCCCTCCAGCAAGCCAAACAGAGGGACCCAGCCTCCAGCTTTAGGTAGCCAGAGGTTGACCCTGAGAGCACAGTGCAACTCAGTTAAAGAAAGAAAGGCACACATGGTGGAAGATAATTGGAGGAAGCTAAGCCCTAAATTAGTAGAGCCTCACTTCAATACTCCATATCCAAACCAGCCTTTAACTTTGCATAAACACACCCAAGGTAGTGATTCCCTATGGTGGAGACCCTCTAATACCCAAAGGGTGAGGGACTGCTTAGTGGACCATGAGACAGGGGGTACCCATGCTAGTGCAGGTACTTCCTTATATGGCCACTCAGGCAATATAGGCTTACCTGGCCAAGGATAGCCTTATCTCCTTTCGTTTGGGGGGGGGTTATGTAGGAAGGTGGCTACCTGACTATGGTTACCCCAGATTTTTTGCCTGTGTTTAGCTGGTTTTTTGACTTAGTTGACCTGGTTTCCTGCTAATCAGGGCCCCGGGCCATCTGCTCTCTCTGTAAAATGGATTCCATGTACCCTAGGTACATACCAATTGGAAATGGACTCCTTGTCAGCCCCTGTAGAATGCACTATAGGTGCACAGGGCACAGGAGCCACTAAGGCCTACCAGGGGCTGCAGCATATCTTTTGCCACCCCTGGCTGGTTCTTAAATTGACACAACTGGCTGATCACTCAGCTGGGGTAAGGTGGTGTACACACCCCTTGCTTAGATATAGTATACCTATGTCTAAACCTATATCTGGACACATGTAAACCTGTGAGCCACTCCTATAGACAGGCCTCACCAATCCTGGAGGCTGGGTGCATGGTTTTTATGTGAGATGGAGCTCTAGCATGAGCTGAGCCTGTCTGCAGCCGTCGGGAACAAATCCCTAAGCTGTTTCAGGATAATGCCATACCATATACTATTAAGTGCCTTATAATCCTCGCGGTTATTTAGCAACTCTGGTTTGGCTTTATCAAAACATGTCGTGTAAGGTGTCATACGCTTTGGAATACCATCCCCTCGCCAGTTCTGGCGACGGGGATGGCATTCCACCCCTCTAGAGGGGTAAGACATGTTACTTCACTTTAATGCGGTTGATTTCTCCAAAGGCCTTAAGATCCACAAAATGGATGCCTCTGCCACAGACAAATGTCTGGACCCCTGGAGCTGACCGAAACCCAGTCAAGGGGGTCCTGGACAAAGGGTTTCCTGTCACAGGAGGGTGTCACCGCCCTCCAGACAGGAGATAGTGTATTGTAGCAGGGAGGTTTGAAAGAAACCAGACAGTGCCTGGGGAGCACAAGGCTTCCCCTTGCATAATCCGGTCAAACTGGTTCTGGGGCAGCCCAGCCCCAGCTCCAGTGAGACCTGGACAAAGGAAAGGGGGTGTAACCACCCCCCTTCCTGGTCCCACCCATAGGGAGGGACCTAGCAGGAGATCCACCCCTCAGATTGGAATAAGAGTGGGAGCAGTGCCCTAGCACAGCAGATCATCCTGAAATCACCTTTAAACTAAGAAGACGACTGGACTTCGACATTCTGATGATAGAAGACTGAAGAGAATCTCCCTTGTGGCCTAGGAGGGGCCACCCTGTGAACACAGGCACCACCCAGCACCTCGACGTCTGCTTTGCCGCCGCCTCCCGCCGGAGCCCGAGTGCAGAGCCTGACAAGACCCAGCTTCCCAGACTTCTCCCAGCCCGATCCACAGTCCCTGCAAAGAAGGGACCCGTGGAGGCACCGAGAGACGTGGGAGCGGACATCTTGAAAGACCCCCGAGACGCTGACTGCGCAGCACCCGAGGCACCCTCGACTCTGTGCTTTGGGGTTTGAGAAGCCCCACAATCGAGCAGCATTTGCACCAAAGATCAGCCCTCCAGCATCTCCACGATCTGCGTGGGGCCCTTTTGCTTTGTGCCACTCGACTCGCCATCCCGGCCGCTTGTCACGTGGTCAGCGGCCATCTTGGCGACGAAACCTACAATTCACACTGTGGGTCTAGTTGCTCCAGACCTGCCCTCGCTCCTGTAGAAAGGAGTACCCGCTCTGACCTTGCTGGTCCGAGTAATAAGCCTTTTTCACTTTCCCCGTGGCTTGCATTAGCCAAGGCTTGTTTGCTTCAATCGAGTTGCCGACACCGCCATCAGCTAGAGCCTTCGAGGGACAGCTCGTGATCGACTCCTGGACGTCCTTGACCTCTTCGTGTCCACGTGGCTGCAGAGAGAAGCAACCCCTCATCACCTGTTTGCACCCGACTTTGCCTGGTTCCAATCTGGTTCCACGGTGGTCACTGGCCAGTGACTTTGAACACTGTCCCCTCTGCTTTCAGGTCTTCACCACTTCAGATCCACCCTTGGATCCACCGGACACTTCTCCTTCACATCGCCTGCAGCGTCTTCAGCTTCAAGCGCCAAGAACCTGCGTGTCAAAACCCGACGCCACTTCGACCCTGTGCACCCACTTCCTGTGGGTGAGGTAACTTTGCTCCGCCGGTGTTCCCACACTGGTGCACACCTCTAGGGTCTGTGTGTTAAGTTTTGTTCCTTAAGGTTCAGCGGAAGTGTCCTTAAACTTTAACTATTTGACTTTTACGCACCATTGGTTAACATTGGTGCATGCGTGCGCTTTCCGCACATCTCCCGAATCCCGAGGGCCATTCCCGACTTCAGCATTGCTTGTCCTGACTGCTCCCAGCGATTCCCTAGGCCCTAGGCCTAACCACTGTTCGAGTGGCCTCTCTTATACCACTTGTTTAGTATATGGTTTGAGTGGCCCCCCGCCCTCATCCATAATTGTGCAACTTTGTATGTTTAAACAGTGCTTTTGATTTAACGCTTGTGCCCCTTTATTCATAAAGAATACTGGGGATTGTTTTTAGTAATAAACACATATATTTTTATAATATATACTTGTGTGGTGTCCTTTCATTTGGTATTACAGGATTGTATGTGGTAAAACAGCTCGCTTAACACGACCTCTTAAGTTAAGCCTTTAGGCTGCTTAGTCCATGCTACCCCTAGGATAGCTTGTCTAATAAGGTTGACTTACAACCAGACACCATAAGGGGATTGTTTGGTCAGGTAGTAGGTGGTTCCAGAATTGGAAACACCCCCTACCAGGCCAACTTCTCACATCAGGCCTAACTATCAAGGCCACAAAGTGCCAGATAGGGCAGAGTAAGGTTGTATACCTGGGCCACCTAGTAGGTGGAGGCCAGGTTCAGCCACTGGAAAGCAAAATCCAGGCCATACAGGACTGGGCTCCTCCAGTTACCCAGACACAAGTCAGAGCCTTCTTGGGCCTGACTGGGTATTACAGAAAGTTTGTGAAAAACTATGGGTCTATAGTGACACCATTAAATGACTTGACATCCAAGAAGATGCCAAAAAAGGTTCAGTGGACAGTTAGCTGTCAGAAGGCATTTGAAGACCTGAAGAAGGCCATGTGCTCTGCACCTATCCTAAAGAGTCCTGACTACTCCAAACAGTTCATTGTTCAGACAGATGCTTCTGAGTTGGGGGTGGGAGCTGTACTCTCACAACTTAATCAAGATGGTCAAGACCAGCCAATTGCTTTCATTAGCAGGAGGCTAACCCCAAGAGAAAAACGTTGGTCAGCCATTGAGAGGGAGGCCTTTGCTGTGGTTTGGGCATTAAAGAAGTTGAGGTCCTACTTGTTTGGAACTCACTTCCTGGTGCAAACAGACCATAAGCCCCTCTTATGGCTTAATCAGATGAAGGGTGAAAATCCCAAACTGCTCAGGTGGTCCATTTCCCTACAGGGGATGGACTTTACAGTGGAGCACCGCCCAGGGACTGACCATGGTAATGCAGATGGTCTCTCCAGGTACTTCCACTTAGAACATGAAGACTTATCTGGTCAAGGTTAGTTTAATGTCCCTGCGTTTGGGGGGGGGTTGTGTAGGAGAGTAGGGTCTGCTATCCTATGGTCACCCAAAATTTTTGCTTTTTGCTTCACTGGTTTTCGACTACTGAGGCTGTGGGCCTGCTGATCAGACCCCCAGCCTGCTGTTCTCTCACTAAATTAATGACACATGTGCTATAGGCACATACCAATTGGAAATGGACTCCTTGTCAGCCCCTGTAGAATGCACTATAGGTGCACAGGGCACAGGAGCCACTAAGGCCTACCAGGGGCTGCAGCATATCTTTTGCCACCCCTGGCTGGTTCTTAAATTGACACAACTGGCTGATCACTCAGCTGGGGTAAGGTGGTGTACACACCCCTTGCTTAGATATAGTATACCTATGTCTAAACCTATATCTGGACACATGTAAACCTGTGAGCCACTCCTATAGACAGGCCTCACCAATCCTGGAGGCTGGGTGCATGGTTTTTATGTGAGATGGAGCTCTAGCATGAGCTGAGCCTGTCTGCAGCCGTCGGGAACAAATCCCTAAGCTGTTTCAGGATAATGCCATACCATATACTATTAAGTGCCTTATAATCCTCGCGGTTATTTAGCAACTCTGGTTTGGCTTTATCAAAACATGTCGTGTAAGGTGTCATACGCTTTGGAATACCATCCCCTCGCCAGTTCTGGCGACGGGGATGGCATTCCACCCCTCTAGAGGGGTAAGACATGTTACTTCACTTTAATGCGGTTGATTTCTCCAAAGGCCTTAAGATCCACAAAATGGATGCCTCTGCCACAGACAAATGTCTGGACCCCTGGAGCTGACCGAAACCCAGTCAAGGGGGTCCTGGACAAAGGGTTTCCTGTCACAGGAGGGTGTCACCGCCCTCCAGACAGGAGATAGTGTATTGTAGCAGGGAGGTTTGAAAGAAACCAGACACTGCCTGGGGCGCACAAGGCTGCCCCTTGCATAATCCGGCCAAACCGGTTCTGGGGCACTCCAGCCCTCGTGCCAGGGCGGCCTGGATCAAAGGAAGGGGGTGTATCCACCCACTTCCTGGGTCCCACCCATAGGAGGGGACCTAGCAGGTAATCACGCCCACCAGATTCGAATAAGAGTGGGAGCAGTGCCAATGCACATCAGATTTCCTGGAAGAAACATTTGAAACGATTCTGGACCCTTCGCCCTCCATCTCAACGTGGAAGCCCGAAGAATCTCCCTTGTGGTCAAGGAGTGACCACCCTGCAGCAGCAGGCACCATCCAGCCCTCGACGTCTACTTAGTTGCAGTTCCCGCCGGAACTCGAGCGACTGAGATCGACGAGATCAAGCCTGCCCAGCTTCTAACAGCCCGATCCACAGTCCATGCAAAGCTGAGACCCGTGGAGGCGACCGGAAGCGTGGGGCACGCCATCTTGAAGTGACCACGAGACGCTGACCGTGCAGCCCACGAGTGACCCTCGAAGCTGTACACCGGGGTTTGAGAAGCCCCCACCCTGAGCTACTCCTGAGCCGAAGTTCAGCCCTCCACACTCGACGAGTGCTGCGTGGGGCCCTTTGGCACGATTTGGCTCAACGCGTTGGCCCGGTCACTTGCCAGCTGGCTTGTGGTCCCTGTGCCGACGAACTACCAAAGAAGACTCGTGAATCTGGTTGCTCCAGATCCACACCAGCTCCCCTGAAAAGGAGCCCCGACTCTGACCTTCCTGGTCCGAGTGAGAAGCAATCTTCCGATCCTGCGTGGATTGCTCTTACCAAGGCTTGTTTGCTCCAAACCTGAAGCCGACTGCACCGACGGTGAGAGCCTGCGTGGAAAAGATCGTGACCTGCTCCTGGACGTCGCAGATGCCCCAGAGCCCACGTGACAGCGGAGAGAAGCTCCTCGACGACCACCTGATTGCGCCCGACATTGCCTGGTTCCGTCCTGGTTCCACCCTGGTCACTGCTGAGTGACCCAGACTCTGTCCCCTCTGCTTTCAGGTACTCTACAACTTGAGTCCACCCTTGGACTCCACCGGACACTTCGTCTTCACCCTGCCTGCAGCCCTTTCAGCTTCAAGCACCAAGAGCCTGCGTGTCAAAACCCGACGCCACTTCGACCCTGTGCACCCACTTCCTGTGGGTGAGGTAACTTTGCTCCGCCGGTGTTCCCACACTGGTGCACACCTCTAGGGTCTGTGTGTTAAGTTTTGTTCCTCTAGGTTCAGCGGAAGTGTCCTTAAACTTTAACTATTTGACTTTTACGCACCATTGGTTAACATTGGTGCATGCGTGCGCTTTCCGCACATCTCCCGAATCCCGAGGGCCATTCCCGACTTCAGCATTGCTTGTCCTGACTGCTCCCAGCGATTCCCTAGGCCCTAGGCCTAACCACTGTTCGAGTGGCCTCTCTTATACCACTTGTTTAGTATATGGTTTGAGTGGCCCCCCGCCCTCATCCATAATTGTGCAACTTGTATGTTTAAACAGTGCTTTTGATTTAACGCTTGTGCCCCTTTATTCATAAAGAATACTGGGGATTGTTTTTAGTAATAAACACATATATTTTTATAATATATACTTGTGGGGTGTCCTTTCATTTGGTATTACAGGATTGTATGTGGTAAAACAGCTCGCTTAACACGACCTCTTAAGTTAAGCCTTTAGGCTGCTTAGTCCATGCTACCCCTAGGATAGCTTGTCTAATAAGGTTGACTTACAACCAGACACCATAAGGGGATTGTTTGGTCAGGTAGTAGGTGGTTCCAGAATTGGAAACATCCCCTACCAGGCCAACTTCTCACAGGTGGTTACACCACCTTACCCCAGGTGAGTGATCAGCCAGTTGTGTCAATTTAAGAACCAGCCAGGGGTGGCAAAAGATATGCTGCAGCCCCTGGTAGGCCTTGGTGGCTCCTATGCCCTTGGCACCTATAGTGCATTATACAGGGGCTGACAAGGAGTCCATTTCCAATTGTGGTATGTACCTAGGGTACATGGAATCCATTTTACAGAGAGAGCAGATGGCCTGGGGCCCTGATTAGCAGGGAACCAGGTCAACTAAGTCAAAAAACCAGCTAAACACAGGCAAAAAATCTGGGGTAACCATAGTCAGGTAGCCACCTTCCTACAGTCCCCCAGGCTGTGCTTGGTCCCCCAGGCTGTGCTTGGTCCCCCTGGTTGCTCTTTGTCCCCCAGGCTGTGCTTGGTCCCCCAGGCTGTGCTTGGTCCCCCTGGTTGCTCTTGGTCCCCCTGGCTGTGCTTGGTACCCCTGGCTGTGCTTGGTCCCCCAGGCTGCTTGGTCCCCCAGGCTGTGCTTGGTCCCCCTGGTTGCTCTTGGTCCCCAAGCTGTGCTTGGTCCCCCAGGCTGTGCTTGCTCCCCCTGGTTGCTCTTGGTCCCCCAGGCTGTGTTTGGTCCCCCAGGCTGTGCTTGGTCCCCCAGGCTGTGCTTGGTCCCCCTGGTTGCTCTTGGTCCCCCAGGCTGTGCTTGGTCCCCCAGGCTGTGCTTGGTCCACCTGGTTGCTCTTGGTCCCCCAGGCTGTGCTTGGTACCCCTGGCTGTGCTTGGTCCCCCTGGTTGCTCTTGGTCCCCCAGGCTGTGCTTGGTCCCCCAGGCTGTGCTTGGTCCCCCTGGATGCTCTTGGTCCCCCTGGCTATGCTTGGTCTCCCTGGTTCCTCTTGGTCCCCCTGGCTGTGCTTGGTCCCCCAGGCTGTGCTTGGTCTCCCTGGTTGCTCTTGGTCCCCCTGGCTGTGCTTGGTACACCTGGCTGTGCTTGGTCCCCAGGCTGTGCTTGGTCCCCCAGGCTGTGCTTGGTCCCCCTGGTTGCTCTTGGTCCCCCAGGCTGTGCTTGGTCCCCCTGGTGCTCTTGGTCCCCCTGGCTGTGCTTGGTCCCCCTGGTTGCTCTTGGTCCCCCTGGCTGTGCTTGGTCCCCCTGGTTGCTCTTGGTCCCCCAGGCTGTGCTTGGTCCCCCAGGCTGTGCTTGGTCCCCCTGGTTGCTCTTGGTCCCCCAGGCTGTGCTTGGTCCCCCAGGCTGTGCTTGGTCCCCCTGGTTGCTCTTGGTCCCCCAGGCTGTGCTTGGTCCCCCAGGCTGTGCTTGGACCCCCTGGTTGCTCTTGGTCCTCCAGGCTGTGCTTGGTCCCCCAGGCTGTGCTTGGTCCCCCAGGCTGTGCTTGGTCCCCCTGGTTGCTCTTGGTCCCCCTGGCTGTGCTTGGTACCCCTGGCTGTGCTTGGTCCCCCTGGTTGCTCTTGGTCCCCCAGGCTGTGCTTGGTCCCTCTGGTTGCTCTTGGTCCCCCAGGCTGTGCTTGGTCCCCCAGGCTGTGCTTGTTCCCCCTGGTTGCTCTTGGTCCCCCAGGCTGTGCTTGGTCCCCCAGGCTGTGCTTGGCCCCCCTGGTTGCTCTTGGTCCCCCAGGCTGTGCTTGGTCCCCCAGGCTGTGCTTGGTCCCCCAGGCTGTGCTTGGTCCCCCTGGTTGCTCTTGGTCCCCCAGGCTGTGCTTGGTCCCCCAGGCTGTGCTTGGACTCCCTGGTTGCTCTTGGTCCCCCCAGGCTGTGCTTGGTCCCCCAGGCTGTGCTTGGTCCCCCAGGCTGTGCTTGGTCCCCCTGGTTGCTCCTGGTCCCCCTGGCTGTGCTTGGTCCCCCTGGCTGTGCTTGGTCCCCCTGGTTGCTCTTGGTCCCCCAGGCTGTGCTTGGTCCCCCAGGCTGTGCTTGGTCCCCCTGGTTGCTCTTGGTCCCCCAGGCTGCTTGGTCCCCCAGGCTGTGCTTGGCCCCCCTGGTTGCTCTTGGTCCCCCAGGCTGTGCTTGGTCCCCCAGGCTGTGCTTGGTCCCCCAGGCTGTGCTTGGTCCCCCTGGTTGCTCTTGGTCCCCCAGGCTGTGCTTGGTCCCCCAGGCTGTGCTTGGTCCCCCTGGTTGCTCTTGGTCCCCAAGGCTGTGCTTGGTCCCCCAGGCTGTGCTTGGTCCCCAGGCTGTGCTTGGTCCCCCTGGTTGCTCTTGGTCCCTGTGAGAAGTTGGCCTGGTAGGGGATGTTTCCAATTCTGGAACCACCTACTACCTGACCAAACAATCCCTTATGGTGTCTGGTTGTAAGTCAACCTTATTAGACAAGCTATCCTAGGGGTAGCATGGACTAAGCAGCCTAAAGGCTTAACTTAAGAGGTCGTGTTAAGCGAGCTGTTTTACCACATACAATCCTGTAATACCAAATGAAAGGACACCACACAAGTATATATTATAAAAATATATGTGTTTATTACTAAAAACAATCCCCAGTATTCTTTATGAATAAAGGGGCACAAGCGTTAAATCAAAAGCACTGTTTAAACATACAAGTTGCACAATTATGGATGAGGGCAGGGGGCCACTCGAACCATATACTAAACAAGTGGTATAAGAGAGGCCACTCGAACAGTGGTTAGGCCTAGGGCCTAGGGAATCGCTGGGAGCAGTCAGGACAAGCAATGCTGAAGTCGGGAATGGCCCTCGGGATTCGGGAGATGTGCGGAAAGCGCACGCATGCACCAATGTTAACCAATGGTGCGTAAAAGTCAAATAGTTAGAGTTTAAGGACACTTCCGCTGAACCTAGAGGAACAAAACTTAACACACAGACCCTAGAGGTGTGCACCAGTGTGGGAACACCGGCGGAGCAAAGTTACCTCACCCACAGGAAGTGGGTGCACAGGGTCGAAGTGGCGTCGGGTTTTGACACGCAGGCTCTTGGTGCTTGAAGCTGAAAGGGCTGCAGGCAGGGTGAAGACGAAGTGTCCGGTGGAGTCCAAGGGTGGACTCAAGTTGTAGAGTACCTGAAAGCAGAGGGGACAGAGTCTGGGTCACTCAGCAGTGACCAGGGTGGAACCAGGACGGAACCAGGCAATGTCGGGCGCAATCAGGTGGTCGTCGAGGAGCTTCTCTCCGCTGTCACGTGGGCTCTGGGGCATCTGCGACGTCCAGGAGCAGGTCACGATCTGTCCCACGCAGGCTCTCACCGTCGGTGCAGTCGGCTTCAGGTTTGGAGCAAACAAGCCTTGGTAAGAGCAATCCACGCAGGATCGGAAGATTGCTTCTCACTCGGACCAGGAAGGTCAGAGTCGGGGCTCCTTTTCAGGGGAGCTGGTGTGGATCTGGAGCAACCAGATTCACGAGTCTTCTTCGGTAGTTCGTCGGCACAGGGACCACAAGCCAGCTGGCAAGTGACCGGGCCAACGCGTTGAGCCAAATCGTGCCAAAGGGGCCCCACGCAGCACTCGTCGAGTGTGGAGGGCTGAACTTCGGCTCAGGAGTAGCTCAGGGTGGGGGCTTCTCAAACCCCTGTGTACAGCTTCGAGGGTCACTCGTGGGCTGCACGGTCAGCGTCTCGTGGTCACTTCAAGATGGCGTGCCCCACGCTTCCGGTCGCCTCCACGGGTCTCAGCTTTGCATGGACTGTGGATCGGGCTGTTAGAAGCTGGGCAGGCTTGATCTCGTCGATCTCAGTCGCTCGAGTTCCGGCGGGAACTGCAACTAAGTAGACGTCGAGGGCTGGATGGTGCCTGCTGCTGCAGGGTGGTCACTCCTTGACCACAAGGGAGATTCTTCGGGCTTCCACGTTGAGATGGAGGGCGAAGGGTCCAGAATATCGTTTCAAATGTTTCTTCCAGGAAATCTGAAGTGCATTGGCACTGCTCCCACTCTTATTCCAATCTGGGGGGCGTGATTACCTGCTAGGTCCCCTCCTATGGGTGGGACCCAGGAAGTGGGTGGATACCCCCCTTCCTTTGATCCAGGCCGCCTTGGCACGAGGGCTGGAGTGCCCCAGAACCGGTTTGGCCGGATTATGCAAGGGGCAGCCTTGTGCGCCCCAAGCAGTGTCTGGTTTCTTTCAAACCTCCCTGCTACAATACACTATCTCCTGTCTGGAGGGCGGTGACACCCTCCTGTGACAGGAAACCCTTTGTCCAGGACCCCCTTGACTGGGTTTCGGTCAGCTCCAGGGGTCCAGACATTTGTCTGTGGCAGAGGCATCCATTTTGTGGATCTTAAGGTCTTTGGAGAAATCAACCGCATTAAAGTAAAGTAACATGTCTTACCCCTCTAGAGGGGTGGAATGCCATCCCCGTCGCCAGAACTGGCGAGGGGATGGTATTCCAAAGCGTATGACACCTTACACGACATGTTTTGATAAAGCCAAACCAAAGTTGCTAAATAACCGCGAGGATTATAAGGCACTTAATAGTATATGGTATGGCATTATCCTGAAACAGCTTAGGGATTTGTTCCCGACGGCTGCAGACAGGCTCAGCTCATGCTAGAGCTCCATCTCACATAAAAACCATGCACCCAGCCTCCAGGATTGGTGAGGCCTGTCTATAGGAGTGGCTCACAGGTTTACATGTGTCCAGATATAGGTTTAGACATAGGTATACTATATCTAAGCAAGGGGTGTGTACACCACCTTACCCCAGCTGAGTGATCAGCCAGTTGTGTCAATTTAAGAACCAGCCAGGGGTGGCAAAAGATATGCTGCAGCCCCTGGTAGGCCTTAGTGGCTCCTGTGCCCTGTGCACCTATAGTGCATTCTACAGGGGCTGACAAGGAGTCCATTTCCAATTGGTATGTGCCTATAGCACATGTGTCATTAATTTAGTGAGAGAACAGCAGGCTGGGGGTCTGATCAGCAGGCCCACAGCCTCAGTAGTCGAAAACCAGTGAAGCAAAAAGCAAAAATTTGGGGTGACCATAGGATAGCAGACCCTACTCTCCTACACAACCCCCCCCCAAACGCAGGGACATTAAACTAACCTTGACCAGATAAGTCTTCATGTTCTAAGTGGAAGTACCTGGAGAGACCATCTGCATTACCATGGTCAGTCCCTGGGCGGTGCTCCACTGTAAAGTCCATCCCCTGTAGGGAAATGGACCACCTGAGCAGTTTGGGATTTTCACCCTTCATCTGATTAAGCCATAAGAGGGGCTTATGGTCTGTTTGCACCAGGAAGTGAGTTCCAAACAAGTAGGACCTCAACTTCTTTAATGCCCAAACCACAGCAAAGGCCTCCCTCTCAATGGCTGACCAACGTTTTTCTCTTGGGGTTAGCCTCCTGCTAATGAAAGCAATTGGCTGGTCTTGACCATCTTGATTAAGTTGTGAGAGTACAGCTCCCACCCCCAACTCAGAAGCATCTGTCTGAACAATGAACTGTTTGGAGTAGTCAGGACTCTTTAGGATAGGTGCAGAGCACATGGCCTTCTTCAGGTCTTCAAATGCCTTCTGACAGCTAACTGTCCACTGAACCTTTTTTGGCATCTTCTTGGATGTCAAGTCATTTAATGGTGTCACTATAGACCCATAGTTTTTCACAAACTTTCTGTAATACCCAGTCAGGCCCAAGAAGGCTCTGACTTGTGTCTGGGTAACTGGAGGAGCCCAGTCCTGTATGGCCTGGATTTTGCTTTCCAGTGGCTGAACCTGGCCTCCACCTACTAGGTGGCCCAGGTATACAACCTTACTCTGCCCTATCTGGCACTTTGTGGCCTTGATAGTTAGGCCTGCCTTTTGCAGGGCCTCCAAAACTTTCTTCAGGTGGATCAGGTGATCCTCCCAGGTGGAGCTAAAGACAGCAATATCATCCAGATAAGCTGCACAAAAGTCATCCAACCCAGTAAGGACTTGGTTCACCAACCTTTGGAAAGTGGCAGGTGCATTCTTCAAACCAAAGGGCATTACCACAAACTGATAATGCCCACTAGGGGTAGAGAATGCTGTCTTGGCCTTTGACTCCTCAGCTAGTCTGATTTGCCAGTAGCCAGCTGTCAGATCAAATGTGCTCAGAAACTTGGCAGAAGCCAATCTGTCAATGAGCTCATCTGCTCTTGGAATGGGGTGAGCATCTGTCCTAGTGACAGCATTGAGACCCCTGTAATCCACGCAAAACCTCATTTCTCTCTTACCATCTTGGGTATGAGGTTTTGGCACCAGGACTACTGGGCTGGCCCATGGGCTCTCTGATGGCTCAATCACTCCAAGCGCCAACATCTTTTGCACCTCAGCCCTGATGCAATCCCTGACATGATCAGTGTAGGAGAGTAGGGTCTGCTATCCTATGGTCACCCCAAATTTTTGCTTTTTGCTTCACTGGTTTTCGACTACTGAGGCTGTGGGCCTGCTGATCAGACCCCCAGCCTGCTGTTCTCTCACTAAATTAATGACACATGTGCTATAGGCACATACCAATTGGAAATGGACTCCTTGTCAGCCCCTGTAGAATGCACTATAGGTGCACAGGGCACAGGAGCCACTAAGGCCTACCAGGGGCTGCAGCATATCTTTTGCCACCCCTGGCTGGTTCTTAAATTGACACAACTGGCTGATCACTCAGCTGGGGTAAGGTGGTGTACACACCCCTTGCTTAGATATAGTATACCTATGTCTAAACCTATATCTGGACACATGTAAACCTGTGAGCCACTCCTATAGACAGGCCTCACCAATCCTGGAGGCTGGGTGCTTGGTTTTTATGTGAGATGGAGCTCTAGCATGAGCTGAGCCTGTCTGCAGCCGTCGGGAACAAATCCCTAAGCTGTTTCAGGATAATGCCATACCATATACTATTAAGTGCCTTATAATCCTCGCGGTTATTTAGCAACTCTGGTTTGGCTTTATCAAAACATGTCGTGTAAGGTGTCATACGCTTTGGAATACCATCCCCTCGCCAGTTCTGGCGACGGGGATGGCATTCCACCCCTCTAGAGGGGTAAGACATGTTACTTCACTTTAATGCGGTTGATTTCTCCAAAGGCCTTAAGATCCACAAAATGGATGCCTCTGCCACAGACAAATGTCTGGACCCCTGGAGCTGACCGAAACCCAGTCAAGGGGGTCCTGGACAAAGGGTTTCCTGTCACAGGAGGGTGTCACCGCCCTCCAGACAGGAGATAGTGTATTGTAGCAGGGAGGTTTGAAAGAAACCAGACACTGCCTGGGGCGCACAAGGCTGCCCCTTGCATAATCCGGCCAAACCGGTTCTGGGGCACTCCAGCCCTCGTGCCAGGGCGGCCTGGATCAAAGGAAGGGGGTGTATCCACCCACTTCCTGGGTCCCACCCATAGGAGGGGACCTAGCAGGTAATCACGCCCACCAGATTCGAATAAGAGTGGGAGCAGTGCCAATGCACATCAGATTTCCTGGAAGAAACATTTGAAACGATATTCTGGACCCTTCGCCCTCCATCTCAACGTGGAAGCCCGAAGAATCTCCCTTGTGGTCAAGGAGTGACCACCCTGCAGCAGCAGGCACCATCCAGCCCTCGACGTCTACTTGGTTGCAGTTCCCGCCGGAACTCGAGCGACTGAGATCGACGAGATCAAGCCTGCCCAGCTTCTAACAGCCCGATCCACAGTCCCTGCAAAGCTGAGACCCGTGGAGGCGACCGGAAGCGTGGGGCACGCCATCTTGAAGTGACCACGAGACGCTGACCGTGCAGCCCACGAGTGACCCTCGAAGCTGTACACCGGGGTTTGAGAAGCCCCCACCCTGAGCTACTCCTGAGCCGAAGTTCAGCCCTCCACACTCGACGAGTGCTGCGTGGGGCCCTTTGGCACGATTTGGCTCAACGCGTTGGCCCGGTCACTTGCCAGCTGGCTTGTGGTCCCTGTGCCGACGAACTACAAAAGAAGACTCGTGATTCTGGTTGCTCCAGATCCACACCAGCTCCCCTGAAAGGGAGCCCCGACTCTGACCTTCCTGGTCCGAGTGAGACGCCATCTTCCAATCCCGCGTGGATTGCTCTTACCAAGGCTTGTTTGCTCCAAACCGGAAGACGACTGCACCGACGGTGAGAGCCTGCGTGGGACAGATCGTGACCTGCTCCTGGACGTCGCAGATGCCCCAGAGCCCACGTGACAGCGAAGAGAAGCGCCTCGACGACCACCTGATTGCGCCCGACATTGCCTGGTTCCGTCCTGGTTCCACCCTGGTCACTGCTGAGTGACCCAGACTCTGTCCCCTCTGCTTTCAGGTACTCTACAACTTGAGTCCACCCTTGGACTCCACCGGACACTTCGTCTTCACCCTGCCTGCAGCCCTTTCAGCTCCAAGCACCAAGAGCCTGCGTGTCAAAACCCGACGCCACTTCGACCCTGTGCACCCACTTCCTGTGGGTGAGGTAACTTTGCTCCGCCGGTGTTCCCACACTGGTGCACACCTCTAGGGTCTGTGTGTTAAGTTTTGTTCCTCTAGGTTCAGCGGAAGTGTCCTTAAACTTTAACTATTTGACTTTTACGCACCATTGGTTAACATTGGTGCATGCGTGCGCTTTCCGCACATCTCCCGAATCCCGAGGGCCATTCCCGACTTCAGCATTGCTTGTCCTGACTGCTCCCAGCGATTCCCTAGGCCCTAGGCCTAACCACTGTTCGAGTGGCCTCTCTTATACCACTTGTTTAGTATATGGTTTGAGTGGCCCCCTGCCCTCATCCATAATTGTGCAACTTGGTATGTTTAAACAGTGCTTTTGATTTAACGCTTGTGCCCCTTTATTCATAAAGAATACTGGGGATTGTTTTTAGTAATAAACACATATATTTTTATAATATATACTTGTGTGGTGTCCTTTCATTTGGTATTACAGGATTGTATGTGGTAAAACAGCTCGCTTAACACGACCTCTTAAGTTAAGCCTTTAGGCTGCTTAGTCCATGCTACCCCTAGGATAGCTTGTCTAATAAGGTTGACTTACAACCAGACACCATAAGGGGATTGTTTGGTCAGGTAGTAGGTGGTTCCAGAATTGGAAACATCCCCTACCAGGCCAACTTCTCACATTGGTGAGCAGCGGTGCGGATTTGAGCTTGCTGTTGTTTTACCATTGCAATCTTTATATCAAATTGAAAGATCACATCAAGTACCTCTAGGTACATATAAAATCAAAAGCTTAGCATATTAAGTTCTACTGAACTTAGTAGTTGTAGGTTGAAGGGAGTAGCACACCCCTGACTACAACTCACTAGCAAGGTCCAGTAGGAAAACACTTAGTGTAGGTAAGTGCACCACTTACACCTCACTAGTAACCATGTCTGACACAGGAAAGGCCTCAGGGTCTAGTCCTGTGACAGTTGACCCTACCCAGGCAACTTTTGGATATGACAAACTAACCCGCAGAGACTTGATTGCCTTGTGCAAAGCAAGAGGGTTAAAAAGGGGCAGAAGCCCCACCTGCCTAATCCTGGTAGAAATCCTAGAACAGGATGACTTAGAGAAGGCAAAAGCAGCTTCCCTAGATACAGGAACTGGAGGGAACCCCCCTGTAGTTGATCCCCCTGAAGAGGAGGATGATGATGACTTGGATGAGGACTCAGATGGTGGGGACTCACAAGTACAGGATCAGGGTAGCCAGGTTCCAGTTGGTAGGCTTAGCCAGGCCAACTTGGACCTACTGGGGAATGGAGAGGGCCAGCACCTCCCCAGAACCCAACATGTGATTCTCCCAGGCAACAGAAGAGTGAGATCTCCCTCAGGGGACTCTCATCTTTCTAGTGCCTCCAGAGAATCAGAGAGAGGCATGAGTGCTTCTCAGAAAGCTGAGCATAGGGCTAGAATGAGGGCTGTCAGACTCCAGATAGAGAGAGAGGAGGTAGCCCTGAGTCAAGCTAAGCTTACCTTAGCTCAAGCTAAACTTGCCTTGGCAAGAGAGCAGAAATTAAGTGGCTTAGATGTCACTGGTGGCAGCAATTTTCCAAGAGAAAAAGACAGGGCCTATGACAATAGAAACCTGACCAAGATTGTGCCCCCCTTTAAAGAAGGGGATGACATCCACAAATGGATGACTGCTCTTGAGAGAGCCTGCATGGTACAGCAGGTTCCTGAGAATCAGTGGGCTGCAATTTTGTGGTACTCCTTTTCTGAGAAAGGGAGGGACAGGCTCCTCACAGTTAGACCTGAGGATGCCAAAAACTACTCTGTTTTGAAGAGTGCTCTCATTGAAGGGTATGGCCTAACCACTGAGCAATACAGGTTGTTGTTCAGAGACACCCAGAAAGCACAGACTCAAGACTGGACTGATTTTGTGGAGTGTGCCACTAAGGCTTTGGAGGGTTGGTTACAGGGAAGTAAAGTTTCAGACTATACAGGATTGTACAATCTTATGATGAGAGAACAGATCCTTAATAACTGTACAAACCAGCTGTTGCATCAATACCTTATTGACTCTGATCTGACCTCTCCCCAAGAATTGGGAAAGAAGGCAGACAAATGGGTCAGAACAAGGATTAAGCAGAAACCCCAGAACCAAGGTGGTGACCAGAAGAAAACAGACCAGAAGGGTGGTAATCAGAATCAGAAAGATAAAGAAAAAGACCAGAAGTCTTCAGGCCCCCAAACTAATAGTAAGGAGGGTGGTTCCCAAACTGGTAACAAGAAGAAGAAGAACAAAGGTCCAAAGACACCTTGGTGCAATACCTGCAAATCAGTTTCACACTGGGGCAGTGAGTGCACCAAGGCAAATCCAGTTCCCACCACTACAGCTCCTAAAGCAACTGCAACCCCAAGTACAGTAAGCAGTGGTGGAACACAGTCCAAGGGTGTAGCTGGGTTGACCCTGGGTATTGAAGTAGGATCTGGCCTAGTCAGAGTCCCTACACAGGCAGTTCTCCTGTATGATGTGGACATTGAGTTGCCCACTGCAGTAAGCCCCACTAACCTGGGCAAATACAGGCAGACTCCCTTAATAAATGAGAAACTGGCTCAAGCTTACAGGGACACATGTGCTAGTGTCACCATGGTGACCCCTGGCTTTGTGGACCCTGGACAGATTGTACTAGGAGAGAGCTACCTAGTAACCAATGCAAGCAACTCCACTACCTCCCATAGTGTGGCAGTTGTGAACTTCTCCTGGGGAGGGGTTGATGGCCTAAAGAAAGTTGTGGTGAGTGCAGACCTACCAGTAGACTGTCTGTTAGGCAATGACCTTGAAAGCTCAGCATGGTCAGAAGTGGAGTACAGGACTCATGCAGAAATGCTAGGGATTTCAGAGCATGTCCTTGCCATGACAAGGGCTCAGGCTAAGAAGTGCCTTCCTGAACCAGTGGTGGATCTTGAGACAATAGACCAGCCACAACCCAAGAGAAGGAGCAAGAGAGGAAAGGCCTCGCCTTCCACCTTGCCCCAGGTTGAGGATCAGGTTTCAGAGGAAACTGATTCTGCAGTCCAAGAGGAGACTGTCTCTGAGGAGCTTGAACCTGACCAGGTTGAGTTTCTGGGGACAGGGGGACCCTCAAGGGCAGACCTGAGGCAGGCTCAATTAGATTGCCCTTCCCTTGAACCCCTCAGACAGCAGGCTGCTGCTGAGGCTGCTGGGGATGCCCAAGGTACCCATACTGTGTATTGGGATGAGGGACTCCTTTACTCAGAGGCTAGAGCCCCCAAGCCTGGCATGACCAGGAGGTTGGTGATACCTCTGCAGTTTAGGGGATTCCTCCTTACCTTGGCCCATGATATTCCCCTTGCAGGACACTTAGGCCAGAACAAGACGTGGGACAGGCTTGTTCCACACTTTCACTGGCCTCACATGTCAGAGGATGTCAAGGAGTTTTGTCGCTCCTGTGTCACTTGCCAAGCCAGTGGTAAGTCAGGTGGCACAACAAAGGCCCCCCTAATACCACTACCTGTGGTGGGGGTCCCCTTTGAGAGAGTTGGAATTGATATTGTGGGTCCAATGGACTCCCAAACAGCATCTGGGAACAGATTCATACTGGTGGTAGTGGATCATGCCACCAGGTACCCAGAGGCTATTCCCCTAAGGACCACCACAGCACCTGTGGTGGCAAAAGCCCTCATTGCAGTTTTCTCAAGAGTGGGCTTTCCTAAGGAGGTACTATCAGATAGAGGGACAAATTTTATGTCCAGCTATCTAAAAGCAATGTGGAAGGAATGTGGAGTAAACTATAAGTTTACCACCCCATATCATCCACAATGCAATGGGCTTGTGGAGAGATTTAACAAGACCCTTAAAGGCATGATAAAAGGATTACCAGAGAAGCTCAGGCGGAAATGGGACATTCTTTTACCCTGCCTGCTCTTTGCTTACAGAGAGGTCCCACAGAAGGGGGTTGGCTACAGCCCTTTTGAACTTTTGTTTGGCCACCCTGTGAGAGGTCCATTGTGTTTGGTGAAGGAAGGATGGGAGTTACCTCTCAAAAAGCCCAAACTAGACATAGTGGACTATGTACTTGGTCTCCGCTCCAGGATGGCTGAGTACATGGAAAGAGCATCCAAAAACCTGGAGGCCAGCCAAGAATTGCAGAAAGCTTGGCATGACCAAAAGGCTGTACTGGTAGAGTTCCAACCAGGACAGAAGGTATGGGTACTGGAGCCAGTGGCTCCAGCAGCACTCCAAGACAAATGGAGTGGACCCTATCCTATTATTGAGAAGAAAGGGGAAGTCACCTACTTGGTAGACTTTGGAACACCCAGGAGCCCTCACAGGGTAATCCATGTGAATCGCTTGAAAGCATTTGTAGACAGGGAGGACATGAGCTTGCTCATGGCCACAGATGGGGAACAGGAGGAAGAGAGTGACCCTCTCCCAGACCTGCTTTCCCAGAACCCTGATGATGGTTCAGTTGATGGAGTAGCCTTGGCAGGCAGCCTCACTGACCAGCAACAGAGGGACTGCAGACAAGTTTTGCAGGCTCACAGGCAAATGTTTTCACTCACACTGTAGGAAGGTGGCTACCTGACTATGGTTACCCCAGATTTTTTGCCTGTGTTTAGCTGGTTTTTTGACTTAGTTGACCTGGTTCCCTGCTAATCAGGGCCCCAGGCCATCTGCTCTCTCTGTAAAATGGATTCCATGTACCCTAGGTACATACCAATTGGAAATGGACTCCTTGTCAGCCCCTGTAGAATGCACTATAGGTGCACAGGGCACAGGAGCCACTAAGGCCTACCAGGGGCTGCAGCATATCTTTTGCCACCCCTGGCTGGTTCTTAAATTGACACAACTGGCTGATCACTCAGCTGGGGTAAGGTGGTGTACACACCCCTTGCTTAGATATAGTATACCTATGTCTAAACCTATATCTGGACACATGTAAACCTGTGAGCCACTCCTATAGACAGGCCTCACCAATCCTGGAGGCTGGGTGCTTGGTTTTTATGTGAGATGGAGCTCTAGCATGAGCTGAGCCTGTCTGCAGCCGTCGGGAACAACTCCCTAAGCTGTTTCAGGATAATGCCATACCATATACTATTAAGTGCCTTATAATCCTCGCGGTTATTTAGCAACTCTGGTTTGGCTTTATCAAAACATGTCGTGTAAGGTGTCATACGCTTTGGAATACCATCCCCTCGCCAGTTCTGGCGACGGGGATGGCATTCCACCCCTCTAGAGGGGTAAGACATGTTACTTCACTTTAATGCGGTTGATTTCTCCAAAGGCCTTAAGATCCACAAAATGGATGCCTCTGCCACAGACAAATGTCTGGACCCCTGGAGCTGGCCGAAACCCAGTCAAGGGGGTCCTGGACAAAGGGTTTCCTGTCACAGGAGGGTGTCACCGCCCTCCAGACAGGAGATAGTGTATTGTAGCAGGGAGGTTTGAAAGAAACCAGACACTGCCTGGGGCGCACAAGGCTGCCCCTTGCATAATCCGGCCAAACCGGTTCTGGGGCACTCCAGCCCTCGTGCCAGGGCGGCCTGGATCAAAGGAAGGGGGTGTATCCACCCACTTCCTGGGTCCCACCCATAGGAGGGGACCTAGCAGGTAATCACGCCCACCAGATTCGAATAAGAGTGGGAGCAGTGCCAATGCACATCAGATTTCCTGGAAGAAACATTTGAAACGATATTCTGGACCCTTCGCCCTCCATCTCAACGTGGAAGCCCGAAGAATCTCCCTTGTGGTCAAGGAGTGACCACCCTGCAGCAGCAGGCACCATCCAGCCCTCGACGTCTACTTGGTTGCAGTTCCCGCCGGAACTCGAGCGACTGAGATCGACGAGATCAAGCCTGCCCAGCTTCTAACAGCCCGATCCACAGTCCCTGCAAAGCTGAGACCCGTGGAGGCGACCGGAAGCGTGGGGCACGCCATCTTGAAGTGACCACGAGACGCTGACCGTGCAGCCCACGAGTGACCCTCGAAGCTGTACACCGGGGTTTGAGAAGCCCCCACCCTGAGCTACTCCTGAACCGAAGTTCAGCCCTCCACACTCGACGAGTGCTGCGTGGGGCCCTTTGGCACGATTTGGCTCAACGCGTTGGCCCGGTCACTTGCCAGCTGGCTTGTGGTCCCTGTGCCGACGAACTACAAAAGAAGACTCGTGATTCTGGTTGCTCCAGATCCACACCAGCTCCCCTGAAAGGGAGCCCCGACTCTGACCTTCCTGGTCCGAGTGAGACGCCATCTTCCAATCCCGCGTGGATTGCTCTTACCAAGGCTTGTTTGCTCCAAACCGGAAGCCGACTGCACCGACGGTGAGAGCCTGCGTGGGACAGATCGTGACCTGCTCCTGGACGTCGCAGATGCCCCAGAGCCCACGTGACAGCGAAGAGAAGCGCCTCGACGACCACCTGATTGCGCCCGACATTGCCTGGTTCCGTCCTGGTTCCACCCTGGTCACTGCTGAGTGACCCAGACTCTGTCCCCTCTGCTTTCAGGTACTCTACAACTTGAGTCCACCCTTGGACTCCACCGGACACTTCGTCTTCACCCTGCCTGCAGCCCTTTCAGCTTCAAGCACCAAGAGCCTGCGTGTCAAAACCCGACGCCACTTCGACCCTGTGCACCCACTTCCTGTGGGTGAGGTAACTTTGCTCCGCCGGTGTTCCCACACTGGTGCACACCTCTAGGGTCTGTGTGTTAAGTTTTGTTCCTCTAGGTTCAGCGGAAGTGTCCTTAAACTTTAACTATTTGACTTTTACGCACCATTGGTTAACATTGGTGCATGCGTGCGCTTTCCGCACATCTCCCGAATCCCGAGGGCCATTCCCGACTTCAGCATTGCTTGTCCTGACTGCTCCCAGCGATTCCCTAGGCCCTAGGCCTAACCACTGTTCGAGTGGCCTCTCTTATACCACTTGTTTAGTATATGGTTTGAGTGGCCCCCTGCCCTCATCCATAATTGTGCAACTTTGTATGTTTAAACAGTGCTTTTGATTTAACGCTTGTGCCCCTTTATTCATAAAGAATACTGGGGATTGTTTTTAGTAATAAACACATATATTTTTATAATATATACTTGTGTGGTGTCCTTTCATTTGGTATTACAGGATTGTATGTGGTAAAACAGCTCGCTTAACACGACCTCTTAAGTTAAGCCTTTAGGCTGCTTAGTCCATGCTACCACTAGGATAGCTTGTCTAATAAGGTTGACTTACAACCAGACACCATAAGGGGATTGTTTGGTCAGGTAGTAGGTGGTTCCAGAATTGGAAACATCCCCTACCAGGCCAACTTCTCACATTGGTGAGCAGCGGTGCGGATTTGAGCTTGCTGTTGTTTTACCATTGCAATCTTTATATCAAATTGAAAGATCACATCAAGTACCTCTAGGTACATATAAAATCAAAAGCTTAGCATATTAAGTTCTACTGAACTTAGTAGTTGTAGGTTGAAGGGAGTAGCACACCCCTGACTACAACTCACTAGCAAGGTCCAGTAGGAAAACACTTAGTGTAGGTAAGTGCACCACTTACACCTCACTAGTAACCATGTCCGACACAGGAAAGGCCTCAGGGTCTAGTCCTGTGACAGTTGACCCTACCCAGGCAACTTCTGGATATGACAAACTAACCCGCAGAGACTTGATTGTCTTGTGCAAAGCAAGAGGGTTAAAAAGGGGCAGAAGCCCCACCTGCCTAACCCTGATAGGACTCCTAGAACAGGATGACTTAGAGAGGGCAAAAGCAGCTTCCCTAGATACAGGAACTGGAGGGAACCCCCCTGCAGTTGATCCCCCTGAAGAGGAGGATGATGATGACTTGGATGAGGACTCAGAGGTTGAGGACTTAGAAGTACAGGATCAGGGTAGCCAGGTTCCAGTTGGTAGGCTTAGCCAGGCCAACTTGGACCTACTGGGGAATGGAGAGGGCCAGCACCTCCCCAGAACCCAACATGTGATTCTCCCAGGCAACAGAAGAGTGAGATCTCCCTCAGGGGACTCTCATCTTTCTAGTGCCTCCAGAGAATCAGAGAGAGGCATGAGTGCTTCTCAGAAAGCTGAGCATAGGGCTAGAATGAGGGCTGTCAGACTCCAGATAGAGAGAGAGGAGGTAGCCCTGAGTCAAGCTAAGCTTACCTTAGCTCAAGCTAAACTTGCCTTGGCAAGAGAGCAGAAATTGTGTGGCTTAGATGCCACTGGTGGCAGCAATATTCCTAAAGAGAAACCCAGGTCCTATGATAGTAGAAACCTGACAAAGATTGTGCCCCCCTTCAAAGAAGGGGATGACATCCACAAATGGATGACTGCTCTTGAGAGAGCCTGCATGGTACAGCAGGTTCCTGAGGAACAGTGGGCAGCAATCTTATGGTACTCCTTTTCAGAGAAAGGGAGGGACAAGCTCCTCACTGTCAGACATGAGGATGCAAACAAATACAAAGTCCTGAAGAGTGTTCTGATAGATGGGTTTGGCTTAACCACTGAACAGTACAGGTTGAAGTTCAGAGATACCCAGAAGACACAGACTCAGGACTGGACTGATTTTGTAGATTGTGCTACTAAGGCTCTGGAGGGTTGGCTACATGGCAGCAAAGTACATGACTTTACAGGATTGTATAATTTGATTATGAGGGAGCAGATCCTAAGTAATTGTCAGAACCAGCTCTTACACCAGCACCTGGTAGACTCTGATCTGACCTCTCCCCAAGAATTGGGAAAGAAGGCAGACAAATGGGTCAGAACCAGGATTAGGCCTAAGAATCAGGACAGTAACCAGAAGAAGGAGTCTACCAAGCCTCAAGATAAGGGTGGGGATAAAAATAAAGAAAAGACTTCCCCAGGGCCCCAAAACTCCAAGAATGGGGGTGGGTCCCAAGACACTTCTTCAACTGAGAAAAAACCCTATTGTTATCCCTGTAAACAGGTGGGGCATTACAAAACAGACAGCTGTTGTCCCAAGAATAACAATAAAGAAAATATACCTCCAAAGCCAGCTTCAACACCTCCTGTTACTGTCAGCAGTAATCCCCCAGGAAGTGGAAGCACACCCAGGAATCTGGGTGGGTTTACTTTTGGAAATCAGGTGGACCCTGGCCTATCCAGGTCCCCATCACCCAATGATCTTGTTTATGAGGCTGGCATGGGGTTTGCCAACTTCTCTGCTTGCCCAAATACTTTGAGCAAGTATAGACAAGAACCCATCATCAATGGTTTAAGAGTTGAAGCTTTTAGAGACACAGGGGCTAGCATCACCATGGTGGCTGATGGCATAGTCCCCTCTAAGCAACTTTTACCTGGTGCCACATACCAGGTAATAAACATTGATGGCATCCAAACAAATCATCCCATGGCAGTAGTAAGTCTCAGCTGGGGAGGTGTCACTGGCCCAAAGAGAGTGGCAGTGTCCCCAAACTTGCCTGTAGACTGTCTACTGGGTAATGATTTAGAAATCTCAGCCTGGGCTGGGGTTGAACAGGAAATCCATTCTAGGATGGTAAATTCCAATGGAAAGGTTAGTGGGGCTGTAATGGCTACAGCCCCAATTCAAGATGTCCTTCCTGAAAAGGTTGGTAGGGCGGAGATACTCCCTGCCCCATCTTTAGCAAAAGCTCTTCCTGAACAGAATAGCAAAGCTGTTATGATAACAGCAGAAACCCAAACTGAGTCTCCTCCTGAAAAGGTTGGTGGGGCTGTGATGGCCACAGCCCAAACTCAAACTGACATGTGTGTTGTGAAACCTGAAATGATGGATAACTCCACACAAACTGAGAGCATGGAGGAGGAAGAGAAATCTCCCCCTCACCAGACTTTAGGACAGGATCAGCCTCCTCAGGGAACTGATCTTACCCCTGATGAAGGAACTGCCCCAGAGGTGGTTGGGCCTAGCCTGACAGAACCTCTGATGTCAGTGGGACCTTCTCAGGTGGGACCAAGTCTGGAGCAGGTAACCTGCCCCTCTCTACCTTGCCTTAGCCAGCCCAGGGCTGCAGAGGACAAGAAGGACAGTGAGACCCAGAGGGCCCCCTGTCAAATAAAGCACCCCCATCAAAAGATTAGGTGCACCAAAACTAGTAGCCCTAGTAAGGTGAAAACTTTAAAAACTCCTGAGGGAGCCCCCTTAAAAACAGTTAGGGACCTCCCACAGATGGATTCTGTTGGGCACAGCCAAACCTGGGACCCAAGGGGCCCAAACCTGAACTGTCCCTCCAGCAAGCCAAACAGAGGGACCCAGCCTCCAGCTTTAGGTAGCCAGAGGCTGACCCTGAGAGCACAGTGCAACTCAGTTAAAGAAAGAAAGGCACACCTGGTGGAAGATAATTGGAGGAAGCCAAGCCCTAACTTAGTAGAGCCTAACTTCAATACTCCATATCCAAACCAGCCTTCAACTTTGCATAAACACACCCAAGGTAGTGATTCCCTATGGTGGAGACCCTCTAATACCCAAGGGGTGAGGGACTGCTTAGTGGACCATGAGACAGGGGGTACCCATGCTAGTGCAGGTACTTCCTTATATGGCCACTCAGGCAATATAGGCTTACCTGGCCAAGGATAGCCTTATCTCCTTTCGTTTGGGGGGGGGTTATGTAGGAAGGTGGCTACCTGACTATGGTTACCCCAGATTTTTTGCCTGTGTTTAGCTGGTTTTTTGACTTAGTTGACCTGGTTCCCTGCTAATCAGGGCCCCAGGCCATCTGCTCTCTCTGTAAAATGGATTCCATGTACCCTAGGTACATACCAATTGGAAATGGACTCCTTGTCAGCCCCTGTAGAATGCACTATAGGTGCACAGGGCACAGGAGCCACTAAGGCCTACCAGGGGCTGCAGCATATCTTTTGCCACCCCTGGCTGGTTCTTAAATTGACACAACTGGCTGATCACTCAGCTGGGGTAAGGTGGTGTACACACCCCTTGCTTAGATATAGTATACCTATGTCTAAACCTATATCTGGACACATGTAAACCTGTGAGCCACTCCTATAGACAGGCCTCACCAATCCTGGAGGCTGGGTGCTTGGTTTTTATGTGAGATGGAGCTCTAGCATGAGCTGAGCCTGTCTGCAGCCGTCGGGAACAACTCCCTAAGCTGTTTCAGGATAATGCCATACCATATACTATTAAGTGCCTTATAATCCTCGCGGTTATTTAGCAACTCTGGTTTGGCTTTATCAAAACATGTCGTGTAAGGTGTCATACGCTTTGGAATACCATCCCCTCGCCAGTTCTGGCGACGGGGATGGCATTCCACCCCTCTAGAGGGGTAAGACATGTTACTTCACTTTAATGCGGTTGATTTCTCCAAAGGCCTTAAGATCCACAAAATGGATGCCTCTGCCACAGACAAATGTCTGGACCCCTGGAGCTGGCCGAAACCCAGTCAAGGGGGTCCTGGACAAAGGGTTTCCTGTCACAGGAGGGTGTCACCGCCCTCCAGACAGGAGATAGTGTATTGTAGCAGGGAGGTTTGAAAGAAACCAGACACTGCCTGGGGCGCACAAGGCTGCCCCTTGCATAATCCGGCCAAACCGGTTCTGGGGCACTCCAGCCCTCGTGCCAGGGCGGCCTGGATCAAAGGAAGGGGGTGTATCCACCCACTTCCTGGGTCCCACCCATAGGAGGGGACCTAGCAGGTAATCACGCCCACCAGATTCGAATAAGAGTGGGAGCAGTGCCAATGCACATCAGATTTCCTGGAAGAAACATTTGAAACGATATTCTGGACCCTTCGCCCTCCATCTCAACGTGGAAGCCCGAAGAATCTCCCTTGTGGTCAAGGAGTGACCACCCTGCAGCAGCAGGCACCATCCAGCCCTCGACGTCTACTTGGTTGCAGTTCCCGCCGGAACTCGAGCGACTGAGATCGACGAGATCAAGCCTGCCCAGCTTCTAACAGCCCGATCCACAGTCCCTGCAAAGCTGAGACCCGTGGAGGCGACCGGAAGCGTGGGGCACGCCATCTTGAAGTGACCACGAGACGCTGACCGTGCAGCCCACGAGTGACCCTCGAAGCTGTACACCGGGGTTTGAGAAGCCCCCACCCTGAGCTACTCCTGAACCGAAGTTCAGCCCTCCACACTCGACGAGTGCTGCGTGGGGCCCTTTGGCACGATTTGGCTCAACGCGTTGGCCCGGTCACTTGCCAGCTGGCTTGTGGTCCCTGTGCCGACGAACTACAAAAGAAGACTCGTGATTCTGGTTGCTCCAGATCCACACCAGCTCCCCTGAAAGGGAGCCCCGACTCTGACCTTCCTGGTCCGAGTGAGACGCCATCTTCAAATCCCGCGTGGATTGCTCTTACCAAGGCTTGTTTGCTCCAAACCGGAAGCCGACTGCACCGACGGTGAGAGCCTGCGTGGGACAGATCGTGACCTGCTCCTGGACGTCGCAGATGCCCCAGAGCCCACGTGACAGCGAAGAGAAGCGCCTCGACGACCACCTGATTGCGCCCGACATTGCCTGGTTCCGTCCTGGTTCCACCCTGGTCACTGCTGAGTGACCCAGACTCTGTCCCCTCTGCTTTCAGGTACTCTACAACTTGAGTCCACCCTTGGACTCCACCGGACACTTCGTCTTCACCCTGCCTGCAGCCCTTTCAGCTTCAAGCACCAAGAGCCTGCGTGTCAAAACCCGACGCCACTTCGACCCTGTGCACCCACTTCCTGTGGGTGAGGTAACTTTGCTCCGCCAGTGTTCCCACACTGGTGCACACCTCTAGGGTCTGTGTGTTAAGTTTTGTTCCTCTAGGTTCAGCGGAAGTGTCCTTAAACTTTAACTATTTGACTTTTACGCACCATTGGTTAACATTGGTGCATGCGTGCGCTTTCCGCACATCTCCCGAATCCCGAGGGCCATTCCCGACTTCAGCATTGCTTGTCCTGACTGCTCCCAGCGATTCCCTAGGCCCTAGGCCTAACCACTGTTCGAGTGGCCTCTCTTATACCACTTGTTTAGTATATGGTTTGAGTGGCCCCCTGCCCTCATCCATAATTGTGCAACTTTGTATGTTTAAACAGTGCTTTTGATTTAACGCTTGTGCCCCTTTATTCATAAAGAATACTGGGGATTGTTTTTAGTAATAAACACATATATTTTTATAATATATACTTGTGTGGTGTCCTTTCATTTGGTATTACAGGATTGTATGTGGTAAAACAGCTCGCTTAACACGACCTCTTAAGTTAAGCCTTTAGGCTGCTTAGTCCATGCTACCACTAGGATAGCTTGTCTAATAAGGTTGACTTACAACCAGACACCATAAGGGGATTGTTTGGTCAGGTAGTAGGTGGTTCCAGAATTGGAAACATCCCCTACCAGGCCAACTTCTCACACACACCCAGCCAAACTGACTGGTGTACCCATGTTGTGGACACTGGTGACAGTCTGCCTGTCAAGAATAAGATCTACAGGCAACCTGATCATGTCAGGGATTGCATCAAGGCTGAGGTGCAAAAGATGTTGGAGCTTGGAGTGATTGAGCCATCAGAGAGCCCATGGGCCAGCCCAGTAGTCCTGGTGCCAAAACCTCATACCCAAGATGGTAAGAGAGAAATGAGGTTTTGCGTGGATTACAGGGGTCTCAATGCTGTCACTAGGACAGATGCTCACCCCATTCCAAGAGCAGATGAGCTCATTGACAGATTGGCTTCTGCCAAGTTTCTGAGCACATTTGATCTGACAGCTGGCTACTGGCAAATCAGACTAGCTGAGGAGTCAAAAGCCAAAACAGCATTCTCTACCCCTAGTGGACATTATCAGTTTGTGGTAATGCCCTTTGGTTTGAAGAATGCACCTGCCACTTTCCAAAGGTTGGTGAACCAAGTCCTTACTGGGTTGGATGACTTTTGTGCAGCTTATCTGGATGATATTGCTGTCTTTAGCTCCACCTGGGAGGATCACCTGATCCACCTGAAGAAAGTTTTGGAGGCCCTGCAAAAGGCAGGCCTAACTATCAAGGCCACAAAGTGCCAGATAGGGCAGAGTAAGGTTGTATACCTGGGCCACCTAGTAGGTGGAGGCCAGGTTCA
The DNA here is from genome assembly GCF_964261635.1 of Lissotriton helveticus. Classification (NCBI taxonomy): domain Eukaryota; kingdom Metazoa; phylum Chordata; class Amphibia; order Caudata; family Salamandridae; genus Lissotriton; species Lissotriton helveticus. The sequence goes on along the minus strand of NW_027611721.1, from coordinate 853,310 downwards.
GCCACTGGAAAGCAAAATCCAGGCCATACAGGACTGGGCTCCTCCAGTTACCCAGACACAAGTCAGAGCCTTCTTGGGCCTGACTGGGTATTACAGAAAGTTTGTGAAAAACTATGGGTCTATAGTGACACCATTAAATGACTTGACATCCAAGAAGATGCCAAAAAAGGTTCAGTGGACAGTTAGCTGTCAGAAGGCATTTGAAGACCTGAAGAAGGCCATGTGCTCTGCACCTATCCTAAAGAGTCCTGACTACTCCAAACAGTTCATTGTTCAGACAGATGCTTCTGAGTTGGGGGTGGGAGCTGTACTCTCACAACTTAATCAAGATGGTCAAGACCAGCCAATTGCTTTCATTAGCAGGAGGCTAACCCCAAGAGAAAAACGTTGGTCAGCCATTGAGAGGGAGGCCTTTGCTGTGGTTTGGGCATTAAAGAAGTTGAGGTCCTACTTGTTTGGAACTCACTTCCTGGTGCAAACAGACCATAAGCCCCTCTTATGGCTTAATCAGATGAAGGGTGAAAATCCCAAACTGCTCAGGTGGTCCATTTCCCTACAGGGGATGGACTTTACAGTGGAGCACCGCCCAGGGACTGACCATGGTAATGCAGATGGTCTCTCCAGGTACTTCCACTTAGAACATGAAGACTTATCTGGTCAAGGTTAGTTTAATGTCCCTGCGTTTGGGGGGGGGGTTGTGTAGGAGAGTAGGGTCTGCTATCCTATGGTCACCCCAAATTTTTGCTTTTTGCTTCACTGGTTTTCGACTACTGAGGCTGTGGGCCTGCTGATCAGACCCCCAGCCTGCTGTTCTCTCACTAAATTAATGACACATGTGCTATAGGCACATACCAATTGGAAATGGACTCCTTGTCAGCCCCTGTAGAATGCACTATAGGTGCACAGGGCACAGGAGCCACTAAGGCCTACCAGGGGCTGCAGCATATCTTTTGCCACCCCTGGCTGGTTCTTAAATTGACACAACTGGCTGATCACTCAGCTGGGGTAAGGTGGTGTACACACCCCTTGCTTAGATATAGTATACCTATGTCTAAACCTATATCTGGACACATGTAAACCTGTGAGCCACTCCTATAGACAGGCCTCACCAATCCTGGAGGCTGGGTGCTTGGTTTTTATGTGAGATGGAGCTCTAGCATGAGCTGAGCCTGTCTGCAGCCGTCGGGAACAAATCCCTAAGCTGTTTCAGGATAATGCCATACCATATACTATTAAGTGCCTTATAATCCTCGCGGTTATTTAGCAACTCTGGTTTGGCTTTATCAAAACATGTCGTGTAAGGTGTCATACGCTTTGGAATACCATCCCCTCGCCAGTTCTGGCGACGGGGATGGCATTCCACCCCTCTAGAGGGGTAAGACATGTTACTTCACTTTAATGCGGTTGATTTCTCCAAAGGCCTTAAGATCCACAAAATGGATGCCTCTGCCACAGACAAATGTCTGGACCCCTGGAGCTGACCGAAACCCAGTCAAGGGGGTCCTGGACAAAGGGTTTCCTGTCACAGGAGGGTGTCACCGCCCTCCAGACAGGAGATAGTGTATTGTAGCAGGGAGGTTTGAAAGAAACCAGACACTGCCTGGGGCGCACAAGGCTGCCCCTTGCATAATCCGGCCAAACCGGTTCTGGGGCACTCCAGCCCTCGTGCCAGGGCGGCCTGGATCAAAGGAAGGGGGTGTATCCACCCACTTCCTGGGTCCCACCCATAGGAGGGGACCTAGCAGGTAATCACGCCCACCAGATTCGAATAAGAGTGGGAGCAGTGCCAATGCACATCAGATTTCCTGGAAGAAACATTTGAAACGATATTCTGGACCCTTCGCCCTCCATCTCAACGTGGAAGCCCGAAGAATCTCCCTTGTGGTCAAGGAGTGACCACCCTGCAGCAGCAGGCACCATCCAGCCCTCGACGTCTACTTGGTTGCAGTTCCCGCCGGAACTCGAGCGACTGAGATCGACGAGATCAAGCCTGCCCAGCTTCTAACAGCCCGATCCACAGTCCCTGCAAAGCTGAGACCCGTGGAGGCGACCGGAAGCGTGGGGCACGCCATCTTGAAGTGACCACGAGACGCTGACCGTGCAGCCCACGAGTGACCCTCGAAGCTGTACACCGGGGTTTGAGAAGCCCCCACCCTGAGCTACTCCTGAGCCGAAGTTCAGCCCTCCACACTCGACGAGTGCTGCGTGGGGCCCTTTGGCACGATTTGGCTCAACGCGTTGGCCCGGTCACTTGCCAGCTGGCTTGTGGTCCCTGTGCCGACGAACTACAAAAGAAGACTCGTGATTCTGGTTGCTCCAGATCCACACCAGCTCCCCTGAAAGGGAGCCCCGACTCTGACCTTCCTGGTCCGAGTGAGACGCCATCTTCCAATCCCGCGTGGATTGCTCTTACCAAGGCTTGTTTGCTCCAAACCGGAAGCCGACTGCACCGACGGTGAGAGCCTGCGTGGGACAGATCGTGACCTGCTCCTGGACGTCGCAGATGCCCCAGAGCCCACGTGACAGCGAAGAGAAGCGCCTCGACGACCACCTGATTGCGCCCGACATTGCCTGGTTCCGTCCTGGTTCCACCCTGGTCACTGCTGAGTGACCCAGACTCTGTCCCCTCTGCTTTCAGGTACTCTACAACTTGAGTCCACCCTTGGACTCCACCGGACACTTCGTCTTCACCCTGCCTGCAGCCCTTTCAGCTCCAAGCACCAAGAGCCTGCGTGTCAAAACCCGACGCCACTTCGACCCTGTGCACCCACTTCCTGTGGGTGAGGTAACTTTGCTCCGCCGGTGTTCCCACACTGGTGCACACCTCTAGGGTCTGTGTGTTAAGTTTTGTTCCTCTAGGTTCAGCGGAAGTGTCCTTAAACTTTAACTATTTGACTTTTACGCACCATTGGTTAACATTGGTGCATGCGTGCGCTTTCCGCACATCTCCCGAATCCCGAGGGCCATTCCCGACTTCAGCATTGCTTGTCCTGACTGCTCCCAGCGATTCCCTAGGCCCTAGGCCTAACCACTGTTCGAGTGGCCTCTCTTATACCACTTGTTTAGTATATGGTTTGAGTGGCCCCCTGCCCTCATCCATAATTGTGCAACTTGGTATGTTTAAACAGTGCTTTTGATTTAACGCTTGTGCCCCTTTATTCATAAAGAATACTGGGGATTGTTTTTAGTAATAAACACATATATTTTTATAATATATACTTGTGTGGTGTCCTTTCATTTGGTATTACAGGATTGTATGTGGTAAAACAGCTCGCTTAACACGACCTCTTAAGTTAAGCCTTTAGGCTGCTTAGTCCATGCTACCCCTAGGATAGCTTGTCTAATAAGGTTGACTTACAACCAGACACCATAAGGGGATTGTTTGGTCAGGTAGTAGGTGGTTCCAGAATTGGAAACATCCCCTACCAGGCCAACTTCTCACAATCAGGTTGCCTGTAGATCTTATTCTTGACAGGCAGACTGTCACCAGTGTCCACAACATGGGTACACCAGTCAGTTTGGCTGGGTGTGAGTGAAAACATTTGCCTGTGAGCCTGCAAAACTTGTCTGCAGTCCCTCTGTTGCTGGTCAGTGAGGCTGCCTGCCAAGGCTACTCCATCAACTGAACCATCATCAGGGTTCTGGGAAAGCAGGTCTGGGAGAGGGTCACTCTCTTCCTCCTGTTCCCCATCTGTGGCCATGAGCAAGCTCATGTCCTCCCTGTCTACAAATGCTTTCAAGCGATTCACATGGATTACCCTGTGAGGGCTCCTGGGTGTTCCAAAGTCTACCAAGTAGGTGACTTCCCCTTTCTTCTCAATAATAGGATAGGGTCCACTCCATTTGTCTTGGAGTGCTGCTGGAGCCACTGGCTCCAGTACCCATACCTTCTGTCCTGGTTGGAACTCTACCAGTACAGCCTTTTGGTCATGCCAAGCTTTCTGCAATTCTTGGCTGGCCTCCAGGGTTTTGGATGCTCTTTCCATGTACTCAGCCATCCTGGAGCGGAGACCAAGTACATAGTCCACTATGTCTAGTTTGGGCTTTTTGAGAGGTAACTCCCATCCTTCCTTCACCAAACACAATGGACCTCTCACAGGGTGGCCAAACAAAAGTTCAAAAGGGCTGTAGCCAACCCCCTTCTGTGGGACCTCTCTGTAAGCAAAGAGCAGGCAGGGTAAAAGAATGTCCCATTTCCGCCTGAGCTTCTCTGGTAATCCTTTTATCATGCCTTTAAGGGTCTTGTTAAATCTCTCCACAAGCCCATTGCATTGTGGATGATATGGGGTGGTAAACTTATAGTTTACTCCACATTCCTTCCACATTGCTTTTAGATAGCTGGACATAAAATTTGTCCCTCTATCTGATAGTACCTCCTTAGGAAAGCCCACTCTTGAGAAAACTGCAATGAGGGCTTTTGCCACCACAGGTGCTGTGGTGGTCCTTAGGGGAATAGCCTCTGGGTACCTGGTGGCATGATCCACTACCACCAGTATGAATCTGTTCCCAGATGCTGTTTGGGGGTCCATTGGACCCACAATATCAATTCCAACTCTCTCAAAGGGGACCCCCACCACAGGTAGTGGTATTAGGGGGGCCTTTGTTGTGCCACCTGACTTACCACTGGCTTGGCAAGTGACACAGGAGCGACAAAACTCCTTGACATCCTCTGACATGTGAGGCCAGTGAAAGTGTGGAACAAGCCTGTCCCACGTCTTGTTCTGGCCTAAGTGTCCTGCAAGGGGAATATCATGGGCCAAGGTAAGGAGGAATCCCCTAAACTGCAGAGGTATCACCAACCTCCTGGTCATGCCAGGCTTGGGGGCTCTAGCCTCTGAGTAAAGGAGTCCCTCATCCCAATACACAGTATGGGTACCTTGGGCATCCCCAGCAGCCTCAGCAGCAGCCTGCTGTCTGAGGGGTTCAAGGGAAGGGCAATCTAATTGAGCCTGCCTCAGGTCTGCCCTTGAGGGTCCCCCTGTCCCCAGAAACTCAACCTGGTCAGGTTCAAGCTCCTCAGAGACAGTCTCCTCTTGGACTGCAGAATCAGTTTCCTCTGAAACCTGATCCTCAACCTGGGGCAAGGTGGAAGGCGAGGCCTTTCCTCTCTTGCTCCTTCTCTTGGGTTGTGGCTGGTCTATTGTCTCAAGATCCACCACTGGTTCAGGAAGGCACTTCTTAGCCTGAGCCCTTGTCATGGCAAGGACATGCTCTGAAATCCCTAGCATTTCTGCATGAGTCCTGTACTCCACTTCTGACCATGCTGAGCTTTCAAGGTCATTGCCTAACAGACAGTCTACTGGTAGGTCTGCACTCACCACAACTCTCTTTAGGCCATCAACCCCTCCCCAGGAGAAGTTCACAACTGCCACACTATGGGAGGTAGTGGAGTTGCTTGCATTGGTTACTAGGTAGCTCTCTCCTAGTACAATCTGTCCAGGGTCCACAAAGCCAGGGGTCACCATGGTGACACTAGCACATGTGTCCCTGTAAGCTTGAGCCAGTTTCTCATTTATTAAGGGAGTCTGCCTGTATTTGCCCAGGTTAGTGGGGCTTACTGCAGTGGGCAACTCAATGTCCACATCATACAGGAGAACTGCCTGTGTAGGGACTCTGACTAGGCCAGATCCTACTTCAATACCCAGGGTCAACCCAGCTACACCCTTGGACTGTGTTCCACCACTGCTTACTGTACTTGGGGTTGCAGTTGCTTTAGGAGCTGTAGTGGTGGGAACTGGATTTGCCTTGGTGCACTCACTGCCCCAGTGTGAAACTGATTTGCAGGTATTACACCAAGGTGTCTTTGGACCTTTGTTCTTCTTCTTCTTGTTACCATTTTGGGAACCACCCTCCTTACTATTAGTTTGGGGGCCTGAAGACTTCTGGTCTTTTTCTTTATCTTTCTGATTCTGATTACCACCCTTCTGGTCTGTTTTCTTCTGGTCACCACCTTGGTTCTGGGGTTTCTGCTTAATCCTTGTTCTGACCCATTTGTCTGCCTTCTTTCCCAATTCTTGGGGAGAGGTCAGATCAGAGTCAATAAGGTATTGATGCAACAGCTGGTTTGTACAGTTATTAAGGATCTGTTCTCTCATCATAAGATTGTACAATCCTGTATAGTCTGAAACTTTACTTCCCTGTAACCAACCCTCCAAAGCCTTAGTGGCACACTCCACAAAATCAGTCCAGTCTTGAGTCTGTGCTTTCTGGGTGTCTCTGAACAACAACCTGTATTGCTCAGTGGTTAGGCCATACCCTTCAATGAGAGCACTCTTCAAAACAGAGTAGTTTTTGGCATCCTCAGGTCTAACTGTGAGGAGCCTGTCCCTCCCTTTCTCAGAAAAGGAGTACCACAAAATTGCAGCCCACTGATTCTCAGGAACCTGCTGTACCATGCAGGCTCTCTCAAGAGCAGTCATCCATTTGTGGATGTCATCCCCTTCTTTAAAGGGGGGCACAATCTTGGTCAGGTTTCTATTGTCATAGGCCCTGTCTTTTTCTCTTGGAAAATTGCTGCCACCAGTGACATCTAAGCCACTTAATTTCTGCTCTCTTGCCAAGGCAAGTTTAGCTTGAGCTAAGGTAAGCTTAGCTTGACTCAGGGCTACCTCCTCTCTCTCTATCTGGAGTCTGACAGCCCTCATTCTAGCCCTATGCTCAGCTTTCTGAGAAGCACTCATGCCTCTCTCTGATTCCCTGGAGGCACTAGAAAGATGAGAGTCCCCTGAGGGAGATCTCACTCTTCTGTTGCCTGGGAGAATCACATGTTGGGTTCTGGGGAGGTGCTGGCCCTCTCCATTCCCCAGTAGGTCCAAGTTGGCCTGGCTAAGCCTACCAACTGGAACCTGGCTACCCTGATCCTGTACTTCTAAGTCCCCAACATCTGAGTCCTCATCCAAGTCATCATCATCCTCCTCTTCAGGGGGATCAACTACAGGGGGGTTCTCTCCATTTCCTGTGTCTAGGGAAGCTGCTTTAGCCTTCTCTAAGTCATCCTGTTCTAGGATTTCTACCAGGGTTAGGCAGGTGGGGCTTCTGCCCCTTTTTAACCCTCTTGCTTTGCACAAGGCAATCAAGTCTCTGCGGGTTAGTTTGTCATATCCAAAAGTTGCCTGGGTAGGGTCAACTGTCACAGGAGCAGACCCTGAGGCTTTTCCTGTGTCAGACATGGTTACTAGTGAGGTGTAAGTGGTGCACTTACCTACACTAAGTGTTTTCCTACTGTACCTTGCTAGTTAGTTGTAGTCAGGGTGTGCTAATCCCTTCAACCTACAACTACTAAGTTCAGTAGAACTTAATATGCTAAGCTTTTGATTTTATATGTACCTAGAGGTACTTGATGTGATCTTTCAATTTGATATAAAGATTGCAATGGTAAAACAACAGCAAGCTCAAATCCGCACCGCTGCTCACCAATGTGAGAAGTTGGCCTGGTAGGGGATGTTTCCAATTCTGGAACCACCTACTACCTGACCAAACAATCCCTTATGGTGTCTGGTTGTAAGTCAACCTTATTAGACAAGCTATCCTAGGGGTAGCATGGACTAAGCAGCCTAAAGGCTTAACTTAAGAGGTCGTGTTAAGCGAGCTGTTTTACCACATACAATCCTGTAATACCAAATGAAAGGACACCACACAAGTATATATTATAAAAATATATGTGTTTATTACTAAAAACAATCCCCAGTATTCTTTATGAATAAAGGGGCACAAGCGTTAAATCAAAAGCACTGTTTAAACATACAAGTTGCACAATTATGGATGAGGGCAGGGGGCCACTCGAACCATATACTAAACAAGTGGTATAAGAGAGGCCACTCGAACAGTGGTTAGGCCTAGGGCCTAGGGAATCGCTGGGAGCAGTCAGGACAAGCAATGCTGAAGTCGGGAATGGCCCTCGGGATTCGGGAGATGTGCGGAAAGCGCACGCATGCACCAATGTTAACCAATGGTGCGTAAAAGTCAAATAGTTAGAGTTTAAGGACACTTCCGCTGAACCTAGAGGAACAAAACTTAACACACAGACCCTAGAGGTGTGCACCAGTGTGGGAACACCGGCGGAGCAAAGTTACCTCACCCACAGGAAGTGGGTGCACAGGGTCGAAGTGGCGTCGGGTTTTGACACGCAGGCTCTTGGTGCTTGAAGCTGAAAGGGCTGCAGGCAGGGTGAAGACGAAGTGTCCGGTGGAGTCCAAGGGTGGACTCAAGTTGTAGAGTACCTGAAAGCAGAGGGGACAGAGTCTGGGTCACTCAGCAGTGACCAGGGTGGAACCAGGACGGAACCAGGCAATGTTGGGCGCAATCAGGTGGTCGTCGAGGAGCTTCTCTCCGCTGTCACGTGGGCTCTGGGGCATCTGCGACGTCCAGGAGCAGGTCACGATCTGTCCCACGCAGGCTCTCACCGTCGGTGCAGTCGGCTTCAGGTTTGGAGCAAACAAGCCTTGGTAAGAGCAATCCACGCAGGATCGGAAGATTGCTTCTCACTCGGACCAGGAAGGTCAGAGTCGGGGCTCCTTTTCAGGGGAGCTGGTGTGGGTCTGGAGCAACCAGATTCACGAGTCTTCTTCGGTAGTTCGTCGGCACAGGGACCACAAGCCAGCTGGCAATTGACCGGGCCAACGCGTTGAGCCAAATCGTGCCAAAGGGGCCCCACGCAGCACTCGTCGAGTGTGGAGGGCTGAACTTCGGCTCAGGAGTAGCTCAGGGTGGGGGCTTCTCAAACCCCTGTGTACAGCTTCGAGGGTCACTCGTGGGCTGCACGGTCAGCGTCTCGTGGTCACTTCAAGATGGCGTGCCCCACGCTTCAGGTCGCCTCCACGGGTCTCAGCTTTGCATGGACTGTGGATCGGGCTGTTAGAAGCTGGGCAGGCTTGATCTCGTCGATCTCAGTCGCTCGAGTTCCGGCGGGAACTGCAACTAAGTAGACGTCGAGGGCTGGATGGTGCCTGCTGCTGCAGGGTGGTCACTCCTTGACCACAAGGGAGATTCTTCGGGCTTCCACGTTGAGATGGAGGGCGAAGGGTCCAGAATATCGTTTCAAATGTTTCTTCCAGGAAATCTGAAGTGCATTGGCACTGCTCCCACTCTTATTCCAATCTGGGGGGCGTGATTACCTGCTAGGTCCCCTCCTATGGGTGGGACCCAGGAAGTGGGTGGATACCCCCCTTCCTTTGATCCAGGCCGCCTTGGCACGAGGGCTGGAGTGCCCCAGAACCGGTTTGGCCGGATTATGCAAGGGGCAGCCTTGTGCGCCCCAAGCAGTGTCTGGTTTCTTTCAAACCTCCCTGCTACAATACACTATCTCCTGTCTGGAGGGCGGTGACACCCTCCTGTGACAGGAAACCCTTTGTCCAGGACCCCCTTGACTGGGTTTCGGTCAGCTCCAGGGGTCCAGACATTTGTCTGTGGCAGAGGCATCCATTTTGTGGATCTTAAGGTCTTTGGAGAAATCAACCGCATTAAAGTAAAGTAACATGTCTTACCCCTCTAGAGGGGTGGAATGCCATCCCCGTCGCCAGAACTGGCGAGGGGATGGTATTCCAAAGCGTATGACACCTTACACGACATGTTTTGATAAAGCCAAACCAAAGTTGCTAAATAACCGCGAGGATTATAAGGCACTTAATAGTATATGGTATGGCATTATCCTGAAACAGCTTAGGGATTTGTTCCCGACGGCTGCAGACAGGCTCAGCTCATGCTAGAGCTCCATCTCACATAAAAACCATGCACCCAGCCTCCAGGATTGGTGAGGCCTGTCTATAGGAGTGGCTCACAGGTTTACATGTGTCCAGATATAGGTTTAGACATAGGTATACTATATCTAAGCAAGGGGTGTGTACACCACCTTACCCCAGCTGAGTGATCAGCCAGTTGTGTCAATTTAAGAACCAGCCAGGGGTGGCAAAAGATATGCTGCAGCCCCTGGTAGGCCTTAGTGGCTCCTGTGCCCTGTGCACCTATAGTGCATTCTACAGGGGCTGACAAGGAGTCCATTTCCAATTGGTATGTGCCTATAGCACATGTGTCATTAATTTAGTGAGAGAACAGCAGGCTGGGGGTCTGATCAGCAGGCCCACAGCCTCAGTAGTCGAAAACCAGTGAAGCAAAAAGCAAAAATTTGGGGTGACCATAGGATAGCAGACCCTACTCTCCTACAGTCCCCCTGGCTGTGCTTGGTACCCCTGGCTGTGCTTGGCCCCCCTGGTTGCTCTTGGTCCCCAAGGCTGTGCTTGGTCCCCCAGGCTGTGCTTGGTCCCCCTAGTTGCTCTTAGTCCCCCAGGCTGTGCTTGGTACCCCAGGCTGTGCTTGGTCCCCCAGGCTCTGCTTGGTCCCCCTGGTTGCTCTTGGTCCCCCAGACTGTGCTTGGTCCCCCAGACTGTACTTGGTCCCCCAGGCTGTGCTTGGTCCCCCTGGTTGCTCTTGGTCCCCCAGGCTGTGCTTGGTCCCCCAGGCTGTGCTTGGTCCCCCTGGTTGCTCTTGGTCCCCCTGGCTGTGCGTGATACCCCGGCTGTGCTTGGTCCCCCTGGTTGCTCTTGGTCCCCCAGGCTGTGCTTGGTCCCCCAGGCTGTGCTTGGTCCCCCTGGTTGCTCTTGGTCCCCCAGGCTGTGCTTGGTCCCCCAGGCTGTGCTTGGTCCCCCTGGTTGCTCTTGGTCCCCCTGGCTGTGCTTGGTCCCCCTGGTTGCTCTTGGTCCCCCAGGCTGTGCTTGGTCCCCCAGGCTGTGCTTGGTCCCCCAGGCTCTGCTTGGTCCCCCAGGCTCTGCTTGGTCCCCCAGGCTCTGCTTGGTCCCCCTGGTTGCTCTTGGTCCTTCAGGCTGTGCTTGGTCCCCCAGGCTCTGCTTGGTCCCCCTGGTTGCTCTTGGTCCCCCAGGCTGTGCTTTGTCCCCCAGGCTGTGCTTGGTCCCCCTGGTTGCTCTTGGTCCCCCAGGCTGTGCTTGGTCCCCCAGGCTGTGCTTGGTCCCCCAGGCTGTGCTTGGTCCCCCTGGTTGCTCTTGGTCCCCCAGTCTGTGCTTGGTCCCCCATGCTGTGCTTGGTCCCCCAGGCTGTGCTTGGTCCCCCAGGCTGTGCTTGGTCCCCCTGGTTGCTCTTGGTCCCCCAGGCTGTGCTTGGTCCCCCAGGCTGTGCTTGGTACCCCAGGCTGTGCTTGGTCCTCCTGGTTGCTCTTGGTCCCCCAGGCTGTGCTTGGTCCCCCAGGCTGTTCTTGGTCCCCCAGGCTGTGCTTGGTCCCCCAGGCTGTGCTTGGTCCCCCAGGCTGTGCTTGGTCCCTCCGGTTGCTCTTGGTCCCCCAGGCTGTGCTTGGTCCCCCAGGCTGTGCTTGGTCCCCCTGGTTGCTCTTGGTCCCCCAGGCTGTGCTTGGTACCCCAGGCTCTGCTTGGTCCCCCAGGCTCTGCTTGGTCCCCCAGGCTCTGCTTGGTCCCCCTGGTTGCTCTTGGTCCCTCAGGCTGTGCTTGGTCCCCCAGGCTGTGCTTGGTCCCCCGGGCTGTGCTTGGTCCCCCAGGCTGTGCTTGGTCCCCCTGGTTGCTCTTGGTCCCCCTGGCTGTGCATGGTACCCCTGGCTGTGCTTTGTCCCCCTGGTTGCTCTTGGTCCACCAGGCTGTGCTTGGTCCCCCAGGCTGTGCTTGGTCCCCCTGGTTGCTCTTGGTCCCCCAGGCTGTGCTTGGTCCCCCAGGCTGTGCTTGGTCCCCCAGGCTGTGCTTGGTCCCCCTGGTTGCTTTTGGTCCCCCAGGCTGTGCTTGGTACCCCTGGCTGTGCTTGGTCCCCCTGGTTGCTCTTGGTCCCCCAGGCTGTGCTTGGGTCCCCATGGTTGCTCCTGGTCCCCCAGGCTGTGCTTGGTCCCCCAGGCTGTGCTTGGTCCCCCAGCTGTGCTTGGTCCCCCTGGTTGCTCATGGTCCCCCAGGCTGTGCTTGGTCCCCCAGGCTGTGCTTGGTCCCCCTGGTTGCTCTTGGTCCCCCAGGCTTGTGCTTGGTCCCCCAGGCTGTGCTTGGTCCCCCTGGTTGCTCTTGGTCCCCCAGGCTTGTGCTTGGTCCCCCAGGCTGTGCTTGGTCCCCCTGGTTGCTCTTGGTCCCCCAGGCTGTGCTTTGTCCCCCAGGCTGTGCTTGGTCCCCCAGGCTCTGCTTGGTCCCCAGGCTGTGCTTGGTCCCCCTGGTTGCTCTTGGTCCCCCTGGCTGTGCTTGGTACCCCTGGCTGTGCTTGGTCCCCCTGGTTGCTCTTGGTCCCCCAGGCTGTGCTTGGTCCCCCAGGCTGTGCTTGGTCCCCCTAGTTGCTCTTAGTCCCCCAGGCTGTGCTTGGTACCCCAGGCTGTGCTTGGTCCCCCAGGCTCTGCTTGGTCCCCCTGGTTGCTCTTGGTCCCCCAGGCTGTGCTTGGTCCCCCAGACTGTGCTTGGTCCCCCAGGCTGTGCTTGGTCCCCCTTGTTGCTCTTGGTCCCCCAGGCTGTGCTTGGTCCCCCAGGCTGTGCTTGGTCCCCCTGGTTGCTCTTGGTCCCCCTGGCTGTGCGTGATACCCCTGGCTGTGCTTGGTCCCCCTGGTTGCTCTTGGTCCCCCAGGCTGTGCTTGGTCCCCCAGGCTGTGCTTGGTCCCCCTGGTTGCTCTTGGTCCCCCAGGCTGTGCTTGGTCCCCCAGGCTGTGCTTGGTCCCACTGGTTGCTCTTGGTCCCCCAGGCTGTGCTTGGTACCCCGGCAGTGCTTGGTCCCCCTGGTTGCTCTTGGTCCCCCAGCCTGTGCTTTGTCCCCCAGGCTGTGCTTGGTCCCCCCGGTTGCTCTTGGTCCCCCTGGCTGTGCTTGGTCCCCCTGGTTGCTCTTGGTCCCCCAGGCTGTGCTTGGTCCCCCAGGCTGTGCTTGGTCCCTGTAGGAAGGTGGCTACCTGACTATGGTTACCCCGGATTTTTTGCCTGTGTTTAGCTGGTTTTTTGACTTAGTTGACCTGGTTCCCTGCTAATCAGGGCCCCAGGCCATCTGCTCTCTCTGTAAAATGGATTCCATGTACCCTAGGTACATACCACAATTGGAAATGGACTCCTTGTCAGCCCCTGTAGAATGCACTATAGGTGCACAGGGCATAGGAGCCACTAAGGCCTACCAGGGGCTGCAGCATATCTTTTGCCACCCCTGGCTGGTTCTTAAATTGACACAACTGGCTGATCACTCAGCTGGGGTAAGGTGGTGTACACACCCCTTGCTTAGATATAGTATACCTATGTCTAAACCTATATCTGGACACATGTAAACCTGTGAGCCACTCCTATAGTCAGGCCTCATCAATCCTGGAGGCTGAGTGCGTGGTTTTATGTGAGATGGAGCTCTAGCATGAGCTGAGCCTGTCTGCAGCCATCGGGAACAAATCCCTAAGCTGTTTCAGGATAATGCCATACCATATACTATTAAGTGCCTTATAATCCTCGCGGTTATTTAGCAACTTTGGTTTGGCTTTATCAAAACATGTCGTGTAAGGTGTCATACGCTTTGGAATACCATCCCCTCGCCAGTTCTGGCGACGGGGATGGCATTCCACCCCTCTAGAGGGGTAAGACATGTTACTTTGCTTTAATGCGGTTGATTTCTCCAAAGACCTTAAGATCCACAAAATGGATGCCTCTGCCACAGACAAATGTCTGGACCCCTGCAGTTGACTGAAACTCGACCAAATGGGTCCTGGACAAAGGGTTTCCTGTCACAGGAGGGTGTCACCGCCCTCCAGACAGGAGATAGTGTATTGTAGCAGGGAGGTTTGAAAGAAACCAGACAGTGCCTGGGGAGCACAAGGCTTCCCCTTGCATAATCCGGTCAAACCGGTTCTGGGGCAGCCCAGCCCCAGCTCCAGTGAGACCTGGACAAAGGAAAGGGGGTGTAACCACCCCCCTTCCTGGTCCCACCTGTGAGAAGTTGGCCTGGTAGGGGATGTTTCCAATTCTGGAACCACCTACTACCTGACCAAACAATCCCCTTATGGTGTCTGGTTGTAAGTCAACCTTATTAGACAAGCTATCCTAGGGGTAGCATGGACTAAGCAGCCTAAAGGCTTAACTTAAGAGGTCGTGTTAAGCGAGCTGTTTTACCACATACAATCCTGTAATACCAAATGAAAGGACACCACACAAGTATATATTATAAAAATATATGTGTTTATTACTAAAAACAATCCCCAGTATTCTTTATGAATAAAGGGGCACAAGCGTTAAATCAAAAGCACTGTTTAAACATACAAGTTGCACAATTATGGATGAGGGCGGGTGGCCACTCAAACCATATACTAAACAAGTGGTATAAGAAAGGCCACTCGAGCAGTGGTTAGGCCTAGGGCCTAGGGAATCGCTGGGAGCAGTCAGGACAAGCAATGCCGAAGTCGGGAATGGCCCTCGGGATTCGGGAGATGTGCGGAAAGCGCACGCATGCACCAATGTTAACCAATGGTGCGTAAAAGTCAAAGAGTTAAAGTTTAAGGACACTTCCGCTGAACCTAGAGGAACAAAACTTAACACACAGACCCTAGAGGTGTGCACCAGTGTGGGAACACCGGCGGAGCAAAGTTACCTCACCCACAGGAAGTGGGTGCACAGGGTCGAAGTGGCGTCGGGTTTTGACACGCAGGCTCTTGGTGCTTGGAGCTGAAAGGGCTGCAGGCAGGGTGAAGACGAAGTGTCCGGTGGAGTCCAAGGGTGGACTCAAGTTGTAGAGTACCTGAAAGCAGAGGGGACAGAGTCTGGGTCACTCAGCAGTGACCAGGGTGGAACCAGGACGGAACCAGGCAATGTCGGGCGCAATCAGGTGGTCGTTGAGGAGCTTCTCTCCGCTGTCACGTGGGCTCTGGGGCATCTGCGACGTCCAGGAGCAGGTCACGATCTGTCCCACGCAGGCTCTCACCGTCGGTGCAGTCGGCTTCAAGTTTGGAGCAAACAAGCCTTGGTAAGAGCAATCCACGCAGGATCGGAAGATTGCTTCTCACTCGGACCAGGAAGGTCAGAGTCGGGGCTCCTTTTCAGGGGAGCTGGTGTGGATCTGGAGCAACCAGAATCACAAGTCTTTTTAGGTAGTTCGTCGGCACAGGGACCACAAGCCAGCTGGCAAGTGACCGGGCCAACGCGTTGAGCCAAATCGTGCCAAAGGGCCCCACGCAGCACTCGTCGAGTGTGAAGGGCTGAACTTCGGCTCAGGAGTAGCTCAGGGTGTGGGCTTCTCAAACCCCGGTGTACAGCTTCGAGGGTCACTCGTGGGCTGCACGGTCAGCGTCTCGTGGTCACTTCAAGATGGCGTGCCCCACGCTTCCGGTCGCCTCCACGGGTCTCAGCTTTGCAGGGACTGTGGATCGGGCTGTTAGAAGCTGGGCAGGCTTGATCTCGTCGATCTCAGTCGCTCGAGTTCCGGCGAGAACTGCAACTAAGTAGACGTCGAGGGCTGGATGGTGCCTGCTGCTGCAGGGTGGTCACTCCTTGACCACAAGGGAGATTCTTCGGGCTTCCACGTTGAGATGGAGGGCGAAGGGTCCAGAATATCGTTTCAAATGTTTCTTCCAGGAAATCTGATGTGCATTGGCACTGCTCCCACTCTTATTCGAATCTGGTGGGCGTGATTACCTGCTAGGTCCCCTCCTATGGGTGGGACCCAGGAAGTGGGTGGATACACCCCCTTCCTTTGATCCAGGCCGCCCTGGCACGAGGGCTGGAGGGCCCCAGAACCGGTTTGGCCGGATTATGCAAGGGGCAGCCTTGTGCGCCCCAGGCAGTGTCTGGTTTCTTTCAAACCTCCCTGCTACAATACACTATCTCCTGTCTGGAGGGCGGTGACACCCTCCTGTGACAGGAAACCCTTTGTCCAGGACCCCCTTGACTGAGTTTCGGTCAGCTCCAGGGGTTCAGACATTTGTCTGTGGCAGAGGCATCCATTTTGTGGATCTTAAGGCCTTTGGAGAAATCAGCCGCATTAAAGTGAAGTAACATGTCTTACCCCTCTAGAGGGGTGGAATGCCATCCCCGTCGCCAGAACTGGCGAGGGGATGGTATTCCAAAGCGTATGACACCTTACACGACATGTTTTGATAAAGCCAAACCAAAGTTGCTAAATAACCGCAAGGATTATAAGGCACTTAATAGTATATGGTATGGCATTATCCTGAAACAGCTTAGGGATTTGTTCCCGACGGCTGCAGACAGGCTCAGCTCATGCTAGAGCTCCATCTCACATAAAAACCATGCACCCAGCCTCCAGGATTGGTGAGGCCTGTCTATAGGAGTGGCTCACAGGTTTACATGTGTCCAGATATAGGTTTAGACATAGGTATACTATATCTAAGCAAGGGGTGTGTACACCACCTTGCCCCAGCTGAGTGATCAGCCAGTTGTGTCAATTTAAGAACCAGCCAGGGGTGGCAAAAGATATGCTGCAGCCCCTGGTAGGCCTTAGTGGCTCCTGTGCCCTGTGCACCTATAGTGCATTCTACAGGGGCTGACAAGGAGTCCATTTCCAATTGGTATGTGCCTATAGCACATGTGTGTAGGAGAGTAGGGTCTGCTATCCTATGGTCACCCCAAATTTTTGCTTTTTGCTTCACTGGTTTTCGACTACTGAGGCTGTGGGCCTGCTGATCAGACCCCCAGCCTGCTGTTCTCTCACTAAATTAATGACACATGTGCTATAGGCACATACCAATTGGAAATGGACTCCTTGTCAGCCCCTGTAGAATGCACTATAGGTGCACAGGGCACAGGAGCCACTAAGGCCTACCAGGGGCTGCAGCATATCTTTTGCCACCCCTGGCTGGTTCTTAAATTGACACAACTGGCTGATCACTCAGCTGGGGTAAGGTGGTGTACACACCCCTTGCTTAGATATAGTATACCTATGTCTAAACCTATATCTGGACACATGTAAACCTGTGAGCCACTCCTATAGACAGGCCTCACCAATCCTGGAGGCTGGGTGCTTGGTTTTTATGTGAGATGGAGCTCTAGCATGAGCTGAGCCTGCCTGCAGCCGTCGGGAACAAATCCCTAAGCTGTTTCAGGATAATGCCATACCATATACTATTAAGTGCCTTATAATCCTCGCGGTTATTTAGCAACTCTGGTTTGGCTTTATCAAAACATGTCGTGTAAGGTGTCATACGCTTTGGAATACCATCCCCTCGCCAGTTCTGGCGACGGGGATGGCATTCCACCCCTCTAGAGGGGTAAGACATGTTACTTTACTTTAATGCGGTTGATTTCTCCAAAGACCTTAAGATCCCCAAAATGGATGCCTCTGCCACAGACAAATGTCTGGACCCCTGGAGCTGACCGAAACCCAGTCAAGGGGGTCCTGGACAAAGGGTTTCCTGTCACAGGAGGGTGTCACCGCCCTCCAGACAGGAGATAGTGTATTGTAGCAGGGAGGTTTGAAAGAAACCAGACACTGCCTGGGGCGCACAAGGCTGCCCCTTGCATAATCCGGCCAAACCGGTTCTGGGGCACTCCAGCCCTCGTGCCAGGGCGGCCTGGATCAAAGGAAGGGGGTGTATCCACCCACTTCCTGGGTCCCACCCATAGGAGGGGACCTAGCAGGTAATCACGCCCACCAGATTCGAATAAGAGTGGGAGCAGTGCCAATGCACATCAGATTTCCTGGAAGAAACATTTGAAACGATATTCTGGACCCTTCGCCCTCCATCTCAACGTGGAAGCCCGAAGAATCTCCCTTGTGGTCAAGGAGTGACCACCCTGCAGCAGCAGGCACCATCCAGCCCTCGACGTCTACTTGGTTGCAGTTCCCGCCGGAACTCGAGCGACTGAGATCGACGAGATCAAGCCTGCCCAGCTTCTAACAGCCCGATCCACAGTCCCTGCAAAGCTGAGACCCGTGGAGGCGACCGGAAGCGTGGGGCACGCCATCTTGAAGTGACCACGAGACGCTGACCGTGCAGCCCACGAGTGACCCTCGAAGCTGTACACCGGGGTTTGAGAAGCCCCCACCCTGAGCTACTCCTGAGCCGAAGTTCAGCCCTCCACACTCGACGAGTGCTGCGTGGGGCCCTTTGGCACGATTTGGCTCAACGCGTTGGCCCGGTCACTTGCCAGCTGGCTTGTGGTCCCTGTGCCGACGAACTACAAAAGAAGACTCGTGATTCTGGTTGCTCCAGATCCACACCAGCTCCCCTGAAAGGGAGCCCCGACTCTGACCTTCCTGGTCCGAGTGAGACGCCATCTTCCAATCCCGCGTGGATTGCTCTTACCAAGGCTTGTTTGCTCCAAACCGGAAGCCGACTGCACCGACGGTGAGAGCCTGCGTGGGACAGATCGTGACCTGCTCCTGGACGTCGCAGATGCCCCAGAGCCCACGTGACAGCGAAGAGAAGCGCCTCGACGACCACCTGATTGCGCCCGACATTGCCTGGTTCCGTCCTGGTTCCACCCTGGTCACTGCTGAGTGACCCAGACTCTGTCCCCTCTGCTTTCAGGTACTCTACAACTTGAGTCCACCCTTGGACTCCACCGGACACTTCGTCTTCACCCTGCCTGCAGCCCTTTCAGCTTCAAGCACCAAGAGCCTGCGTGTCAAAACCCGACGCCACTTCGACCCTGTGCACCCACTTCCTGTGGGTGAGGTAACTTTGCTCCGCCGGTGTTCCCACACTGGTGCACACCTCTAGGGTCTGTGTGTTAAGTTTTGTTCCTCTAGGTTCAGCGGAAGTGTCCTTAAACTTTAACTATTTGACTTTTACGCACCATTGGTTAACATTGGTGCATGCGTGCGCTTTCCGCACATCTCCCGAATCCCGAGGGCCATTCCCGACTTCAGCATTGCTTGTCCTGACTGCTCCCAGCGATTCCCTAGGCCCTAGGCCTAACCACTGTTCGAGTGGCCTCTCTTATACCACTTGTTTAGTATATGGTTTGAGTGGCCCCCTGCCCTCATCCATAATTGTGCAACTTTGTATGTTTAAACAGTGCTTTTGATTTAACGCTTGTGCCCCTTTATTCATAAAGAATACTGGGGATTGTTTTTAGTAATAAACACATATATTTTTATAATATATACTTGTGTGGTGTCCTTTCATTTGGTATTACAGGATTGTATGTGGTAAAACAGCTCGCTTAACACGACCTCTTAAGTTAAGCCTTTAGGCTGCTTAGTCCATGCTACCACTAGGATAGCTTGTCTAATAAGGTTGACTTACAACCAGACACCATAAGGGGATTGTTTTGTCAGGTAGTAGGTGGTTCCAGAATTGGAAACATCCCCTACCAGGCCAACTTCTCACATTGGTGAGCAGCGGTGCGGATTTGAGCTTGCTGTTGTTTTACCATTGCAATCTTTATATCAAATTGAAAGATCACATCAAGTACCTCTAGGTACATATAAAATCAAAAGCTTAGCATATTAAGTTCTACTGAACTTAGTAGTTGTAGGTTGAAGGGAGTAGCACACCCCTGACTACAACTCACTAGCAAGGTCCAGTAGGAAAACACTTAGTGTAGGTAAGTGCACCACTTACACCTCACTAGTAACCATGTCCGACACAGGAAAGGCCTCAGGGTCTAGTCCTGTGACAGTTGACCCTACCCAGGCAACTTCTGGATATGACAAACTAACCCGCAGAGACTTGATTGTCTTGTGCAAAGCAAGAGGGTTAAAAAGGGGCAGAAGCCCCACCTGCCTAATCCTGATAGGACTCCTAGAACAGGATGACTTAGAGAGGGCAAAAGCAGCTTCCCTAGATACAGGAACTGGAGGGAACCCCCCTGCAGTTGATCCCCCTGAAGAGGAGGATGATGATGACTTGGATGAGGACTCAGAAGTTGAGGACTTAGAAGTACAGGATCAGGGTAGCCAGGTTCCAGTTGGTAGGCTTAGCCAGGCCAACTTGGACCTACTGGGAAATGGAGAGGGCCAGCACCTCCCCAGATCCCAACAAATGATTCTCCCAGGCAACAGAAGAGTGAGATCTCCCTCAGGAGACTCTCATCTTTCTAGTGCCTCCAGGGAATCACAGAGAGGCATGAATGCTTCTCAAAAGTTAGAGCATAGGGCCAGAATGAGGGCTGTCAAACTCCAGATAGAGAGGGAGGAGGTAGCCTTGGCTCAAGCTAGACTTGCCTTGGCAAGAGAGCAGAAATTAAGTGGCTTAGATGTCACTGGTGGCAGCAATTTTCCAAGAGAAAAAGACAGGGCCTATGATAATAGAAACCTGACCAAAATTGTGCCCCCCTTTAAAGAAGGGGATGACATCCACAAATGGATGACTGCTCTTGAGAGAGCCTGCATGGTACAGCAGGTTCCTGAGAACCAGTGGGCTGCAATTTTGTGGTACTCCTTTTCTGAGAAAGGGAGAGACAGGCTCCTCACAGTTAGACCTGAGGATGCCAAAAACTACTCTGTTTTGAAGAGTGCTCTCATTGAAGGGTATGGCCTAACCACTGAGCAATACAGGTTGTTGTTCAGAGACACCCAGAAAGCACAGACTCAAGACTGGACTGATTTTGTGGAGTGTGCCACTAAGGCTTTGGAGGGTTGGTTACAGGGAAGTAAAGTTTCAGACTATACAGGATTGTACAATCTTATGATGAGAGAACAGATCCTTAATAACTGTACAAACCAGCTGTTGCATCAATACCTTATTGACTCTGATCTGACCTCTCCCCAAGAATTGGGAAAGAAGGCAGACAAATGGGTCAGAACAAGGATTAAGCAGAAACCCCAGAACCAAGGTGGTGACCAGAAGAAAACAGACCAGAAGGGTGGTAATCAGAATCAGAAAGATAAAGAAAAAGACCAGAAGTCTTCAGGCCCCCAAACTAATAGTAAGGAGGGTGGTTCCCAAAATGGTAACAAGAAGAAGAAGAACAAAGGTCCAAAGACACCTTGGTGTAATACCTGCAAATCAGTTTCACACTGGGGCAGTGAGTGCACCAAGGCAAATCCAGTTCCCACCACTACAGCTCCTAAAGCAACTGCAACCCCAAGTACAGTAAGCAGTGGTGGAACACAGTCCAAGGGTGTAGCTGGGTTGACCCTGGGTATTGAAGTAGGATCTGGCCTAGTCAGAATCCCTACACAGGCAGTTCTCCTGTATGATGTGGACATTGAGTTGCCCACTGCAGTAAGCCCCACTAACCTGGGCAAATACAGGCAGACTCCCTTAATAAATGAGAAGCTGGCTCAAGCTTACAGGGACACATGTGCTAGTGTCACCATGGTGACCCCTGGCTTTGTGGACCCTGGACAGATTGTACTAGGAGAGAGCTACCTAGTAACCAATGCAAGCAACTCCACTACCTCCCATAGTGTGGCAGTTGTGAACTTCTCCTGGGGAGGGGTTGATGGCCTAAAGAAAGTTGTGGTGAGTGCAGACCTACCAGTAGACTGTCTGTTAGGCAATGACCTTGAAAGCTCAGCATGGTCAGAAGTGGAGTACAGGACTCATGCAGAAATGCTAGGGATTTCAGAGCATGTCCTTGCCATGACAAGGGCTCAGGCTAAGAAGTGCCTTCCTGAACCAGTGGTGGATCTTGAGACAATAGACCAGCCACAACCCAAGAGAAGGAGCAAGAGAGGAAAGGCCTCGCCTTCCACCTTGCCCCAGGTTGAGGATCAGGTTTCAGAGGAAACTGATTCTGCAGTCCAAGAGGAGACTGTCTCTGAGGAGCTTGAACCTGACCAGGTTGAGTTTCTGGGGACAGGGGGACCCTCAAGGGCAGACCTGAGGCAGGCTCAATTAGATTGCCCTTCCCTTGAACCCCTCAGACAGCAGGCTGCTGCTGAGGCTGCTGGGGATGCCCAAGGTACCCATACTGTGTATTGGGATGAGGGACTCCTTTACTCAGAGGCTAGAACCCCCAAGCCTGGCATGACCAGGAGGTTGGTGATACCTCTGCAGTTTAGGGGATTCCTCCTTACCTTGGCCCATGATATTCCCCTTGCAGGACACTTAGGCCAGAACAAGACGTGGGACAGGCTTGTTCCACACTTTCACTGGCCTCACATGTCAGAGGATGTCAAGGAGTTTTGTCGCTCCTGTGTCACTTGCCAAGCCAGTGGTAAGTCAGGTGGCACAACAAAGGCCCCCCTAATACCACTACCTGTGGTGGGGGTCCCCTTTGAGAGAGTTGGAATTGATATTGTGGGTCCAATGGACCCCCAAACAGCATCTGGGAACAGATTCATACTGGTGGTAGTGGATCATGCCACCAGGTACCCAGAGGCTATTCCCCTAAGGACCACCACAGCACCTGTGGTGGCAAAAGCCCTCATTGCAGTTTTCTCAAGAGTGGGCTTTCCTAAGGAGGTACTATCAGATAGGGGGACAAATTTTATGTCCAGCTATCTAAAAGCAATGTGGAAGGAATGTGGAGTAAACTACAAGTTTACCACCCCATATCATCCACAATGCAATGGGCTTGTGGAGAGATTTAACAAGACCCTTAAAGGCATGATAAAAGGATTACCAGAGAAGCTCAGGCGGAAATGGGACATTCTTTTACCCTGCCTGCTCTTTGCTTACAGAGAGGTCCCACAGAAGGGGGTTGGCTACAGCCCTTTTGAACTTTTGTTTGGCCACCCTGTGAGAGGTCCATTGTGTTTGGTGAAGGAAGGATGGGAGTTACCTCTCAAAAAGCCCAAACTAGACATAGTGGACTATGTACTTGGTCTCCGCTCCAGGATGGCTGAGTACATGGAAAGAGCATCCAAAAACCTGGAGGCCAGCCAAGAATTGCAGAAAGCTTGGCATGACCAAAAGGCTGTACTGGTAGAGTTCCAACCAGGACAGAAGGTATGGGTACTGGAGCCAGTGGCTCCAGCAGCACTCCAAGACAAATGGAGTGGACCCTATCCTATTATTGAGAAGAAAGGGGAAGTCACCTACTTGGTAGACTTTGGAACACCCAGGAGCCCTCACAGGGTAATCCATGTGAATCGCTTGAAAGCATTTGTAGACAGGGAGGACATGAGCTTGCTCATGGCCACAGATGGGGAACAGGAGGAAGAGAGTGACCCTCTCCCAGACCTGCTTTCCCAGAACCCTGATGATGGTTCAGTTGATGGAGTAGCCTTGGCAGGCAGCCTCACTGACCAGCAACAGAGGGACTGCAGACAAGTTTTGCAGGCTCACAGGCAAATGTTTTCACTCACACCCAGCCAAACTGACTGGTGTACCCATGTTGTGGACACTGGTGACAGTCTGCCTGTCAAGAATAAGATCTACAGGCAACCTGATCATGTCAGGGATTGCATCAAGGCTGAGGTGCAAAAGATGTTGGAGCTTGGAGTGATTGAGCCATCAGAGAGCCCATGGGCCAGCCCAGTAGTCCTGGTGCCAAAACCTCATACCCAAGATGGTAAGAGAGAAATGAGGTTTTGCGTGGATTACAGGGGTCTCAATGCTGTCACTAGGACAGATGCTCACCCCATTCCAAGAGCAGATGAGCTCATTGACAGATTGGCTTCTGCCAAGTTTCTGAGCACATTTGATCTGACAGCTGGCTACTGGCAAATCAGACTAGCTGAGGAGTCAAAAGCCAAAACAGCATTCTCTACCCCTAGTGGACATTATCAGTTTGTGGTAATGCCCTTTGGTTTGAAGAATGCACCTGCCACTTTTCAAAGGTTGGTGAACCAAGTCCTTACTGGGTTGGATGACTTTTGTGCAGCTTATCTGGATGATATTGCTGTCTTTAGCTCCACCTGGGAGGATCACCTGATCCACCTGAAGAAAGTTTTGGAGGCCCTGCAAAAGGCAGGCCTAACTATCAAGGCCACAAAGTGCCAGATAGGGCAGAGTAAGGTTGTATACCTGGGCCACCTAGTAGGGGGAGGCCAGGTTCAGCCACTGGAAAGCAAAATCCAGGCCATACAGGACTGGGCTCCTCCAGTTACCCAGACACAAGTCAGAGCCTTCTTGGGCCTGACTGGGTATTACAGAAAGTTTGTGAAAAACTATGGGTCTATAGTGACACCATTAAATGACTTGACATCCAAGAAGATGCCAAAAAAGGTTCAGTGGACAGTTAGCTGTCAGAAGGCATTTGAAGACCTGAAGAAGGCCATGTGCTCTGCACCTATCCTAAAGAGTCCTGACTACTCCAAACAGTTCATTGTTCAGACAGATGCTTCTGAGTTGGGGGTGGGAGCTGTACTCTCACAACTTAATCAAGATGGTCAAGACCAGCCAATTGCTTTCATTAGCAGGAGGCTAACCCCAAGAGAAAAACGTTGGTCAGCCATTGAGAGGGAGGCCTTTGCTGTGGTTTGGGCATTAAAGAAGTTGAGGTCCTACTTGTTTGGAACTCACTTCCTAGTGCAAACAGACCATAAGCCCCTCTTATGGCTTAATCAGATGAAGGGTGAAAATCCCAAACTGCTCAGGTGGTCCATTTCCCTACAGGGGATGGACTTTACAGTGGAGCACCGCCCAGGGACTGACCATGGTAATGCAGATGGTCTCTCCAGGTACTTCCACTTAGAACATGAAGACTTATCTGGTCAAGGTTAGTTTAATGTCCCTGCGTTTGGGGGGGGGTTGTGTAGGAGAGTAGGGTCTGCTATCCTATGGTCACCCCAAATTTTTGCTTTTTGCTTCACTGGTTTTCGACTACTGAGGCTGTGGGCCTGCTGATCAGACCCCCAGCCTGCTGTTCTCTCACTAAATTAATGACACATGTGCTATAGGCACATACCAATTGGAAATGGACTCCTTGTCAGCCCCTGTAGAATGCACTATAGGTGCACAGGGCACAGGAGCCACTAAGGCCTACCAGGGGCTGCAGCATATCTTTTGCCACCCCTGGCTGGTTCTTAAATTGACACAACTGGCTGATCACTCAGCTGGGGTAAGGTGGTGTACACACCCCTTGCTTAGATATAGTATACCTATGTCTAAACCTATATCTGGACACATGTAAACCTGTGAGCCACTCCTATAGACAGGCCTCACCAATCCTGGAGGCTGGGTGCTTGGTTTTTATGTGAGATGGAGCTCTAGCATGAGCTGAGCCTGCCTGCAGCCGTCGGGAACAAATCCCTAAGCTGTTTCAGGATAATGCCATACCATATACTATTAAGTGCCTTATAATCCTCGCGGTTATTTAGCAACTCTGGTTTGGCTTTATCAAAACATGTCGTGTAAGGTGTCATACGCTTTGGAATACCATCCCCTCGCCAGTTCTGGCGACGGGGATGGCATTCCACCCCTCTAGAGGGGTAAGACATGTTACTTTACTTTAATGCGGTTGATTTCTCCAAAGACCTTAAGATCCCCAAAATGGATGCCTCTGCCACAGACAAATGTCTGGACCCCTGGAGCTGACCGAAACCCAGTCAAGGGGGTCCTGGACAAAGGGTTTCCTGTCACAGGAGGGTGTCACCGCCCTCCAGACAGGAGATAGTGTATTGTAGCAGGGAGGTTTGAAAGAAACCAGACACTGCCTGGGGCGCACAAGGCTGCCCCTTGCATAATCCGGCCAAACCGGTTCTGGGGCACTCCAGCCCTCGTGCCAGGGCGGCCTGGATCAAAGGAAGGGGGTGTATCCACCCACTTCCTGGGTCCCACCCATAGGAGGGGACCTAGCAGGTAATCACGCCCACCAGATTCGAATAAGAGTGGGAGCAGTGCCAATGCACATCAGATTTCCTGGAAGAAACATTTGAAACGATATTCTGGACCCTTCGCCCTCCATCTCAACGTGGAAGCCCGAAGAATCTCCCTTGTGGTCAAGGAGTGACCACCCTGCAGCAGCAGGCACCATCCAGCCCTCGACGTCTACTTGGTTGCAGTTCCCGCCGGAACTCGAGCGACTGAGATCGACGAGATCAAGCCTGCCCAGCTTCTAACAGCCCGATCCACAGTCCCTGCAAAGCTGAGACCCGTGGAGGCGACCGGAAGCGTGGGGCACGCCATCTTGAAGTGACCACGAGACGCTGACCGTGCAGCCCACGAGTGACCCTCGAAGCTGTACACCGGGGTTTGAGAAGCCCCCACCCTGAGCTACTCCTGAGCCGAAGTTCAGCCCTCCACACTCGACGAGTGCTGCGTGGGGCCCTTTGGCACGATTTGGCTCAACGCGTTGGCCCGGTCACTTGCCAGCTGGCTTGTGGTCCCTGTGCCGACGAACTACAAAAGAAGACTCGTGATTCTGGTTGCTCCAGATCCACACCAGCTCCCCTGAAAGGGAGCCCCGACTCTGACCTTCCTGGTCCGAGTGAGACGCCATCTTCCAATCCCGCGTGGATTGCTCTTACCAAGGCTTGTTTGCTCCAAACCGGAAGCCGACTGCACCGACGGTGAGAGCCTGCGTGGGACAGATCGTGACCTGCTCCTGGACGTCGCAGATGCCCCAGAGCCCACGTGACAGCGAAGAGAAGCGCCTCGACGACCACCTGATTGCGCCCGACATTGCCTGGTTCCGTCCTGGTTCCACCCTGGTCACTGCTGAGTGACCCAGACTCTGTCCCCTCTGCTTTCAGGTACTCTACAACTTGAGTCCACCCTTGGACTCCACCGGACACTTCGTCTTCACCCTGCCTGCAGCCCTTTCAGCTTCAAGCACCAAGAGCCTGCGTGTCAAAACCCGACGCCACTTCGACCCTGTGCACCCACTTCCTGTGGGTGAGGTAACTTTGCTCCGCCGGTGTTCCCACACTGGTGCACACCTCTAGGGTCTGTGTGTTAAGTTTTGTTCCTCTAGGTTCAGCGGAAGTGTCCTTAAACTTTAACTATTTGACTTTTACGCACCATTGGTTAACATTGGTGCATGCGTGCGCTTTCCGCACATCTCCCGAATCCCGAGGGCCATTCCCGACTTCAGCATTGCTTGTCCTGACTGCTCCCAGCGATTCCCTAGGCCCTAGGCCTAACCACTGTTCGAGTGGCCTCTCTTATACCACTTGTTTAGTATATGGTTTGAGTGGCCCCCTGCCCTCATCCATAATTGTGCAACTTTGTATGTTTAAACAGTGCTTTTGATTTAACGCTTGTGCCCCTTTATTCATAAAGAATACTGGGGATTGTTTTTAGTAATAAACACATATATTTTTATAATATATACTTGTGTGGTGTCCTTTCATTTGGTATTACAGGATTGTATGTGGTAAAACAGCTCGCTTAACACGACCTCTTAAGTTAAGCCTTTAGGCTGCTTAGTCCATGCTACCACTAGGATAGCTTGTCTAATAAGGTTGACTTACAACCAGACACCATAAGGGGATTGTTTTGTCAGGTAGTAGGTGGTTCCAGAATTGGAAACATCCCCTACCAGGCCAACTTCTCACAATGTGTCATTAATTTAGTGAGAGAACAGCAGGCTGGGGGTCTGATCAGCAGGCCCACAGCCTCAGTAGTCGAAAACCAGTGAAGCAAAAAGCAAAAATTTGGGGTGACCATAGGATAGCAGACCCTACTCTCCTACACAACCCCCCCCCCAAACGCAGGGACATTAAACTAACCTTGACCAGATAAGTCTTCATGTTCTAAGTGGAAGTACCTGGAGAGACCATCTGCATTACCATGGTCAGTCCCTGGGCGGTGCTCCACTGTAAAGTCCATCCCCTGTAGGGAAATGGACCACCTGAGCAGTTTGGGATTTTCACCCTTCATCTGATTAAGCCATAAGAGGGGCTTATGGTCTGTTTGCACCAGGAAGTGAGTTCCAAACAAGTAGGACCTCAACTTCTTTAATGCCCAAACCACAGCAAAGGCCTCCCTCTCAATGGCTGACCAACGTTTTTCTCTTGGGGTTAGCCTCCTGCTAATGAAAGCAATTGGCTGGTCTTGACCATCTTGATTAAGTTGTGAGAGTACAGCTCCCACCCCCAACTCAGAAGCATCTGTCTGAACAATGAACTGTTTGGAGTAGTCAGGACTCTTTAGGATAGGTGCAGAGCACATGGCCTTCTTCAGGTCTTCAAATGCCTTCTGACAGCTAACTGTCCACTGAACCTTTTTTGGCATCTTCTTGGATGTCAAGTCATTTAATGGTGTCACTATAGACCCATAGTTTTTCACAAACTTTCTGTAATACCCAGTCAGGCCCAAGAAGGCTCTGACTTGTGTCTGGGTAACTGGAGGAGCCCAGTCCTGTATGGCCTGGATTTTGCTTTCCAGTGGCTGAACCTGGCCTCCACCTACTAGGTGGCCCAGGTATACAACCTTACTCTGCCCTATCTGGCACTTTGTGGCCTTGATAGTTAGGCCTGCCTTTTGCAGGGCCTCTAAAACTTTCTTCAGGTGGATCAGGTGATCCTCCCAGGTGGAGCTAAAGACAGCAATATCATCCAGATAAGCTGCACAAAAGTCATCCAACCCAGTAAGGACTTGGTTCACCAACCTTTGGAAAGTGGCAGGTGCATTCTTCAAACCAAAGGGCATTATCACAAACTGATAATGTCCACTAGGGGTAGAGAATGCTGTTTTGGCTTTTGACTCCTCAGCTAGTCTGATTTGCCAGTAGCCAGCTGTCAGATCAAATGTGCTCAGAAACTTGGCAGAAGCCAATCTGTCAATGAGCTCATCTGCTCTTGGAATGGGGTGAGCATCTGTCCTAGTGACAGCATTGAGACCCCTGTAATCCACGCAAAACCTCATTTCTCTCTTACCATCTTGGGTATGAGGTTTTGGCACCAGGACTACTGGGCTGGCCCATGGGCTCTCTGATGGCTCAATCACTCCAAGCTCCAACATCTTTTGCACCTCAGCCCTGATGCAATCCCTGACATGATCAGGTTGCCTGTAGATCTTATTCTTGACAGGCAGACTGTCACCAGTGTCCACAACATGGGTACACCAGTCAGTTTGGCTGGGTGTGAGTGAAAACATTTGCCTGTGAGCCTGCAAAACTTGTCTGCAGTCCCTCTGTTGCTGGTCAGTGAGGCTGCCTGCCAAGGCTACTCCATCAACTGAACCATCATCAGGGTTCTGAGAAAGCAGGTCTGGGAGAGGGTCACTCTCTTCCTCCTGTTCCCCATCTGTGGCCATGAGCAAGCTCATGTCCTCCCTGTCTACAAATGCTTTCAAGCGATTCACATGGATTACCCTGTGAGGGCTCCTGGGTGTTCCAAAGTCTACCAAGTAGGTGACTTCCCCTTTCTTCTCAATAATAGGATAGGGTCCACTCCATTTGTCTTGGAGTGCTGCTGGAGCCACTGGCTCCAGTACCCATACCTTCTGTCCTGGTTGGAACTCTACCAGCACAGCCTTTTGGTCATGCCAAGCTTTCTGCAATTCTTGGCTGGCCTCCAGGTTTTTGGATGCTCTTTCCATGTACTCAGCCATCCTGGAGCGGAGACCAAGTACATAGTCCACTATGTCTATGTAGGAGAGTAGGGTCTGCTATCCTATGGTCACCCCAAATTTTTGCTTTTTGCTTCACTGGTTTTCGACTACTGAGGCTGTGGGCCTGCTGATCAGACCCCCAGCCTGCTGTTCTCTCACTAAATTAATGACACATGTGCTATAGGCACATACCAATTGGAACTGGACTCCTTGTCAGCCCCTGTAGAATGCACTATAGGTGCACAGGGCACAGGAGCCACTAAGGCCTACCCGGGGCTGCAGCATATCTTTTGCCACCCCTGGCTGGTTCTTAAATTGACACAACTGGCTGATCACTCAGCTGGGGTAAGGTGGTGTACACACCCCTTGCTTAGATATAGTATACCTATGTCTAAACCTATATCTGGACACATGTAAACCTGTGAGCCACTCCTATAGACAGGCCTCACCAATCCTGGAGGCTGGGTGCATGGTTTTTATGTGAGATGGAGCTCTAGCATGAGCTGAGCCTGTCTGCAGCCGTCGGGAACAAATCCCTAAGCTGTTTCAGGATAATGCCATACCATATACTATTAAGTGCCTTATAATCCTCGCGGTTATTTAGCAACTCTGGTTTGGCTTTATCAAAACATGTCGTGTAAGGTGTCATACGCTTTGGAATACCATCCCCTCGCCAGTTCTGGCGACGGGGATGGCATTCCACCCCTCTAGAGGGGTAAGACATGTTACTTCACTTTAATGCGGTTGATTTCTCCAAAGGCCTTAAGATCCCCAAAATGGATGCCTCTGCCACAGACAAATGTCTGGACCCCTGGAGCTGACCGAAACCCAGTCAAGGGGGTCCTGGACAAAGGGTTTCCTGTCACAGGAGGGTGTCACCGCCCTCCAGACAGGAGATAGTGTATTGTAGCAGGGAGGTTTGAAAGAAACCAGACACTGCCTGGGGCGCACAAGGCTGCCCCTTGCATAATCCGGCCAAACCGGTTCTGGGGCACTCCAGCCCTCGTGCCAGGGCGGCCTGGATCAAAGGAAGGGGGTGTATCCACCCACTTCCTGGGTCCCACCCATAGGAGGGGACCTAGCAGGTAATCACGCCCACCAGATTCGAATAAGAGTGGGAGCAGTGCCAATGCACATCAGATTTCCTGGAAGAAACATTTTGAAACGATATTCTGGACCCTTCGCCCTCCATCTCAACGTGGAAGCCCGAAGAATCTCCCTTGTGGTCAAGGAGTGACCACCCTGCAGCAGCAGGCACCATCCAGCCCTCGACGTCTACTTAGTTGCAGTTCCCGCCGGAACTCGAGCGACTGAGATCAACGAGATCAAGCCTGCCCAGCTTCTAACAGCCCGATCCACAGTCCCTGCAAAGCTGAGACCCGTGGAGGCGACCGGAAGCGTGGGGCACGCCATCTTGAAGTGACCACGAGACGCTGACCGTGCAGCCCACGAGTGACCCTCGAAGCTGTACACCGGGGTTTGAGAAGCCCCCACCCTGAGCTACTCCTGAGCCGAAGTTCAGCCCTCCACACTCGACGAGTGCTGCGTGGGGCCCTTTGGCACGATTTGGCTCAACGCGTTGGCCCGGTCACTTGCCAGCTGGCTTGTGGTCCCTGTGCCGACGAACTACAAAGAAAGACTCGTGATTCTGGTTGCTCCAGATCCACACCAGCTCCCCTGAAAGGGAGCCCCGACTCTGACCTTCCTGGTCCGAGTGAGACGCCATCTTCCAATCCCGCGTGGATTGCTCTTACCAAGGCTTGTTTGCTCCAAACCGGAAGCCGACTGCACCGACGGTGAGAGCCTGCGTGGGACAGATCGTGACCTGCTCCTGGACGTCGCAGATGCCCCAGAGCCCACGTGACAGCGAAGAGAAGCGCCTCGACGACCACCTGATTGCGCCCGACATTGCCTGGTTCCGTCCTGGTTCCACCCTGGTCACTGCTGAGTGACCCAGACTCTGTCCCCTCTGCTTTCAGGTACTCTACAACTTGAGTCCACCCTTGGACTCCACCGGACACTTCGTCTTCACCCTGCCTGCAGCCCTTTCAGCTTCAAGCACCAAGAGCCTGCGTGTCAAAACCCGACGCCACTTCGACCCTGTGCACCCACTTCCTGTGGGTGAGGTAACTTTGCTCCGCCGGTGTTCCCACACTGGTGCACACCTCTAGGGTCTGTGTGTTAAGTTTTGTTCCTCTAGGTTCAGCGGAAGTGTCCTTAAACTTTAACTATTTGACTTTTACGCACCATTGGTTAACATTGGTGCATGCGTGCGCTTTCCGCACATCTCCCGAATCCCGAGGGCCATTCCCGACTTCAGCATTGCTTGTCCTGACTGCTCCCAGCGATTCCCTAGGCCCTAGGCCTAACCACTGTTCGAGTGGCCTCTCTTATACCACTTGTTTAGTATATGGTTTGAGTGGCCCCCTGCCCTCATCCATAATTGTGCAACTTTGTATGTTTAAACAGTGCTTTTGATTTAACGCTTGTGCCCCTTTATTCATAAAGAATACTGGGGATTGTTTTTAGTAATAAACACATATATTTTTATAATATATACTTGTGTGGTGTCCTTTCATTTGGTATTACAGGATTGTATGTGGTAAAACAGCTCGCTTAACACGACCTCTTAAGTTAAGCCTTTAGGCTGCTTAGTCCATGCTACCACTAGGATAGCTTGTCTAATAAGGTTGACTTACAACCAGACACCATAAGGGGATTGTTTGGTCAGGTAGTAGGTGGTTCCAGAATTGGAAACATCCCCTACCAGGCCAACTTCTCACATTGGTGAGCAGCGGTGCGGATTTGAGCTTGCTGTTGTTTTACCATTGCAATCTTTATATCAAATTGAAAGATCACATCAAGTACCTCTAGGTACATATAAAATCAAAAGCTTAGCATATTAAGTTCTACTGAACTTAGTAGTTGTAGGTTGAAGGGAGTAGCACACCCCTGACTACAACTCACTAGCAAGGTCCAGTAGGAAAACACTTAGTGTAGGTAAGTGCACCACTTACACCTCACTAGTAACCATGTCCGACACAGGAAAGGCCTCAGGGTCTAGTCCTGTGACAGTTGACCCTACCCAGGCAACTTCTGGATATGACAAACTAACCCGCAGAGACTTGATTGTCTTGTGCAAAGCAAGAGGGTTAAAAAGGGGCAGAAGCCCCACCTGCCTAATTCTGGTAGAACTCCTAGAACAGGATGACTTAGAGAAGGCAAAAGCAGCTTCCCTAGATACAGGAACTGGAGGGAACCCCCCTGCAGTTGATCCCCCTGAAGAGGAGGATGATGATGACTTGGATGAGGACTCAGATGCTGGGGACTTAGAAGTACAGGATCAGGGTAGCCAGGTTCCAGTTGGTAGGCTTAGCCAGGCCAACTTGGACCTACTGGGAAATGGAGAGGGCCAGCACCTCCCCAGATCCCAACAAATGATTCTCCCAGGCAACAGAAGAGTGAGATCTCCCTCAGGGGACTCTCATCTTTCTAGTGCCTCCAGAGAATCAGAGAGAGGCATGAGTGCTTCTCAGAAAGCTGAGCATAGGGCTAGAATGAGGGCTGTCAGACTCCAGATAGAGAGAGAGGAGGTAGCCCTGAGTCAAGCTAAGCTTACCTTAGCTCAAGCTAAACTTGCCTTGGCAAGAGAGCAGAAATTAAGTGGCTTAGATGTCACTGGTGGCAGCAATTTTCCAAGAGAAAAAGACAGGGCCTATGATAATAGAAACCTGACCAAAATTGTGCCCCCCTTTAAAGAAGGGGATGACATCCACAAATGGATGACTGCTCTTGAGAGAGCCTGCATGGTACAGCAGGTTCCTGAGAATCAGTGGGCTGCAATTTTGTGGTACTCCTTTTCTGAGAAAGGGAGAGACAGGCTCCTCACAGTTAGACCTGAGGATGCCAAAAACTACTCTGTTTTGAAGAGTGCTCTCATTGAAGGGTATGGCCTAACCACTGAGCAATACAGGTTGTTGTTCAGAGACACCCAGAAAGCACAGACTCAAGACTGGACTGATTTTGTGGAGTGTGCCACTAAGGCTTTGGAGGGTTGGTTACAGGGAAGTAAAGTTTCAGACTATACAGGATTGTACAATCTTATGATGAGAGAACAGATCCTTAATAACTGTACAAACCAGCTGTTGCATCAATACCTTATTGACTCTGATCTGACCTCTCCCCAAGAATTGGGAAAGAAGGCAGACAAATGGGTCAGAACAAGGATTAAGCAGAAACCCCAGAACCAAGGTGGTGACCAGAAGAAAACAGACCAGAAGGGTGGTAATCAGAATCAGAAAGATAAAGAAAAGGACCAGAAGTCTTCAGGCCCCCAAACTAATAGTAAGGAGGGTGGTTCCCAAAATGGTAACAAGAAGAAGAAGAACAAAGGTCCAAAGACACCTTGGTGTAATACCTGCAAATCAGTTTCACACTGGGGCAGTGAGTGCACCAAGGCAAATCCAGTTCCCACCACTACAGCTCCTAAAGCAACTGCAACCCCAAGTACAGTAAGCAGTGGTGGAACACAGTCCAAGGGTGTAGCTGGGTTGACCCTGGGTATTGAAGTAGGATCTGGCCTAGTCAGAGTCCCTACACAGGCAGTTCTCCTGTATGATGTGGACATTGAGTTGCCCACTGCAGTAAGCCCCACTAACCTGGGCAAATACAGGCAGACTCCCTTAATAAATGAGAAACTGGCTCAAGCTTACAGGGACACATGTGCTAGTGTCACCATGGTGACCCCTGGCTTTGTGGACCCTGGACAGATTGTACTAGGAGAGAGCTACCTAGTAACCAATGCAAGCAACTCCACTACCTCCCATAGTGTGGCAGTTGTGAACTTCTCCTGGGGAGGGGTTGATGGCCTAAAGAAAGTTGTGGTGAGTGCAGACCTACCAGTAGACTGTCTGTTAGGCAATGACCTTGAAAGCTCAGCATGGTCAGAAGTGGAGTACAGGACTCATGCAGAAATGCTAGGGATTTCAGAGCATGTCCTTGCCATGACAAGGGCTCAGGCTAAGAAGTGCCTTCCTGAACCAGTGGTGGATCTTGAGACAATAGACCAGCCACAACCCAAGAGAAGGAGCAAGAGAGGAAAGGCCTCGCCTTCCACCTTGCCCCAGGTTGAGGATCAGGTTTCAGAGGAAACTGATTCTGCAGTCCAAGAGGAGACTGTCTCTGAGGAGCTTGAACCTGACCAGGTTGAGTTTCTGGGGACAGGGGGACCCTCAAGGGCAGACCTGAGGCAGGCTCAATTAGATTGCCCTTCCCTTGAACCCCTCAGACAGCAGGCTGCTGCTGAGGCTGCTGGGGATGCCCAAGGTACCCATACTGTGTATTGGGATGAGGGACTCCTTTACTCAGAGGCTAGAGCCCCCAAGCCTGGCATGACCAGGAGGTTGGTGATACCTCTGCAGTTTAGGGGATTCCTCCTTACCTTGGCCCATGATATTCCCCTTGCAGGACACTTAGGCCAGAACAAGACGTGGGACAGGCTTGTTCCACACTTTCACTGGCCTCACATGTCAGAGGATGTCAAGGAGTTTTGTCGCTCCTGTGTCACTTGCCAAGCCAGTGGTAAGTCAGGTGGCACAACAAAGGCCCCCCTAATACCACTACCTGTGGTGGGGGTCCCCTTTGAGAGAGTTGGAATTGATATTGTGGGTCCAATGGACCCCCAAACAGCATCTGGGAACAGATTCATACTGGTGGTAGTGGATCATGCCACCAGGTACCCAGAGGCTATTCCCCTAAGGACCACCACAGCACCTGTGGTGGCAAAAGCCCTCATTGCAGTTTTCTCAAGAGTGGGCTTTCCTAAGGAGGTACTATCAGATAGAGGGACAAATTTTATGTCCAGCTATCTAAAAGCAATGTGGAAGGAATGTGGAGTAAACTACAAGTTTACCACCCCATATCATCCACAATGCAATGGGCTTGTGGAGAGATTTAACAAGACCCTTAAAGGCATGATAAAAGGATTACCAGAGAAGCTCAGGCGGAAATGGGACATTCTTTTACCCTGCCTGCTCTTTGCTTACAGAGAGGTCCCACAGAAGGGGGTTGGCTACAGCCCTTTTGAACTTTTGTTTGGCCACCCTGTGAGAGGTCCATTGTGTTTGGTGAAGGAAGGATGGGAGTTACCTCTCAAAAAGCCCAAACTAGACATAGTGGACTATGTACTTGGTCTCCGCTCCAGGATGGCTGAGTACATGGAAAGAGCATCCAAAAACCTGGAGGCCAGCCAAGAATTGCAGAAAGCTTGGCATGACCAAAAGGCTGTGCTGGTAGAGTTCCAACCAGGACAGAAGGTATGGGTACTGGAGCCAGTGGCTCCAGCAGCACTCCAAGACAAATGGAGTGGACCCTATCCTATTATTGAGAAGAAAGGGGAAGTCACCTACTTGGTAGACTTTGGAACACCCAGGAGCCCCCACAGGGTAATCCATGTGAATCGCTTGAAAGCATTTGTAGACAGGGAGGACATGAGCTTGCTCATGGCCACAGATGGGGAACAGGAGGAAGAGAGTGACCCTCTCCCAGACCTGCTTTCCCAGAACCCTGATGATGGTTCAGTTGATGGAGTAGCCTTGGCAGGCAGCCTCACTGACCAGCAACAGAGGGACTGCAGACAAGTTTTGCAGGCTCACAGGCAAATGTTTTCACTCACACCCAGCCAAACTGACTGGTGTACCCATGTTGTGGACACTGGTGACAGTCTGCCTGTCAAGAATAAGATCTACAGGCAACCTGATCATGTCAGGGATTGCATCAAGGCTGAGGTGCAAAAGATGTTGGAGCTTGGAGTGATTGAGCCATCAGAGAGCCCATGGGCCAGCCCAGTAGTCCTGGTGCCAAAACCTCATACCCAAGATGGTAAGAGAGAAATGAGGTTTTGCGTGGATTACAGGGGTCTCAATGCTGTCACTAGGACAGATGCTCACCCCATTCCAAGAGCAGATGAGCTCATTGACAGATTGGCTTCTGCCAAGTTTCTGAGCACATTTGATCTGACAGCTGGCTACTGGCAAATCAGACTAGCTGAGGAGTCAAAAGCCAAAACAGCATTCTCTACCCCTAGTGGACATTATCAGTTTGTGGTAATGCCCTTTGGTTTGAAGAATGCACCTGCCACTTTTCAAAGGTTGGTGAACCAAGTCCTTACTGGGTTGGATGACTTTTGTGCAGCTTATCTGGATGATATTGCTGTCTTTAGCTCCACCTGGGAGGATCACCTGATCCACCTGAAGAAAGTTTTGGAGGCCCTGCAAAAGGCAGGCCTAACTATCAAGGCCACAAAGTGCCAGATAGGGCAGAGTAAGGTTGTATACCTGGGCCACCTAGTAGGTGGAGGCCAGGTTCAGCCACTGGAAAGCAAAATCCAGGCCATACAGGACTGGGCTCCTCCAGTTACCCAGACACAAGTCAGAGCCTTCTTGGGCCTGACTGGGTATTACAGAAAGTTTGTGAAAAACTATGGGTCTATAGTGACACCATTAAATGACTTGACATCCAAGAAGATGCCAAAAAAGGTTCAGTGGACAGTTAGCTGTCAGAAGGCATTTGAAGACCTGAAGAAGGCCATGTGCTCTGCACCTATCCTAAAGAGTCCTGACTACTCCAAACAGTTCATTGTTCAGACAGATGCTTCTGAGTTGGGGGTGGGAGCTGTACTCTCACAACTTAATCAAGATGGTCAAGACCAGCCAATTGCTTTCATTAGCAGGAGGCTAACCCCAAGAGAAAAACGTTGGTCAGCCATTGAGAGGGAGGCCTTTGCTGTGGTTTGGGCATTAAAGAAGTTGAGGTCCTACTTGTTTGGAACTCACTTCCTGGTGCAAACAGACCATAAGCCCCTCTTATGGCTTAATCAGATGAAGGGTGAAAATCCCAAACTGCTCAGGTGGTCCATTTCCCTACAGGGGATGGACTTTACAGTGGAGCACCGCCCAGGGACTGACCATGGTAATGCAGATGGTCTCTCCAGGTACTTCCACTTAGAACATGAAGACTTATCTGGTCAAGGTTAGTTTAATGTCCCTGCGTTTGGGGGGGGGTTGTGTAGGAGAGTAGGGTCTGCTATCCTATGGTCACCCCAAATTTTTGCTTTTTGCTTCACTGGTTTTCGACTACTGAGGCTGTGGGCCTGCTGATCAGACCCCCAGCCTGCTGTTCTCTCACTAAATTAATGACACATGTGCTATAGGCACATACCAATTGGAACTGGACTCCTTGTCAGCCCCTGTAGAATGCACTATAGGTGCACAGGGCACAGGAGCCACTAAGGCCTACCCGGGGCTGCAGCATATCTTTTGCCACCCCTGGCTGGTTCTTAAATTGACACAACTGGCTGATCACTCAGCTGGGGTAAGGTGGTGTACACACCCCTTGCTTAGATATAGTATACCTATGTCTAAACCTATATCTGGACACATGTAAACCTGTGAGCCACTCCTATAGACAGGCCTCACCAATCCTGGAGGCTGGGTGCATGGTTTTTATGTGAGATGGAGCTCTAGCATGAGCTGAGCCTGTCTGCAGCCGTCGGGAACAAATCCCTAAGCTGTTTCAGGATAATGCCATACCATATACTATTAAGTGCCTTATAATCCTCGCGGTTATTTAGCAACTCTGGTTTGGCTTTATCAAAACATGTCGTGTAAGGTGTCATACGCTTTGGAATACCATCCCCTCGCCAGTTCTGGCGACGGGGATGGCATTCCACCCCTCTAGAGGGGTAAGACATGTTACTTCACTTTAATGCGGTTGATTTCTCCAAAGGCCTTAAGATCCCCAAAATGGATGCCTCTGCCACAGACAAATGTCTGGACCCCTGGAGCTGACCGAAACCCAGTCAAGGGGGTCCTGGACAAAGGGTTTCCTGTCACAGGAGGGTGTCACCGCCCTCCAGACAGGAGATAGTGTATTGTAGCAGGGAGGTTTGAAAGAAACCAGACACTGCCTGGGGCGCACAAGGCTGCCCCTTGCATAATCCGGCCAAACCGGTTCTGGGGCACTCCAGCCCTCGTGCCAGGGCGGCCTGGATCAAAGGAAGGGGGTGTATCCACCCACTTCCTGGGTCCCACCCATAGGAGGGGACCTAGCAGGTAATCACGCCCACCAGATTCGAATAAGAGTGGGAGCAGTGCCAATGCACATCAGATTTCCTGGAAGAAACATTTTGAAACGATATTCTGGACCCTTCGCCCTCCATCTCAACGTGGAAGCCCGAAGAATCTCCCTTGTGGTCAAGGAGTGACCACCCTGCAGCAGCAGGCACCATCCAGCCCTCGACGTCTACTTAGTTGCAGTTCCCGCCGGAACTCGAGCGACTGAGATCGACGAGATCAAGCCTGCCCAGCTTCTAACAGCCCGATCCACAGTCCCTGCAAAGCTGAGACCCGTGGAGGCGACCGGAAGCGTGGGGCACGCCATCTTGAAGTGACCACGAGACGCTGACCGTGCAGCCCACGAGTGACCCTCGAAGCTGTACACCGGGGTTTGAGAAGCCCCCACCCTGAGCTACTCCTGAGCCGAAGTTCAGCCCTCCACACTCGACGAGTGCTGCGTGGGGCCCTTTGGCACGATTTGGCTCAACGCGTTGGCCCGGTCACTTGCCAGCTGGCTTGTGGTCCCTGTGCCGACGAACTACAAAGAAAGACTCGTGATTCTGGTTGCTCCAGATCCACACCAGCTCCCCTGAAAGGGAGCCCCGACTCTGACCTTCCTGGTCCGAGTGAGACGCCATCTTCCAATCCCGCGTGGATTGCTCTTACCAAGGCTTGTTTGCTCCAAACCGGAAGCCGACTGCACCGACGGTGAGAGCCTGCGTGGGACAGATCGTGACCTGCTCCTGGACGTCGCAGATGCCCCAGAGCCCACGTGACAGCGAAGAGAAGCGCCTCGACGACCACCTGATTGCGCCCGACATTGCCTGGTTCCGTCCTGGTTCCACCCTGGTCACTGCTGAGTGACCCAGACTCTGTCCCCTCTGCTTTCAGGTACTCTACAACTTGAGTCCACCCTTGGACTCCACCGGACACTTCGTCTTCACCCTGCCTGCAGCCCTTTCAGCTTCAAGCACCAAGAGCCTGCGTGTCAAAACCCGACGCCACTTCGACCCTGTGCACCCACTTCCTGTGGGTGAGGTAACTTTGCTCCGCCGGTGTTCCCACACTGGTGCACACCTCTAGGGTCTGTGTGTTAAGTTTTGTTCCTCTAGGTTCAGCGGAAGTGTCCTTAAACTTTAACTATTTGACTTTTACGCACCATTGGTTAACATTGGTGCATGCGTGCGCTTTCCGCACATCTCCCGAATCCCGAGGGCCATTCCCGACTTCAGCATTGCTTGTCCTGACTGCTCCCAGCGATTCCCTAGGCCCTAGGCCTAACCACTGTTCGAGTGGCCTCTCTTATACCACTTGTTTAGTATATGGTTTGAGTGGCCCCCTGCCCTCATCCATAATTGTGCAACTTTGTATGTTTAAACAGTGCTTTTGATTTAACGCTTGTGCCCCTTTATTCATAAAGAATACTGGGGATTGTTTTTAGTAATAAACACATATATTTTTATAATATATACTTGTGTGGTGTCCTTTCATTTGGTATTACAGGATTGTATGTGGTAAAACAGCTCGCTTAACACGACCTCTTAAGTTAAGCCTTTAGGCTGCTTAGTCCATGCTACCACTAGGATAGCTTGTCTAATAAGGTTGACTTACAACCAGACACCATAAGGGGATTGTTTGGTCAGGTAGTAGGTGGTTCCAGAATTGGAAACATCCCCTACCAGGCCAACTTCTCACAGTCTAGTTTGGGCTTTTTGAGAGGTAACTCCCATCCTTCCTTCACCAAACACAATGGACCTCTCACAGGGTGGCCAAACAAAAGTTCAAAAGGGCTGTAGCCAACCCCCTTCTGTGGGACCTCTCTGTAAGCAAAGAGCAGGCAGGGTAAAAGAATGTCCCATTTCCGCCTGAGCTTCTCTGGTAATCCTTTTATCATGCCTTTAAGGGTCTTGTTAAATCTCTCCACAAGCCCATTGCATTGTGGATGATATGGGGTGGTAAACTTATAGTTTACTCCACATTCCTTCCACATTGCTTTTAGATAGCTGGACATAAAATTTGTCCCTCTATCTGATAGTACCTCCTTAGGAAAGCCCACTCTTGAGAAAACTGCAATGAGGGCTTTTGCCACCACAGGTGCTGTGGTGGTCCTTAGGGGAATAGCCTCTGGGTACCTGGTGGCATGATCCACTACCACCAGTATGAATCTGTTCCCAGATGCTGTTTGGGGGTCCATTGGACCCACAATATCAATTCCAACTCTCTCAAAGGGGACCCCCACCACAGGTAGTGGTATTAGGGGGGCCTTTGTTGTGCCACCTGACTTACCACTGGCTTGGCAAGTGACACAGGAGCGACAAAACTCCTTGACATCCTCTGACATGTGAGGCCAGTGAAAGTGTGGAACAAGCCTGTCCCACGTCTTGTTCTGGCCTAAGTGTCCTGCAAGGGGAATATCATGGGCCAAGGTAAGGAGGAATCCCCTAAACTGCAGAGGTATCACCAACCTCCTGGTCATGCCAGGCTTGGGGGCTCTAGCCTCTGAGTAAAGGAGTCCCTCATCCCAATACACAGTATGGGTACCTGGGGCATCCCCAGCAGCCTCAGCAGCAGCCTGCTGTCTGAGGGGTTCAAGGGAAGGGCAATCTAATTGAGCCTGCCTCAGGTCTGCCCTTGAGGGTCCCCCTGTCCCCAGAAACTCAACCTGGTCAGGTTCAAGCTCCTCAGAGACAGTCTCCTCTTGGACTGCAGAATCAGTTTCCTCTGAAACCTGATCCTCAACCTGGGGCAAGGTGGAAGGCGAGGCCTTTCCTCTCTTGCTCCTTCTCTTGGGTTGTGGCTGGTCTATTGTCTCAAGATCCACCA
Organism: Lissotriton helveticus; assembly: GCF_964261635.1. Classification (NCBI taxonomy): domain Eukaryota; kingdom Metazoa; phylum Chordata; class Amphibia; order Caudata; family Salamandridae; genus Lissotriton; species Lissotriton helveticus. The sequence goes on along the minus strand of NW_027611721.1, from coordinate 812,147 downwards.
CTGGTTCAGGAAGGCACTTCTTAGCCTGAGCCCTTGTCATGGCAAGGACATGCTCTGAAATCCCTAGCATTTCTGCATGAGTCCTGTACTCCACTTCTGACCATGCTGAGCTTTCAAGGTCATTGCCTAACAGACAGTCTACTGGTAGGTCTGCACTCACCACAACTTTCTTTAGGCCATCAACCCCTCCCCAGGAGAAGTTCACAACTGCCACACTATGGGAGGTAGTGGAGTTGCTTGCATTGGTTACTAGGTAGCTCTCTCCTAGTACAATCTGCCCAGGGTCCACAAAGCCAGGGGTCACCATGGTGACACTAGCACATGTGTCCCTGTAAGCTTGAGCCAGTTTCTCATTTATTAAGGGAGTCTGCCTGTATTTGCCCAGGTTAGTGGGGCTTACTGCAGTGGGCAACTCAATGTCCACATCATACAGGAGAACTGCCTGTGTAGGGACTCTGACTAGGCCAGATCCTACTTCAATACCCAGGGTCAACCCAGCTACACCCTTGGACTGTGTTCCACCACTGCTTACTGTACTTGGGGTTGCAGTTGCTTTAGGAGCTGTAGTGGTGGGAACTGGATTTGCCTTGGTGCACTCACTGCCCCAGTGTGAAACTGATTTGCAGGTATTGCACCAAGGTGTCTTTGGACCTTTGTTCTTCTTCTTCTTGTTACCAGTTTGGGAACCACCCTCCTTACTATTAGTTTGGGGGCCTGAAGACTACTGGTCTTTTTCTTTATCTTTCTGATTCTGATTACCACCCTTCTGGTCTGTTTTCTTCTGGTCACCACCTTGGTTCTGGGGTTTCTGCTTAATCCTTGTTCTGACCCATTTGTCTGCCTTCTTTCCCAATTCTTGGGGAGAGGTCAGATCAGAGTCAATAAGGTATTGATGCAACAGCTGGTTTGTACAGTTATTAAGGATCTGTTCTCTCATCATAAGATTGTACAATCCTGTATAGTCTGAAACTTTACTTCCCTGTAACCAACCCTCCAAAGCCTTAGTGGCACACTCCACAAAATCAGTCCAGTCTTGAGTCTGTGCTTTCTGGGTGTCTCTGAACAACAACCTGTATTGCTCAGTGGTTAGGCCATACCCTTCAATGAGAGCACTCTTCAAAACAGAGTAGTTTTTGGCATCCTCAGGTCTAACTGTGAGGAGCCTGTCCCTCACTTTCTCAGAAAAGGAGTACCACAAAATTGCAGCCCACTGATTCTCAGGAACCTGCTGTACCATGCAGGCTCTCTCAAGAGCAGTCATCCATTTGTGGATGTCATCCCCTTCTTTAAAGGGGGGCACAATTTTGGTCAGGTTTCTATTATCATAGGCCCTGTCTTTTTCTCTTGGAAAATTGCTGCCACCAGTGACATCTAAGCCACTTAATTTCTGCTCTCTTGCCAAGGCAAGTCTAGCTTGAGCCAAGGCTACCTCCTCCCTCTCTATCTGGAGTTTGACAGCCCTCATTCTGGCCCTATGCTCTAACTTTTGAGAAGCATTCATGCCTCTCTGTGATTCTCTGGAGGCACTAGAAAGATGAGAGTCCCCTGAGGGAGATCTCACTCTTCTGTTGCCTGGGGGAATCATATGTTGGGTTCTGGGGAGGTGCTGGCCCTCTCCATTCCCCAGTAGGTCCAAGTTGGCCTGGCTAAGCCTACCAACTGGAACCTGGCTACCCTGATCCTGTACTCCTAAGTCCTCAACATCTGAGTCCTCATCCAAGTCATCATCATCCTCCTCTTCAAGGGGATCAACTGCAGGGGGGTTCCCTCCAGTTCCTGTATCTAGGGAAGCTGCTTTTGCCTTCTCTAAGTCATCCTGTTCTAGGATTTCTACCAGGATTAGGCAGGTGGGGCTTCTGCCCCTTTTTAACCCTCTTGCTTTGCACAAGGCAATCAAGTCTCTGCGGGTTAGTTTGTCATATCCAAAAGTTGCCTGGGTAGGGTCAACTGTCACAGGACTAGACCCTGAGGCCTTTCCTGTGTCAGACATGGTTACTAGTGAGGTGTAAGTGGTGCACTTACCTACACTAAGTGTTTTCCTACTGGACCTTGCTAGTGAGTTGTAGTCAGGGGTGTGCTACTCCCTTCAACCTACAACTACTAAGTTCAGTAGAACTTAATTGTGAGAAGTTGGCCTGGTAGGGGATGTTTCCAATTCTGGAACCACCTACTACCTGACCAAACAATCCCCTTATGGTGTCTGGTTGTAAGTCAACCTTATTAGACAAGCTATCCTAGGGGTAGCATGGACTAAGCAGCCTAAAGGCTTAACTTAAGAGGTCGTGTTAAGCGAGCTGTTTTACCACATACAATCCTGTAATACCAAATGAAAGGACACCACACAAGTATATATTATAAAAATATATGTGTTTATTACTAAAAACAATCCCCAGTATTCTTTATGAATAAAGGGGCACAAGCGTTAAATCAAAAGCACTGTTTAAACATACAAAGTTGCACAATTATGGATGAGGGCAGGGGGCCACTCAAACCATATACTAAACAAGTGGTATAAGAGAGGCCACTCGAACAGTGGTTAGGCCTAGGGCCTAGGGAATCGCTGGGAGCAGTCAGGACAAGCAATGCTGAAGTCGGGAATGGCCCTCGGGATTCGGGAGATGTGCGGAAAGCGCACGCATGCACCAATGTTAACCAATGGTGCGTAAAAGTCAAATAGTTAAAGTTTAAGGACACTTCTGCTGAACCTAGAGGAACAAAACTTAACACACAGACCCTAGAGGTGTGCACCAGTGTGGGAACACCGGCGGAGCAAAGTTACCTCACCCACAGGAAGTGGGTGCACAGGGTCGAAGTGGCGTCGGGTTTTGACACGCAGGCTCTTGGTGCTTGAAGCTGAAAGGGCTGCAGGCAGGGTGAAGACGAAGTGTCCGGTGGAGTCCAAGGGTGGACTCAAGTTGTAGAGTACCTGAAAGCAGAGGGGACAGAGTCTGGGTCACTCAGCAGTGACCAGGGTGGAACCAGGACGGAACCAGGCAATGTCGGGCGCAATCAGGTGGTCATCGAGGCGCTTCTCTTCGCTGTCACGTGGGCTCTGGGGCATCTGCGACGTCCAGGAGCAGGTCACGATCTGTCCCACGCAGGCTCTCACCGTCGGTGCAGTCGGCTTCCGGTTTGGAGCAAACAAGCCTTGGTAAGAGCAATCCACGCGGGATTGGAAGATGGCGTCTCACTCGGACCAGGAAGGTCAGAGTCGGGGCTCCCTTTCAGGGGAGCTGGTGTGGATCTGGAGCAACCAGAATCACGAGTCTTCTTTTGTAGTTCGTCGGCACAGGGACCACAAGCCAGCTGGCAAGTGACCGGGCCAACGCGTTGAGCCAAATCGTGCCAAAGGGCCCCACGCAGCACTCGTCGAGTGTGGAGGGCTGAACTTCGGCTCAGGAGTAGCTCAGGGTGGGGGCTTCTCAAACCCCGGTGTACAGCTTCGAGGGTCACTCGTGGGCTGCACGGTCAGCGTCTCGTGGTCACTTCAAGATGGCGTGCCCCACGCTTCCGGTCGCCTCCACGGGTCTCAGCTTTGCAGGGACTGTGGATCGGGCTGTTAGAAGCTGGGCAGGCTTGATCTCGTCGATCTCAGTCGCTCGAGTTCCGGCGGGAACTGCAACCAAGTAGACGTCGAGGGCTGGATGGTGCCTGCTGCTGCAGGGTGGTCACTCCTTGACCACAAGGGAGATTCTTCGGGCTTCCACGTTGATATGGAGGGCGAAGGGTCCAGAATATCGTTTCAAATGTTTCTTCCAGGAAATCTGTTGTGCATTGGCACTGCTCCCACTCTTATTCGAATCTGGTGGGCGTGATTACCTGCTAGGTCCCCTCCTATGGGTGGGACCCAGGAAGTGGGTGGATACACCCCCTTCCTTTGATCCAGGCCGCCCTGGCACGAGGGCTGGAGTGCCCCAGAACCGGTTTGGCCGGATTATGCAAGGGGCAGCCTTGTGCGCCCCAGGCAGTGTCTGGTTTCTTTCAAACCTCCCTGCTACAATACACTATCTCCTGTCTGGAGGGCGGTGACACCCTCCTGTGACAGGAAACCCTTTGTCCAGGACCCCCTTGACTGGGTTTCGGTCAGCTCCAGGGGTCCAGACATTTGTCTGTGGCAGAGGCATCCATTTTGTGGATCTTAAGGCCTTTGGAGAAATCAACCGCATTAGAGTGAAGTAACATGTCTTACCCCTCTAGAGGGGTGGAATGCCATCCCCGTCGCCAGAACTGGCGAGGGGATGGTATTCCAAAGCGTATGACACCTTACACGACATGTTTTGATAAAGCCAAACCAGAGTTGCTAAATAACCGCGAGGATTATAAGGCACTTAATAGTATATGGTATGGCATTATCCTGAAACAGCTTAGGGATTTGTTCCCGACGGCTGCAGACAGGCTCAGCTCATGCTAGAGCTCCATCTCACATAAAAACCAAGCACCCAGCCTCCAGGATTGGTGAGGCCTGTCTATAGGAGTGGCTCACAGGTTTACATGTGTCCAGATATAGGTTTAGACATAGGTATACTATATCTAAGCAAGGGGTGTGTACACCACCTTACCCCAGCTGAGTGATCAGCCAGTTGTGTCAATTTAAGAACCAGCCAGGGGTGGCAAAAGATATGCTGCAGCCCCTGGTAGGCCTTAGTGGCTCCTGTGCCCTGTGCACCTATAGTGCATTCTACAGGGGCTGACAAGGAGTCCATTTCCAATTGGTATGTGCCTATAGCACATGTGTCATTTTACAGAGAGAGCAGATGGCCTGGGGCCCTGATTAGCAGGGAACCAGGTCAACTAAGTCAAAAAACCAGCTAAACACAGGCAAAAAATCTGGGGTAACCATAGTCAGGTAGCCACCTTCCTACATAACCCCCCCCCAAACGAAAGGAGATAAGGCTATCCTTGGCCAGGTAAGCCTATATTGCCTGAGTGGCCATATAAGGAAGTACCTGCACTAGCATGGGTACCCCCTGTCTCATGGTCCACTAAGCAGTCCCTCACCCTTTGGGTATTAGAGGGTCTCCACCATAGGGAATCACTACCTTGGGTGTGTTTATGCAAAGTTAAAGGCTGGTTTGGATATGGAGTATTGAAGCGAGGCTCTACTAATTTAGGGCTTAGCTTCCTCCAATTATCTTCCACCAAGTGTGCCTTTCTCTCTTTAACTGAGTTGCACTGTGCTCTCAGGGTCAACCTCTGGCTACCTAAAGCTGGAGGCTGGGTCCCTCTGTTTGGCTTGCTGGAGGGACAGTTCAGGTTTGGGCCCCTTGGGTCCCAGGTTTGGCTGTGCCCAACAGAATCCATCTGTGGGAGGTCCCTAACTGTTTTTAAGGGGGCTCCCTCAGGAGTTTTTAAAGTTTTCACCTTACTAGGGCTACTAGTTTTGGTGCACCTAATCTTTTGATGGGGGTGCTTTATTTGACAGGGGGCCCTCTGGGTCTCACTGTCCTTCTTGTCCTCTGCAGCCCTGGGCTGGCTAAGGCAAGGTAGAGAGGGGCAGGTTACCTGCTCCAGACTGGGTCCCACCTGAGAAGGGTCCACTGACATCAGAGGTTCTGTCAGGCTAGGCCCAACCACCTCTGGGGCAGCTCCTTCATCAGGGGTAAGATCAGTTCCCTGAGGAGGCTGATCCTGTCCTAAAGTCTGGTGAGGGGGAGATTTCTCTTCCTCCTCCATGCTCTCAGTTTGTGTGGAGTTATCCATCATTTCAGGCTTCACAACACACATGTCAGTTTGAGTTTGGGCTGTGGCCATCACAGCCCCACCAACCTTTTCAGGAGGAGACTCAGTTTGGGTTTCTGCTGTTATCATAACAGCTTTGCTATTCTGTTCAGGAAGAGCTTTTACTAAAGATGGGGCAGAGAGTTTCTCAGCCCTACCCACCTTTTCAGGAAGGACATCTTGGATTGGGGCTGTAGCCAGTACAGCCTCACTAACCTTTCCATGGGAATTCACCATTCTAGAATGGGTTTCCTGTTCAACCTCAGCCCAGGCTGAGATTTCTAAATCATTACCCAGTAGACAGTCCACGGGCAAGTTTGGTGACACTGCCACTCTCTTTGGGCCAGTGACACCTCCCCAGCTGAGACTTACTACTGCCATGGGATGATTTGTTTGGATGCCATCAATGTTTATTACCTGGTATGTGGCACCAGGTAAAAGTTGCTTAGAGGGGACTATGCCATCAGCCACCATGGTGATGCTAGCCCCTGTGTCTCTAAAAGCTTCAACTCTTAAACCATTGATGATGGGTTCTTGTCTATACTTGCTCAAAGTATTTGGGCAAGCAGAGAAGTTGGCAAACCCCATGCCAGCCTCATAAACAAGATCATTGGGTGATGGGGACCTGGATAGGCCAGGGTCCACCTGATTTCCAAAAGTAAACCCACCCAGATTCCTGGGTGTGCTTCCACTTCCTGGGGGATTACTGCTGACAGTAACAGGAGGTGTTGAAGCTGGCTTTGGAGGTATATTTTCTTTATTGTTATTCTTGGGACAACAGCTGTCTGTTTTGTAATGCCCCACCTGTTTACAGGGATAACAATAGGGCTTTTTCTCAGTTGAAGAAGTGTCTTGGGACCCACCCCCATCCTTGGAGTTTTGGGGCCCTGGGGAAGTCTTTTCTTTACTTTTATCCCCACCCTTATCTTGAGGCTTGGTAGACTCCTTCTTCTGGTTACTTTCCTGATTCTTAGGCCTAATCCTGGTTCTGACCCATTTGTCTGCCTTCTTTCCCAATTCTTGGGGAGAGGTCAGATCAGAGTCTACCAGGTGCTGGTGTAAGAGCTGGTTCTGACAATTACTTAGGATCTGCTCCCTCATAATCAAATTATACAATCCTGTAAAGTCATGTACTTTGCTGCCATGTAGCCAACCCTCCAGAGCCTTAGTAGCACAATCTACAAAATCAGTCCAGTCCTGAGTCTGTGTCTTCTGGGTGTCTCTGAACTTGAACCTGTACTGTTCAGTGGTTAAGCCAAACCCATCTATCAGAACACTCTTCAGGACTTTGTAATTGTTTGCATCCTCATGTCTGACAGTGAGGAGCTTGTCCCTCCCTTTCTCTGAAAAGGAGTACCATAAGATTGCTGCCCACTGTTCCTCAGGAACCTGCTGTACCATGCAGGCTCTCTCAAGAGCAGTCATCCATTTGTGGATGTCATCCCCTTCTTTGAAGGGGGGCACAATCTTTGTCAGGTTTCTACTATCATAGGACCTGGGTTTCTCTTTAGGAATATTGCTGCCACCAGTGGCATCTAAGCCACACAATTTCTGCTCTCTTGCCAAGGCAAGTTTAGCTTGAGCCAAGGCTACCTCCTCCCTCTCTATCTGGAGTTTGACAGCCCTCATTCTGGCCCTATGCTCTAACTTTTGAGAAGCATTCATGCCTCTCTGTGATTCCCTGGAGGCACTAGAAAGATGAGAGTCTCCTGAGGGAGATCTCACTCTTCTGTTGCCTGGGGGAATCATATGTTGGGTTCTGGGGAGGTGCTGGCCCTCTCCATTCCCCAGTAGGTCCAAGTTGGCCTGGCTAAGCCTACCAACTGGAACCTGGCTACCCTGATCCTGTACTTCTAAGTCCTCAACTTCTGAGTCCTCATCCAAGTCATCATCATCCTCCTCTTCAGGGGGATCAACTGCAGGGGGGTTCCCTTCAGTTCCTGTATCTAGGGAAGCTGCTTTTGCCCTCTCTAAGTCATCCTGTTCTAGGAGTCCTATCAGGATTAGGCAGGTGGGGCTTCTGCCCCTTTTTAACCCTCTTGCTTTGCACAAGACAATCAAGTCTCTGCGGGTTAGTTTGTCATATCCAGAAGTTGCCTGGGTAGGGTCAACTGTCACAGGACTAGACCCTGAGGCCTTTCCTGTGTCGGACATGGTTACTAGTGAGGTGTAAGTGGTGCACTTACCTACACTAAGTGTTTTCCTACTGGACCTTGCTAGTGAGTTGTAGTCAGGGGTGTGCTACTCCCTTCAACCTACAACTACTAAGTTCAGTAGAACTTAATATGCTAAGCTTTTGATTTTTATATGTACCTAGAGGTACTTGATGTGATCTTTCAATTTGATATAAAGATTGCAATGGTAAAACAACAGCAAGCTCAAATCCGCACCGCTGCTCACCAATGTGAGAAGTTGGCCTGGTAGGGGATGTTTCCAATTCTGGAACCACCTACTACCTGACCAAACAATCCCCTTATGGTGTCTGGTTGTAAGTCAACCTTATTAGACAAGCTATCCTAGGGGTAGCATGGACTAAGCAGCCTAAAGGCTTAACTTAAGAGGTCGTGTTAAGCGAGCTGTTTTACCACATACAATCCTGTAATACCAAATGAAAGGACACCACACAAGTATATATTATAAAAATATATGTGTTTATTACTAAAAACAATCCCCAGTATTCTTTATGAATAAAGGGGCACAAGCGTTAAATCAAAAGCACTGTTTAAACATACAAAGTTGCACAATTATGGATGAGGGCAGGGGGCCACTCAAACCATATACTAAACAAGTGGTATAAGAGAGGCCACTCGAACAGTGGTTAGGCCTAGGGCCTAGGGAATCGCTGGGAGCAGTCAGGACAAGCAATGCTGAAGTCGGGAATGGCCCTCGGGATTCGGGAGATGTGCGGAAAGCGCACGCATGCACCAATGTTAACCAATGGTGCGTAAAAGTCAAATAGTTAAAGTTTAAGGACACTTCTGCTGAACCTAGAGGAACAAAACTTAACACACAGACCCTAGATGTGTGCACCAGTGTGGGAACACCGGCGGAGCAAAGTTACCTCACCCACAGGAAGTGGGTGCACAGGGTCGAAGTGGCGTCGGGTTTTGACACGCAGGCTCTTGGTGCTTGAAGCTGAAAGGGCTGCAGGCAGGGTGAAGACGAAGTGTCCGGTGGAGTCCAAGGGTGGACTCAAGTTGTAGAGTACCTGAAAGCAGAGGGGACAGAGTCTGGGTCACTCAGCAGTGACCAGGGTGGAACCAGGACGGAACCAGGCAATGTCGGGCGCAATCAGGTGGTCGTCGAGGCGCTTCTCTTCGCTGTCACGTGGGCTCTGGGGCATCTGCGATGTCCAGGAGCAGGTCACGATCTGTCCCACGCAGGCTCTCACCGTCGGTGCAGTCGGCTTCCGGTTTGGAGCAAACAAGCCTTGGTAAGAGCAATCCACGCGGGATTGGAAGATGGCGTCTCACTCGGACCAGGAAGGTCAGAGTCGGGGCTCCCTTTCAGGGGAGCTGGTGTGGATCTGGAGCAACCAGAATCACGAGTCTTCTTTTGTAGTTCGTCGGCACAGGGACCACAAGCCAGCTGGCAAGTGACCGGGCCAACGCGTTGAGCCAAATCGTGCCAAAGGGCCCCACGCAGCACTCGTCGAGTGTGGAGGGCTGAACTTCGGCTCAGGAGTAGCTCAGGGTGGGGGCTTCTCAAACCCCGGTGTACAGCTTCGAGGGTCACTCGTGGGCTGCACGGTCAGCGTCTCGTGGTCACTTCAAGATGGCGTGCCCCACGCTTTCGGTCGCCTCCACGGGTCTCAGCTTTGCAGGGACTGTGGATCGGGCTGTTAGAAGCTGGGCAGGCTTGATCTCGTCGATCTCAGTCGCTCGAGTTCCGGCGGGAACTGCAACCAAGTAGACGTCGAGGGCTGGATGGTGCCTGCTGCTGCAGGGTGGTCACTCCTTGACCACAAGGGAGATTCTTCGGGCTTCCACGTTGAGATGGAGGGCGAAGGGTCCAGAATATCGTTTCAAATGTTTCTTCCAGGAAATCTGTTGTGCATTGGCACTGCTCCCACTCTTATTCGAATCTGGTGGGCGTGATTACCTGCTAGGTCCCCTCCTATGGGTGGGACCCAGGAAGTGGGTGGATACACCCCCTTCCTTTGATCCAGGCCGCCCTGGCACGAGGGCTGGAGTGCCCCAGAACCGGTTTGGCCGGATTATGCAAGGGGCAGCCTTGTGCGCCCCAGGCAGTGTCTGGTTTCTTTCAAACCTCCCTGCTACAATACACTATCTCCTGTCTGGAGGGCGGTGACACCCTCCTGTGACAGGAAACCCTTTGTCCAGGACCCCCTTGACTGGGTTTCGGTCAGCTCCAGGGGTCCAGACATTTGTCTGTGGCAGAGGCATCCATTTTGTGGATCTTAAGGCCTTTGGAGAAATCAACCGCATTAGAGTGAAGTAACATGTCTTACCCCTCTAGAGGGGTGGAATGCCATCCCCGTCGCCAGAACTGGCGAGGGGATGGTATTCCAAAGCGTATGACACCTTACACGACATGTTTTGATAAAGCCAAACCAGAGTTGCTAAATAACCGCGAGGATTATAAGGCACTTAATAGTATATGGTATGGCATTATCCTGAAACAGCTTAGGGATTTGTTCCCGACGGCTGCAGACAGGCTCAGCTCATGCTAGAGCTCCATCTCACATAAAAACCAAGCACCCAGCCTCCAGGATTGGTGAGGCCTGTCTATAGGAGTGGCTCACAGGTTTACATGTGTCCAGATATAGGTTTAGACATAGGTATACTATATCTAAGCAAGGGGTGTGTACACCACCTTACCCCAGCTGAGTGATCAGCCAGTTGTGTCAATTTAAGAACCAGCCAGGGGTGGCAAAAGATATGCTGCAGCCCCTGGTAGGCCTTAGTGGCTCCTGTGCCCTGTGCACCTATAGTGCATTCTACAGGGGCTGACAAGGAGTCCATTTCCAATTGGTATGTGCCTATAGCACATGTGTCATTTTACAGAGAGAGCAGATGGCCTGGGGCCCTGATTAGCAGGGAACCAGGTCAACTAAGTCAAAAAACCAGCTAAACACAGGCAAAAAATCTGGGGTAACCATAGTCAGGTAGCCACCTTCCTACATTAATATGCTAAGCTTTTGATTTTATATATACCTAGAGGTACTTGATGTGATCTTTCAATTTGATATAAAGATTGCAATGGTAAAACAACAGCAAGCTCAAATCCGCACCGCTGCTCACCAATGTGAGAAGTTGGCCTGGTAGGGGATGTTTCCAATTCTGGAACCACCTACTACCTGACCAAACAATCCCCTTATGGTGTCTGGTTGTAAGTCAACCTTATTAGACAAGCTATCCTAGGGGTAGCATGGACTAAGCAGCCTAAAGGCTTAACTTAAGAGGTCGTGTTAAGCGAGCTGTTTTACCACATACAATCCTGTAATACCAAATGAAAGGACACCACACAAGTATATATTATAAAAATATATGTGTTTATTACTAAAAACAATCCCCAGTATTCTTTATGAATAAAGGGGCACAAGCGTTAAATCAAAAGCACTGTTTAAACATACAAGTTGCACAATTATGGATGAGGGCGGGTGGCCACTCAAACCATATACTAAACAAGTGGTATAAGAAAGGCCACTCGAGCAGTGGTTAGGCCTAGGGCCTAGGGAATCGCTGGGAGCAGTCAGGACAAGCAATGCCGAAGTCGGGAATGGCCCTCGGGATTCGGGAGATGTGCGGAAAGCGCACGCATGCACCAATGTTAACCAATGGTGCGTAAAAGTCAAAGAGTTAAAGTTTAAGGACACTTCCGCTGAACCTAGAGGAACAAAACTTAACACACAGACCCTAGAGGTGTGCACCAGTGTGGGAACACCGGCGGAGCAAAGTTACCTCACCCACAGGAAGTGGGTGCACAGGGTCGAAGTGGCGTCGGGTTTTGACACGCAGGCTCTTGGTGCTTGGAGCTGAAAGGGCTGCAGGCAGGGTGAAGACGAAGTGTCCGGTGGAGTCCAAGGGTGGACTCAAGTTGTAGAGTACCTGAAAGCAGAGGGGACAGAGTCTGGGTCACTCAGCAGTGACCAGGGTGGAACCAGGACGGAACCAGGCAATGTCGGGCGCAATCAGGTGGTCGTCGAGGAGCTTCTCTCCGCTGTCACGTGGGCTCTGGGGCATCTGCGACGTCCAGGAGCAGGTCACGATCTGTCCCACGCAGGCTCTCACCGTCGGTGCAGTCGGCTTCAAGTTTGGAGCAAACAAGCCTTGGTAAGAGCAATCCACGCATGATCGGAAGATTGCTTCTCACTCGGACCAGGAAGGTCAGAGTCGGGGCTCCTTTTCAGGGGAGCTGGTGTGGATCTGGAGCAACCAGAATCATAAGTCTTTTTAGGTAGTTCGTCGGCACAGGGACCACAAGCCAGCTGGCAAGTGACCGAGCCAACGCGTTGAGCCAAATCGTGCCTGTAGGAAGGTGGCTACCTGACTATGGTTACCCCAGATTTTTTGCCTGTGTTTAGCTGGTTTTTTGACTTAGTTGACCTGGTTCCCTGCTAATCAGGGCCCCAGGCCATCTGCTCTCTCTGTAAAATGGATTCCATGTACCCTAGGTACATACCAATTGGAAATGGACTCCTTGTCAGCCCCTGTAGAATGCACTATAGGTGCACAGGGCACAGGAGCCACTAAGGCCTACCAGGGGCTGCAGCATATCTTTTGCCACCCCTGGCTGGTTCTTAAATTGACACAACTGGCTGATCACTCAGCTGGGGTAAGGTGGTGTACACACCCCTTGCTTAGATATAGTATACCTATGTCTAACCCTATATCTGGACACATGTAAACCTGTGAGCCACTCCTATAGACAGGCCTCACCAATCCTGGAGGCTGGGTGCATGGTTTTTATGTGAGATGGAGCTCTAGCATGAGCTGAGCCTGTCTGCAGCCGTCGGGAACAAATCCCTAAGCTGTTTCAGGATAATGCCATACCATATACTATTAAGTGCCTTATAATCCTCGCGGTTATTTAGCAACTCTGGTTTGGCTTTATCAAAACATGTCGTGTAAGGTGTCATACGCTTTGGAATACCATCCCCTCTAGAGGGGTAAGACATGTTACTTCACTTTAATGCGGTTGATTTCTCCAAAGGCCTTAAGATCCACAAAATGGATGCCTCTGCCACAGACAAATGTCTGGACCCCTGGAGCTGACCGAAACCCAGTCAAGGGGGTCCTGGACAAAGGGTTTCCTGTCACAGGAGGGTGTCACCGCCCTCCAGACAGGAGATAGTGTATTGTAGCAGGGAGGTTTGAAAGGAACCAGACACTGCCTGGGGCGCACAAGGCTGCCCCTTGCATAATCCGGCCAAACCGGTTCTGGGGCACTCCAGCCCTCGTGCCAGGGCGGCCTGGATCAAAGGAAGGGGGTGTATCCACCCACTTCCTGGGTCCCACCCATAGGAGGAGACCTAGCAGGTAATCACGCCCACCAGATTCGAATAAGAGTGGGAGCAGTGCCAATGCACATCAGATTTCCTGGAAGAAACATTTGAAACGATATTCTGGACCCTTCGCCCTCCATCTCAACGTGGAAGCCCGAAGAATCTCCCTTGTGGTCAAGGAGTGACCACCCTGCAGCAGCAGGCACCATCCAGCCCTCGACGTCTACTTGGTTGCAGTTCCCGCCGGAACTCGAGCGACTGAGATCGACGAGATTAAGCCTGCCCAGCTTCTAACAGCCCGATCCACAGTCCCTGCAAAGCTGAGACCCGTGGAGGCGACCGGAAGCGTGGGGCACGCCATCTTGAAGTGACCACGAGACGCTGACCGTGCAGCCCACGAGTGACCCTCGAAGCTGTACACCGGGGTTTGAGAAGCCCCCACCCTGAGCTACTCCTGAGCCGAAGTTCAGCCCTCCACACTCGACGAGTGCTGCGTGGGGCCCTTTGGCACGATTTGGCTCAACGCGTTGGCCCGGTCACTTGCCAGCTGGCTTGTGGTCCCTGTGCCGACGAACTACAAAAGAAGACTCGTGATTCTGGTTGCTCCAGATCCACACCAGCTCCCCTGAAAGGGAGCCCCGACTCTGACCTTCCTGGTCCGAGTGAGACGCCATCTTCCAATCCCGCGTGGATTGCTCTTACCAAGGCTTGTTTGCTCCAAACCGGAAGCCGACTGCACCGACGGTGAGAGCCTGCGTGGGACAGATCGTGACCTGCTCCTGGACGTCGCAGATGCCCCAGAGCCCACGTGACAGCGAAGAGAAGCGCCTCGACGACCACCTGATTGCGCCCGACATTGCCTGGTTCCGTCCTGGTTCCACCCTGGTCACTGCTGAGTGACCCAGACTCTGTCCCCTCTGCTTTCAGGTACTCTACAACTTGAGTCCACCCTTGGACTCCACCGGACACTTCGTCTTCACCCTGCCTGCAGCCCTTTCAGCTTCAAGCACCAAGAGCCTGCGTGTCAAAACCCGACGCCACTTCGACCCTGTGCACCCACTTCCTGTGGGTGAGGTAACTTTGCTCCGCCGGTGTCCCCACACTGGTGCACACCTCTAGGGTCTGTGTGTTAAGTTTTGTTCCTCTAGGTTCAGCGGAAGTGTCCTTAAACTTTAACTATTTGACTTTTACGCACCATTGGTTAACATTGGTGCATGCGTGCGCTTTCCGCACATCTCCCGAATCCCGAGGGCCATTCCCGACTTCAGCATTGCTTGTCCTGACTGCTCCCAGCGATTCCCTAGGCCCTAGGCCTAACCACTGTTCGAGTGGCCTCTCTTATACCACTTGTTTAGTATATGGTTTGAGTGGCCCCCTGCCCTCATCCATAATTGTGCAACTTTGTATGTTTAAACAGTGCTTTTGATTTAACGCTTGTGCCCCTTTATTCATAAAGAATACTGGGGATTGTTTTTAGTAATAAACACATATATTTTTATAATATATACTTGTGTGGTGTCCTTTCATTTGGTATTACAGGATTGTATGTGGTAAAACAGCTCGCTTAACACGACCTCTTAAGTTAAGCCTTTAGGCTGCTTAGTCCATGCTACCACTAGGATAGCTTGTCTAATAAGGTTGACTTACAACCAGACACCATAAGGGGATTGTTTGGTCAGGTAGTAGGTGGTTCCAGAATTGGAAACATCCCCTACCAGGCCAACTTCTCACATTGGTGGCAGCGGTGGGATTTGAGCTTGCTGTTGTTTTACCATTGCAATCTTTATATCAAATTGAAAGATCACATCAAGTACCTCTAGGTACATATAAAATCAAAAGCTTAGCATATTAAGTTCTACTGAACTTAGTAGTTGTAGGTTGAAGGGAGTAGCACACCCCTGACTACAACTCACTAGCAAGGTCCAGTAGGAAAACACTTAGTGTAGGTAAGTGCACCACTTACACCTCACTAGTAACCATGTCCGACACAGGAAAGGCCTCAGGGTCTAGTCCTGTGACAGTTGACCCTACCCAGGCAACTTCTGGATATGACAAACTAACCCGCAGAGACTTGATTGTCTTGTGCAAAGCAAGAGGGTTAAAAAGGGGCAGAAGCCCCACCTGCCTAATCCTGATAGAACTCCTAGAACAGGATGACTTAGAGAGGGCAAAAGCAGCTTCCCTAGATACAGGAACTGGAGGGAACCCCCCTGCAGTTGATCCCCCTGAAGAGGAGGATGATGATGACTTGGATGAGGACTCAGAGGTTGAGGACTTAGAAGTACAGGATCAGGGTAGCCAGGTTCCAGTTGGTAGGCTTAGCCAGGCCAACTTGGACCTACTGGGGAATGGAGAGGGCCAGCACCTCCCCAGAACCCAACATGTGATTCTCCCAGGCAACAGAAGAGTGAGATCTCCCTCAGGGGACTCTCATCTTTCTAGTGCCTCCAGAGAATCAGAGAGAGGCATGAGTGCTTCTCAGAAAGCTGAGCATAGGGCTAGAATGAGGGCTGTCAGACTCCAGATAGAGAGAGAGGAGGTAGCCCTGAGTCAAGCTAAGCTTACCTTAGCCCAAGCTAAACTTGCCTTGGCAAGAGAGCAAAAATTGTGTGGCTTAGATGCCACTGGTGGCAGCAATATTCCTAAAGAGAAACCCAGGTCCTATGATAGTAGAAACCTGACAAAGATTGTGCCCCCCTACAAGGAAGGGGATGATATCCACAAATGGATAACTGCTCTTGAGAGAGCCTGCATGGTACAGCAGGTTCCTGAGGAACAGTGGGCAGCAATCTTATGGTACTCCTTTTCAGAGAAAGGGAGGGACAAGCTCCTCACTGTCAGACATGAGGATGCAAACAATTACAAAGTCCTGAAGAGTGTTCTGATAGATGGGTTTGGCTTAACCACTGAACAGTACAGGTTGAAGTTCAGAGACACCCAGAAGACACAGACTCAGGACTGGACTGATTTTGTTGATTGTGCAACTAAGGCTCTGGAGGGTTGGCTACATGGCAGCAAAGTACATGACTTTACAGGATTGTATAATTTGATTATGAGGGAGCAGATCCTAAGTAATTGTCAGAACCAGCTCTTACACCAGCACCTGGTAGACTCTGATCTGACCTCTCCCCAAGAATTGGGAAAGAAGGCAGACAAATGGGTCAGAACCAGGATTAGGCCTAAGAATCAGGACAGTAACCAGAAGAAGGAGTCTACCAAGCCTCAAGATAAGGGTGGGGATAAAAGTAAAGAAAAGACTTCCCCAGGGCCCCAAAACTCCAAGGATGGGGGTGGGTCCCAAGACACTTCTTCAACTGAGAAAAAACCCTATTGTTATCCCTGTAAACAGGTGGGGCATTACAAAACAGACAGCTGTTGTCCCAAGAATAACAATAAAGAAAATATACCTCCAAAGCCAGCTTCAACACCTCCTGTTACTGTCAGCAGTAATCCCCCAGGAAGTGGAAGCACACCCAGGAATCTGGGTGGGTTTACTTTTGGAAATCAGGTGGACCCTGGCCTATCCAGGTCCCCATCACCCAATGATCTTGTTTATGAGACTGGCATGGGGTTTGCCAACTTCTCTGCTTGCCCAAATACTTTGAGCAAGTATAGACAAGAACCCATCATCAATGGTTTAAGAGTTGAAGCTTTTAGAGACACAGGGGCTAGCATCACCATGGTGGCTGATGGCATAGTCCCCTCTAAGCAACTTTTACCTGGTGCCACATACCAGGTAATAAACATTGATGGCATCCAAACAAATCATCCCATGGCAGTAGTAAGTCTCAGCTGGGGAGGTGTCACTGGCCCAAAGAGAGTGGCAGTGTCCCCAAACTTGCCTGTAGACTGTCTACTGGGTAATGATTTAGAAATCTCAGCCTGGGCTGGGGTTGAACAGGAAATCCATTCTAGAATGGTAAATTCCAATGGAAAGGTTAGTGGGGCTGTAATGGCTACAGCCCCAATTCAAGATGTCCTTCCTGAAAAGGTTGGTAGGGCAGAGATACTCCCTGCCCCATCTTTAGCAAAAGCTCTTCCTGAACAGAATAGCAAAGCTGTTATGATAACAGCAGAAACCCAAACTGAGTCTCCTCCTGAAAAGGTTGGTGGGGCTGTGATGGCCACAGCCCAAACTCAAACTGACACGTGTGTTGTGAAACCTGAAATGATGGATAACTCCACACAAACTGAGAGCATGGAGGAGGAAGAGAAATCTCCCCCTCACCAGACTTTAGGACAGGATCAGCCTCCTCAGGGAACTGATCTTACCCCTGATGAAGGAACTGCCCCAGAGGTGGTTGGGCGTAGCCTGACAGAACCTCTGATGTCAGTGGACCCTTCTCAGGTGGGACCCAGTCTGGAGCAGGTAACCTGCCCCTCTCTCCCTTGCCTTAGCCAGCCCAGGGCTGCAGAGGACAAGAAGGACAGTGAGACCCAGAGGGCCCCCTGTCAAATAAAGCACCCCCATCAAAAGATTAGGTGCACCAAAACTAGTAGCCCTAGTAAGGTGAAAACTTTAAAAACTCCTGAGGGAGCCCCCTTAAAAACAGTTAGGGACCTCCCCCAGATGGATTCTGTTGGGCACAGCCAAACCTGGGACCCAAAGGGCCCAAACCTGAACTGTCCCTCCAGCAAGCCAAACAGAGGGACCCAGCCTCCAGCTTTAGGTAGCCAGAGGTTGACCCTGAGAGCACAGTGCAACTCAGTTAAAGAAAGAAAGGCACACATGGTGGAAGATAATTGGAGGAAGCTAAGCCCTAAATTAGTAGAGCCTCACTTCAATACTCCATATCCAAACCAGCCTTTAACTTTGCATAAACACACCCAAGGTAGTGATTCCCTATGGTGGAGACCCTCTAATACCCAAAGGGTGAGGGACTGCTTAGTGGACCATGAGACAGGGGGTACCCATGCTAGTGCAGGTACTTCCTTATATGGCCACTCAGGCAATATAGGCTTACCTGGCCAAGGATAGCCTTATCTCCTTTCGTTTGGGGGGGGGTTATGTAGGAAGGTGGCTACCTGACTATGGTTACCCCAGATTTTTTGCCTGTGTTTAGCTGGTTTTTTGACTTAGTTGACCTGGTTCCCTGCTAATCAGGGCCCCAGGCCATCTGCTCTCTCTGTAAAATGGATTCCATGTACCCTAGGTACATACCAATTGGAAATGGACTCCTTGTCAGCCCCTGTAGAATGCACTATAGGTGCACAGGGCACAGGAGCCACTAAGGCCTACCAGGGGCTGCAGCATATCTTTTGCCACCCCTGGCTGGTTCTTAAATTGACACAACTGGCTGATCACTCAGCTGGGGTAAGGTGGTGTACACACCCCTTGCTTAGATATAGTATACCTATGTCTAACCCTATATCTGGACACATGTAAACCTGTGAGCCACTCCTATAGACAGGCCTCACCAATCCTGGAGGCTGGGTGCATGGTTTTTATGTGAGATGGAGCTCTAGCATGAGCTGAGCCTGTCTGCAGCCGTCGGGAACAAATCCCTAAGCTGTTTCAGGATAATGCCATACCATATACTATTAAGTGCCTTATAATCCTCGCGGTTATTTAGCAACTCTGGTTTGGCTTTATCAAAACATGTCGTGTAAGGTGTCATACGCTTTGGAATACCATCCCCTCTAGAGGGGTAAGACATGTTACTTCACTTTAATGCGGTTGATTTCTCCAAAGGCCTTAAGATCCACAAAATGGATGCCTCTGCCACAGACAAATGTCTGGACCCCTGGAGCTGACCGAAACCCAGTCAAGGGGGTCCTGGACAAAGGGTTTCCTGTCACAGGAGGGTGTCACCGCCCTCCAGACAGGAGATAGTGTATTGTAGCAGGGAGGTTTGAAAGGAACCAGACACTGCCTGGGGCGCACAAGGCTGCCCCTTGCATAATCCGGCCAAACCGGTTCTGGGGCACTCCAGCCCTCATGCCAGGGCGGCCTGGATCAAAGGAAGGGGGTGTATCCACCCACTTCCTGGGTCCCACCCATAGGAGGAGACCTAGCAGGTAATCACGCCCACCAGATTCGAATAAGAGTGGGAGCAGTGCCAATGCACATCAGATTTCCTGGAAGAAACATTTGAAACGATATTCTGGACCCTTCGCCCTCCATCTCAACGTGGAAGCCCGAAGAATCTCCCTTGTGGTCAAGGAGTGACCACCCTGCAGCAGCAGGCACCATCCAGCCCTCGACGTCTACTTGGTTGCAGTTCCCGCCGGAACTCGAGCGACTGAGATCGACGAGATTAAGCCTGCCCAGCTTCTAACAGCCCGATCCACAGTCCCTGCAAAGCTGAGACCCGTGGAGGCGACCGGAAGCGTGGGGCACGCCATCTTGAAGTGACCACGAGACGCTGACCGTGCAGCCCACGAGTGACCCTCGAAGCTGTACACCGGGGTTTGAGAAGCCCCCACCCTGAGCTACTCCTGAGCCGAAGTTCAGCCCTCCACACTCGACGAGTGCTGCGTGGGGCCCTTTGGCACGATTTGGCTCAACGCGTTGGCCCGGTCACTTGCCAGCTGGCTTGTGGTCCCTGTGCCGACGAACTACAAAAGAAGACTCGTGATTCTGGTTGCTCCAGATCCACACCAGCTCCCCTGAAAGGGAGCCCCGACTCTGACCTTCCTGGTCCGAGTGAGACGCCATCTTCCAATCCCGCGTGGATTGCTCTTACCAAGGCTTGTTTGCTCCAAACCGGAAGCCGACTGCACCGACGGTGAGAGCCTGCGTGGGACAGATCGTGACCTGCTCCTGGACGTCGCAGATGCCCCAGAGCCCACGTGACAGCGAAGAGAAGCGCCTCGACGACCACCTGATTGCGCCCGACATTGCCTGGTTCCGTCCTGGTTCCACCCTGGTCACTGCTGAGTGACCCAGACTCTGTCCCCTCTGCTTTCAGGTACTCTACAACTTGAGTCCACCCTTGGACTCCACCGGACACTTCGTCTTCACCCTGCCTGCAGCCCTTTCAGCTTCAAGCACCAAGAGCCTGCGTGTCAAAACCCGACGCCACTTCGACCCTGTGCACCCACTTCCTGTGGGTGAGGTAACTTTGCTCCGCCGGTGTCCCCACACTGGTGCACACCTCTAGGGTCTGTGTGTTAAGTTTTGTTCCTCTAGGTTCAGCGGAAGTGTCCTTAAACTTTAACTATTTGACTTTTACGCACCATTGGTTAACATTGGTGCATGCGTGCGCTTTCCGCACATCTCCCGAATCCCGAGGGCCATTCCCGACTTCAGCATTGCTTGTCCTGACTGCTCCCAGCGATTCCCTAGGCCCTAGGCCTAACCACTGTTCGAGTGGCCTCTCTTATACCACTTGTTTAGTATATGGTTTGAGTGGCCCCCTGCCCTCATCCATAATTGTGCAACTTTGTATGTTTAAACAGTGCTTTTGATTTAACGCTTGTGCCCCTTTATTCATAAAGAATACTGGGGATTGTTTTTAGTAATAAACACATATATTTTTATAATATATACTTGTGTGGTGTCCTTTCATTTGGTATTACAGGATTGTATGTGGTAAAACAGCTCGCTTAACACGACCTCTTAAGTTAAGCCTTTAGGCTGCTTAGTCCATGCTACCACTAGGATAGCTTGTCTAATAAGGTTGACTTACAACCAGACACCATAAGGGGATTGTTTGGTCAGGTAGTAGGTGGTTCCAGAATTGGAAACATCCCCTACCAGGCCAACTTCTCACAGTGCCAAAGGGCCCCACGCAGCACTCGTCGAGTGTGGAGGGCTGAACTTCGGCTCAGGAGTAGCTCAGGGTGGGGGCTTCTCAAACCCCGGTGTACAGCTTCGAGGGTCACTCGTGGGCTGCACGGTCAGCGTCTCGTGGTCACTTCAAGATGGCGTGCCCCACGCTTCCGGTCGCCTCCACGGGTCTCAGCTTTGCAGGGACTGTGGATCGGGCTGTTAGAAGCTGGGCAGGCTTGATCTCGTCGATCTCAGTCGCTCGAGTTCCGGCGCAAACTGCAACTAAGTAGATGTCGAGGGCTGGATGGTGCCTGCTGCTGCAGGGTGGTCACTCCTTGACCACAAGGGAGATTCTTCGGGCTTCCACGTTGAGATGGAGGGCGAAGGGTCCAGAATATCGTTTCAAATGTTTCTTCCAGGAAATCTGATGTGCATTGGCACTGCTCCCACTCTTATTCGAATCTGGTGGGCGTGATTACCTGCTAGGTCCCCTCCTATGGGTGGGACCCAGGAAGTGGGTGGATACACCCCCTTCCTTTGATCCAGGCCGCCCTGGCACGAGGGCTGGAGGGCCCCAGAACCGGTTTGGCCGGATTATGCAAGGGGCAGCCTTGTGCGCCCCAGGCAGTGTCTGGTTTCTTTCAAACCTCCCTGCTACAATACACTATCTCCTGTCTGGAGGGCGGTGACACCCTCCTGTGACAGGAAACCCTTTGTCCAGGACCCCCTTGACTGAGTTTCGGTCAGCTCCAGGGGTTCAGACATTTGTCTGTGGCAGAGGCATCCATTTTGTGGATCTTAAGGCCTTTGGAGAAATCAACCGCATTAAAGTGAAGTAACATGTCTTACCCCTCTAGAGGGGTGGAATGCCATCCCCGTCGCCAGAACTGGCGAGGGGATGGTATTCCAAAGCGTATGACACCTTACACGACATGTTTTGATAAAGCCAAACCAAAGTTGCTAAATAACCGCGAGGATTATAAGGCACTTAATAGTATATGGTATGGCATTATCCTGAAACAGCTTAGGGATTTGTTCCCGACGGCTGCAGACAGGCTCAGCTCATGCTAGAGCTCCATCTCACATAAAAACCATGCACCCAGCCTCCAGGATTGGTGAGGCCTGTCTATAGGAGTGGCTCACAGGTTTACATGTGTCCAGATATAGGTTTAGACATAGGTATACTATATCTAAGCAAGGGGTGTGTACACCACCTTGCCCCAGCTGAGTGATCAGCCAGTTGTGTCAATTTAAGAACCAGCCAGGGGTGGCAAAAGATATGCTGCAGCCCCTGGTAGGCCTTAGTGGCTCCTGTGCCCTGTGCACCTATAGTGCATTCTACAGGGGCTGACAAGGAGTCCATTTCCAATTGGTATGTGCCTATAGCACATGTGTCATTAATTTAGTGAGAGAACAGCAGGCTGGGGGTCTGATCAGCAGGCCCACAGCCTCAGTAGTCGAAAACCAGTGAAGCAAAAAGCAAAAATTTGGGGTGACCATAGGATAGCAGACCCTACTCTCCTACACCACCCATAGGGAGGGACCTAACAGGAGATCCACCCCTCAGATTGGAATAAGAGTGGGAGCAGTGCCCTAGCACAGCAGATCATCCTGAAATCACCTTTAAACTAAGAAGACAACTGGACTTCGACATTCTGATGAACAGAAGACTGAAGAGCATCTCCCTTGTGGCCTAGGAGGGGCCACCCTGTGAACACAGGCACCACCCAGCACCTCGACGTCTGCTTTGCCGCCGCCTTCCGCCGGAGCCCGAGTGCAGAGCCTGACAAGACCCAGCTTCCCAGACTTTTCCCAGCCCGATCCACAGTCCCTGCAAAGAAGGGACCCGTGGAGGCACCAAGAGACGTGGGAGCGGACATCTTGAAAGACCCCCGAGACGCTGACTGTGCAGCACCCGAGGCACCCTCGACTCTGTGCTTTGGGGTTTAAGAAGCCCCACAATCGAGTAGCATTTGCACCAAAGATCAGCCCTCCAGCATCTCCACAATCTGCGTGGGGCCCTTTTGCTTTGTGCCACTCGACTCGCCATCCCGGCCGCTTGTCACGTGGTCAGCGGCCATCTTGGCAAAGAAACCTACAATTTTCACTGTGGGTCTGATTGCATCAGACCTGCCCTCGCTCCTGTAGAAAGGAGTACCCGCTCTGACCTTGCTGGTCCATTTAATAAGCCTTTTTCACTTTCCCCATGGCTTGCATTAGCCAAGGCTTGTTTGCTTCAATCGAGTTGCCGACACCGCCATCAGCTAGAGCCTTCGAGGGACAGCTTGGGATCGACTCTTGGACGTCCTTGACCTCTTCGTGTCCACGTGGCTGCAGAGAGAAGCAACACCTCATCACCTGTTTGCACCCGACTTTGCCTGGTTCCAATCTGGTTCCACGGTGGTCACTGGCCAGTGACTTTGAACACTGTCCCCTCTGCTTTCAGGTCTTCACCACTTCAGATCCACCCTTGGATCCACCGGACACTTCTCCTTCACATCGCCTGCAGCGTCTTCAGCTTCAAGCGCCAAGAACCTGCGTGTCAAAACCCGACGCCTCTTCGACCCTGTGCACCCACTTCCTGTGGGTGAGGTAACTTTGCTCCGCCGGTGTTCCCACACTGGTGCACATCTCTAGGGTCTGTGTGTTAAGTTTTGTTCCTCTAGGTTCAGCGGAAGTGTCCTTAAACTTTAACTTTACAACTTTTACGCACCATTGGTTAACATTGGTGCATGCGTGCGCTTTCCGCACATCTCCCGAATCCCGAGGGCCATTCCCGACTTCAGCATTGCTTGTCCTGACTGCTCCCAGCGATTCCCTAGGCCCTAGGCCTAACCACTGCTCGAGTGGCATCTCTTATACCACTTGTTTAGTATATGGTTTGAGTGGCCCCCTGCCCTCATCCATAATTGTGCAACTTTGCATGTTTAAACAGTGCTTTTGATTTAACGCTTGTGCCCCTTTATTCATAAAGAATACTGGGGATTGTTTTTAGTAATAAATACATATATTTTTATAATATATACTTGTGTGGTGTCCTTTCATTTGGTATTACAGGATTGTATGTGGTAAAACAGCTCGCTTAACACGACCTCTTAAGTTAAGCCTTTAGGCTGCTTAGTCCATGCTACCCCTAGGATAGCTTGTCTAATAAGGTTGACTTACAACCAGACACCATAAGGGATTGTTTGGTCAGGTAGTAGGTGGTTCCAGAATTGGAAACATCCCCTACCAGGCCAACTTCTCACAGTCCCCCTGGTTGCTCTTGGTCCCCCAGGCTGTGCTAGGTCCCCAAGGCTGTGCTTGGACCCCCAGGCTCTGCTTGGTCCCCCAGGCTCTGCTTGGTCCCCCTGGTTGCTCTTGGTCCTTCAGGCTGTGCTTGGTCCCCCAGGCTGTGCTTGGTCCCCCTGGTTGCTCTTGGTCCCCCAGGCTGTGCTTGGTCCCCCAGGCTGTGCTTGGTCCCCCTGGTTGCTCTTGGTCCCCCAGGCTGTGCTTGGTCCCCCTGGCTGTGCTTGGTCCCCCAGGCTGTGCTTGGTCCCCCTGGTTGCTTTTGGTCCCCCAGGCTGTGCTTGGTCCCCCATGCTGTGCTTGGTCCCCCAGGCTGTGCTTGGTCCCCCAGGCTATGCTTGGTCCCCCTGGTTGCTCTTGGCCCCCAGGCTGTGCTTGGTCCCCCAGGCTGTGCTTGGTACCCCAGGCTGTGCTTGGTCCTCCTGGTTGCTCTTGGTCCCCCAGGCTGTGCTTGGTCCCCCAGGCTGTTCTTGGTCCCCCAGGCTGTGCTTGGTCCCCCAGGCTTTGCTTGGTCCCCCAGGCTGTGCTTGGTCCCTCCAGTTGCTCTTGGTCCCCCAGGCTGTGCTTGGTCCCCCAGGCTGTGCTTGGTCCCCCAGGCTGTGCTTGGTCCCCCTGGTTGCTCTTGGTCCCCCAGGCTGTGCTTGGTCCCCCTGGTTGCTCTTGGTCCCCCTGGCTGTGCTTGGTACCCCTGGCTGTGCTTGGTCCCCCTGGTTGCTCTTGGTACCCCCGGCTGTGCTTGGTCCCCCAGGCTGTGCTTGGTCCCCCTGGTTGCTCTTGGTCCCCCAGGCTGTGCTTGGTACCCCAGGCTGTGCTTGGTCCCCCAGGCTCTGCTTGGTCCCCCAGGCTCTGCTTGGTCCCCCTGGTTGCTCTTGGTCCCTCAGGCTGTGCTTGGTCCCCCAGGCTGTGCTTGGTCCCCCGGGCTGTGCTTGGTCCCCCAGGCTGTGCTTGGTCCCCCTGGTTGCTCTTGGTCCCCCTGGCTGTGCATGGTACCCCTGGCTGTGCTTGGTCCCCCTGGTTGCTCTTGGTCCACCAGGCTGTGCTTGGTCCCCCAGGCTGTGCTTGGTCCCCCTGGTTGCTCTTGGTCCCCCAGGCTGTGTGTGAGAAGTTGGCCTGATAGGTGATGTTTCCAATTCTGGAACCACCTATTATCAGACCAAACAATCCCTTATGGTGTCTGGTTGTAAGTCAACCTTATTAGACAAGCTATCCTAGGGGTAGCATGGACTAAGCAGCCTAAAGGCTTAACTTAAGAGGTCGTGTTAAGCGAGCTGTTTTACCACATACAATCCTGTAATATCAAATGAAAGGACACCACACAAGTATATATTATAAAAATATATGTGTTTATTACTAAAAACAATCCCCAGTATTCTTTATGAATAAAGGGGCACAAGCGTTAAATCAAAACCACTGTTTAAACATACAAGTTGCACAATTATGGATGAGGGCGGGTGGCCACTCAAACCATATACTAAACAAGTGGTATAAGAGATGCCACTCGAGCAGTGGTTAGGCCTAGGGCCTAGGGAATCGCTGGGAGCAGTCAGGACAAGCAATGCTACACAGGCAGTTCTCCTGTATGATGTGGACATTGAGTTGCCCACTGCAGTGAGCCCCAGTAACCTGGGCAAATACAGGCAGACTCCCTTAATTAATGAGAAACTGGCTCAAGCTTACAGGGACACATGTGCCAGTGTCACAATGGTGACACCTGACTTTGTGGACCCTGGACAGATTGTACTAGGTGAGAGCTACCTAGTAACCAATGCAAGCAACTCCACTACTTCCCATAGTGTGGCAGTTGTGAACTTCTCCTGGGGAGGGGTTGATGGCCTAAAGAAGGTTGTGGTGAGTGCAGACCTACCAGTAGACTGTCTGTTAGGCAATGACCTTGAAAGCTCAGCATGGTCAGAAGTGGAGTACAGGACTCATGCAGAAATGCTAGGGATTTCAGAGCATGTCCTTGCCATGACAAGGGCTCAGGCTAAGAAGTGCCTTCCTGAACCAGTGGTGGATCTTGAAACAATAGACCAGCCACAACCCAAGAGAAGGAGCAAGAGAGGAAAGGCTCAGCCTTCCACCTTGCCCCAGGTTGAGGATCAGGTTTCAGAGGAAACTGATTCTGCAGTCCAAGAGGAGACTGTCTCTGAGGAGCTTGAACCTGACCAGGTTGAGTTTCTGGGGACAGAGGGACCCTCAAGGGCAGACCTGAGGCAGGCTCAATTAGATTGCCCTTCCCTTGAACCCCTCAGACAGCAGGCTGCTGCTGAGGCTGCTGGGGATGCCCAAGGTACCCATACTGTTTATTGGGATGATGGACTCCTTTACTCAGAGGCTAGAGCCCCCAAGCCTGGCATGACCAGGAGGTTGGTTATACCGCTGCAGTTTAGGGGGTTCCTCCTTACCTTGGCCCATGATATTCCCCTTGCAGGACACTTAGGCCAGAACAAGACGTGGGACAGGCTTGTTTCACACTTTCACTGGCCTCACATGTCAGAGGATGTCAAGGAGTTTTGTCGCTCCTGTGTCACTTGCCAAGCCAGTGGTAAGTCAGGTGGCACAACAAAGGCCCCCTGTAGGAAGGTGGCTACCTGACTATGGTTACCCCAGATTTTTTGCCTGTGTTTAGCTGGTTTTTTGACTTAGTTGACCTGGTTCCCTGCTAATCAGGGCCCCAGGCCATCTGCTCTCTCTGTAAAATGGATTCCATGTACCCTAGGTACATACCAATTGGAAATGGACTCCTTGTCAGCCCCTGTATAATGCACTATAGGTGCACAGGGCATAGGAGCCACTAAGGCCTACCAGGGGCTGCAGCATATCTTTTGTGTAGGAGAGTAGGGTCTGCTATCCTATGGTCACCCCAAATTTTTGCTTTTTGCTTCACTGGTTTTCGACTACTGAGGCTGTGGGCCTGCTGATCAGACCCCCAGCCTGCTGTTCTCTCACTAAATTAATGACACATGTGCTATAGGCACATACCAATTGGAAATGGACTCCTTGTCAGCCCCTGTAGAATGCACTATAGGTGCACAGGGCACAGGAGCCACTAAGGCCTACCAGGGGCTGCAGCATATCTTTTGCCACCCCTGGCTGGTTCTTAAATTGACACAACTGGCTGATCACTCAGCTGGGGTAAGGTGGTGTACACACCCCTTGCTTAGATATAGTATACCTATGTCTAAACCTATATCTGGACACATGTAAACCTGTGAGCCACTCCTATAGACAGGCCTCACCAATCCTGGAGGCTGGGTGCTTGGTTTTTATGTGAGATGGAGCTCTAGCATGAGCTGAGCCTGTCTGCAGCCGTCGGGAACAAATCCCTAAGCTGTTTCAGGATAATGCCATACCATATACTATTAAGTGCCTTATAATCCTCGCGGTTATTTAGCAACTCTGGTTTGGCTTTATCAAAACATGTCGTGTAAGGTGTCATACGCTTTGGAATACCATCCCCTCGCCAGTTCTGGCGACGGGGATGGCATTCCACCCCTCTAGAGGGGTAAGACATGTTACTTCACTTTAATGCGGTTGATTTCTCCAAAGGCCTTAAGATCCACAAAATGGATGCCTCTGCCACAGACAAATGTCTGGACCCCTGGAGCTGACCGAAACCCAGTCAAGGGGGTCCTGGACAAAGGGTTTCCTGTCACAGGAGGGTGTCACCGCCCTCCAGACAGGAGATAGTGTATTGTAGCAGGGAGGTTTGAAAGAAACCAGACACTGCCTGGGGCGCACAAGGCTGCCCCTTGCATAATCCGGCCAAACCGGTTCTGGGGCACTCCAGCCCTCGTGCCAGGGCGGCCTGGATCAAAGGAAGGGGGTGTATCCACCCACTTCCTGGGTCCCACCCATAGGAGGGGACCTAGCAGGTAATCACGCCCACCAGATTCGAATAAGAGTGGGAGCAGTGCCAATGCACATCAGATTTCCTGGAAGAAACATTTGAAACGATATTCTGGACCCTTCGCCCTCCATCTCAACGTGGAAGCCCGAAGAATCTCCCTTGTGGTCAAGGAGTGACCACCCTGCAGCAGCAGGCACCATCCAGCCCTCGACGTCTACTTAGTTGCAGTTCCCGCCGGAACTCGAGCGACTGAGATCGACGAGATCAAGCCTGCCCAGCTTCTAACAGCCCGATCCACAGTCCATGCAAAGCTGAGACCCGTGGAGGCGACCGGAAGCGTGGGGCACGCCATCTTGAAGTGACCACGAGACGCTGACCGTGCAGCCCACGAGTGACCCTCGAAGCTGTACACCGGGGTTTGAGAAGCCCCCACCCTGAGCTACTCCTGAGCCGAAGTTCAGCCCTCCACACTCGACGAGTGCTGCGTGGGGCCCTTTGGCACGATTTGGCTCAACGCGTTGGCCCGGTCACTTGCCAGCTGGCTTGTGGTCCCTGTGCCGACGAACTACAAAAGAAGACTCGTGATTCTGGTTGCTCCAGATCCACACCAGCTCCCCTGAAAGGGAGCCCCGACTCTGACCTTCCTGGTCCGAGTGAGACGCCATCTTCCAATCCCGCGTGGATTGCTCTTACCAAGGCTTGTTTGCTCCAAACCGGAAGCCGACTGCACCGACGGTGAGAGCCTGCGTGGGACAGATCGTGACCTGCCCCTGGACGTCACAGATGCCCCAGAGCCCACGTGACAGCGAAGAGAAGCGCCTCGACGACCACCTGATTGCGCCCGACATTGCCTGGTTCCGTCCTGGTTCCACCCTGGTCACTGCTGAGTGACCCAGACTCTGTCCCCTCTGCTTTCAGGTACTCTACAACTTGAGTCCACCCTTGGACTCCACCGGACACTTCGTCTTCACCCTGCCTGCAGCCCTTTCAGCTCCAAGCACCAAGAGCCTGCGTGTCAAAACCCGACGCCACTTCGACCCTGTGCACCCACTTCCTGTGGGTGAGGTAACTTTGCTCCGCCGGTGTTCCCACACTGGTGCACACCTCTAGGGTCTGTGTGTTAAGTTTTGTTCCTCTAGGTTCAGCGGAAGTGTCCTTAAACTTTAACTATTTGACTTTTACGCACCATTGGTTAACATTGGTGCATGCGTGCGCTTTCCGCACATCTCCCGAATCCCGAGGGCCATTCCCGACTTCAGCATTGCTTGTCCTGACTGCTCCCAGCGATTCCCTAGGCCCTAGGCCTAACCACTGTTCGAGTGGCCTCTCTTATACCACTTGTTTAGTATATGGTTTGAGTGGCCCCCTGCCCTCATCCATAATTGTGCAACTTGTATGTTTAAACAGTGCTTTTGATTTAACGCTTGTGCCCCTTTATTCATAAAGAATACTGGGGATTGTTTTTAGTAATAAACACATATATTTTTATAATATATACTTGTGTGGTGTCCTTTCATTTGGTATTACAGGATTGTATGTGGTAAAACAGCTCGCTTAACACGACCTCTTAAGTTAAGCCTTTAGGCTGCTTAGTCCATGCTACCCCTAGGATAGCTTGTCTAATAAGGTTGACTTACAACCAGACACCATAAGGGGATTGTTTGGTCAGGTAGTAGGTGGTTCCAGAATTGGAAACATCCCCTACCAGGCCAACTTCTCACATTGGTGGCAGCGGTGCGGATTTGAGCTTGCTGTTGTTTTACCATTGCAATCTTTATATCAAATTGAAAGATCACATCAAGTACCTCTAGGTACATATAAAATCAAAAGCTTAGCATATTAAGTTCTACTGAACTTAGTAGTTGTAGGTTGAAGGGAGTAGCACACCCCTGACTACAACTCACTAGCAAGGTCCAGTAGGAAAACACTTAGTGTAGGTAAGTGCACCACTTACACCTCACTAGTAACCATGTCTGACACAGGAAAGGCCTCAGGGTCTAGTCCTGTGACAGTTGACCCTACCCAGGCAACTTTTGGATATGACAAACTAACCCGCAGAGACTTGATTGCCTTGTGCAAAGCAAGAGGGTTAAAAAGGGGCAGAAGCCCCACCTGCCTAATCCTGGTAGAAATCCTAGAACAGGATGACTTAGAGAAGGCAAAAGCAGCTTCCCTAGATACAGGAACTGGAGGGAACCCCCCTGCAGTTGATCCCCCTGAAGAGGAGGATGATGATGACTTGGATGAGGACTCAGAGGTTGAGGACTTAGAGGTACAGGATCAGGGTAGCCAGGTTCCAGTTGGTAGGCTTAGCCAGGCCAACTTGGACCTACTGGGGAATGGAGAGGGCCAGCACCTCCCCAGAACCCAACATGTGATTCTCCCAGGCAACAGAAGAGTGAGATCTCCCTCAGGGGACTCTCATCTTTCTAGTGCCTCCAGAGAATCAGAGAGAGGCATGAGTGCTTCTCAGAAAGCTGAGCATAGGGCTAGAATGAGGGCTGTCAGACTCCAGATAGAGAGAGAGGAGGTAGCCCTGAGTCAAGCTAAGCTTACCTTAGCTCAAGCTAAACTTGCCTTGGCAAGAGAGCAGAAATTAAGTGGCTTAGATGTCACTGGTGGCAGCAATTTTCCAAGAGAAAAAGACAGGGCCTATGATAATAGAAACCTGACCAAAATTGTGCCCCCCTTTAAAGAAGGGGATGACATCCACAAATGGATGACTGCTCTTGAGAGAGCCTGCATGGTACAGCAGGTTCCTGAGAATCAGTGGGCTGCAATTTTGTGGTACTCCTTTTCTGAGAAAGGGAGGGACAGGCTCCTCACAGTTAGACCTGAGGATGCCAAAAACTACTCTGTTTTTAAGAGTGCTCTCATTGAAGGGTATGGCCTAACCACTGAGCAATACAGGTTGTTGTTCAGAGACACCCAGAAAGCACAGACTCAAGACTGGACTGATTTTGTGGAGTGTGCCACTAAGGCTTTGGAGGGTTGGTTACAGGGAAGTAAAGTTTCAGACTATACAGGATTGTACAATCTTATGATGAGAGAACAGATCCTTAATAACTGTACAAACCAGCTGTTGCATCAATACCTTATTGACTCTGATCTGACCTCTCCCCAAGAATTGGGAAAGAAGGCAGACAAATGGGTCAGAACAAGGATTAAGCAGAAACCCCAGAACCAAGGTGGTGACCAGAAGAAAACAGACCAGAAGGGTGGTAATCAGAATCAGAAAGATAAAGAAAAAGACCAGAAGTCTTCAGGCCCCCAAACTAATAGTAAGGAGGGTGGTTCCCAAAATGGTAACAAGAAGAAGAAGAACAAAGGTCCAAAGACACCTTGGTGTAATACCTGCAAATCAGTTTCACACTGGGGCAGTGAGTGCACCAAGGCAAATCCAGTTCCCACCACTACAGCTCCTAAAGCAACTGCAACCCCAAGTACAGTAAGCAGTGGTGGAACACAGTCCAAGGGTGTAGCTGGGTTGACCCTGGGTATTGAAGTAGGATCTGGCCTAGTCAGAGTCCCTACACAGGCAGTTCTCCTGTATGATGTGGACATTGAGTTGCCCACTGCAGTAAGCCCCACTAACCTGGGCAAATACAGGCAGACTCCCTTAATAAATGAGAAACTGGCTCAAGCTTACAGGGACACATGTGCTAGTGTCACCATGGTGACCCCTGGCTTTGTGGACCCTGGACAGATTGTACTAGGAGAGAGCTACCTAGTAACCAATGCAAGCAACTCCACTACCTCCCATAGTGTGGCAGTTGTGAACTTCTCCTGGGGAGGGGTTGATGGCCTAAAGAAAGTTGTGGTGAGTGCAGACCTACCAGTAGACTGTCTGTTAGGCAATGACCTTGAAAACTCAAGTGGAGTACAGGACTCATGCAGAAATGCTAGGGATTTCAGAGCATGTCCTTGCCATGACAAGGGCTCAGGCTAAGAAGTGCCTTCCTGAACCAGTGGTGGATCTTGAGACAATAGACCAGCCACAACCCAAGAGAAGGAGCAAGAGAGGAAAGGCCTCGCCTTCCACCTTGCCCCAGGTTGAGGATCAGGTTTCAGAGGAAACTGATTCTGCAGTCCAAGAGGAGACTGTCTCTGAGGAGCTTGAACCTGACCAGGTTGAGTTTCTGGGGACAGGGGGACCCTCAAGGGCAGACCTGAGGCAGGCTCAATTAGATTGCCCTTCCCTTGAACCCCTCAGACAGCAGGCTGCTGCTGAGGCTGCTGGGGATGCCCAAGGTACCCATACTATGTATTGGGATGAGGGACTCCTTTACTCAGAGGCTAGAACCCCCAAGCCTGGCATGACCAGGAGGTTGGTGATACCTCTGCAGTTTAGGGGATTCCTCCTTACCTTGGCCCATGATATTCCCCTTGCAGGACACTTAGGCCAGAACAAGACGTGGGACAGGCTTGTTCCACACTTTCACTGGCCTCACATGTCAGAGGATGTCAAGGAGTTTTGTCGCTCCTGTGTCACTTGCCAAGCCAGTGGTAAGTCAGGTGGCACAACAAAGGCCCCCCTAATACCACTACCTGTGGTGGGGGTCCCCTTTGAGAGAGTTGGAATTGATATTGTGGGTCCAATGGACCCCCAAACAGCATCTGGGAACAGATTCATACTGGTGGTAGTGGATCATGCCACCAGGTACCCAGAGGCTATTCCCCTAAGGACCACCACAGCACCTGTGGTGGCAAAAGCCCTCATTGCAGTTTTCTCAAGAGTGGGCTTTCCTAAGGAGGTACTATCAGATAGAGGGACAAATTTTATGTCCAGCTATCTAAAAGCAATGTGGAAGGAATGTGGAGTAAACTATAAGTTTACCACCCCATATCATCCACAATGCAATGGGCTTGTGGAGAGATTTAACAAGACCCTTAAAGGCATGATAAAAGGATTACCAGAGAAGCTCAGGCGGAAATGGGACATTCTTTTACCCTGCCTGCTCTTTGCTTACAGAGAGGTCCCACAGAAGGGGGTTGGCTACAGCCCTTTTGAACTTTTGTTTGGCCACCCTGTGAGAGGTCCATTGTGTTTGGTGAAGGAAGGATGGGAGTTACCTCTCAAAAAGCCCAAACTAGACATAGTGGACTATGTACTTGGTCTCCGCTCCAGGATGGCTGAGTACATGGAAAGAGCATCCAAAAACCTGGAGGCCAGCCAAGAATTGCAGAAAGCTTGGCATGACCAAAAGGCTGTGCTGGTAGAGTTCCAACCAGGACAGAAGGTATGGGTACTGGAGCCAGTGGCTCCAGCAGCACTCCAAGACAAATGGAGTGGACCCTATCCTATTATTGAGAAGAAAGGGGAAGTCACCTACTTGGTAGACTTTGGAACACCCAGGAGCCCTCACAGGGTAATCCATGTGAATCGCTTGAAAGCATTTGTAGACAGGGAGGACATGAGCTTGCTCATGGCCACAGATGGGGAACAGGAGGAAGAGAGTGACCCTCTCCCAGACCTGCTTTCCCAGAACCCTGATGATGGTTCAGTTGATGGAGTAGCCTTGGCAGGCAGCCTCACTGACCAGCAACAGAGGGACTGCAGACAAGTTTTGCAGGCTCACAGGCAAATGTTTTCACTCACACCCAGCCAAACTGACTGGTGTACCCATGTTGTGGACACTGGTGACAGTCTGCCTGTCAAGAATAAGATCTACAGGCAACCTGATCATGTCAGGGATTGCATCAAGGCTGAGGTGCAAAAGATGTTGGAGCTTGGAGTGATTGAGCCATCAGAGAGCCCATGGGCCAGCCCAGTAGTCCTGGTGCCAAAACCTCATACCCAAGATGGTAAGAGAGAAATGAGGTTTTGCGTGGATTACAGGGGTCTCAATGCTGTCACTAGGACAGATGCTCACCCCATTCCAAGAGCAGATGAGCTCATTGACAGATTGGCTTCTGCCAAGTTTCTGAGCACATTTGATCTGACAGCTGGCTACTGGCAAATCAGACTAGCTGAGGAGTCAAAAGCCAAAACAGCATTCTCTACCCCTAGTGGGCATTATCAGTTTGTGGTAATGCCCTTTGGTTTGAAGAATGCACCTGCCACTTTTCAAAGGTTGGTGAACCAAGTCCTTACTGGGTTGGATGACTTTTGTGCAGCTTATCTGGATGATATTGCTGTCTTTAGCTCCACCTGGGAGGATCACCTGATCCACCTGAAGAAAGTTTTGGAGGCCCTGCAAAAGGCAGGCCTAACTATCAAGGCCACAAAGTGCCAGATAGGGCAGAGTAAGGTTGTATACCTGGGCCACCTAGTAGGTGGAGGCCAGGTTCAGCCACTGGAAAGCAAAATCCAGGCCATACAGGACTGGGCTCCTCCAGTTACCCAGACACAAGTCAGAGCCTTCTTGGGCCTGACTGGGTATTACAGAAAGTTTGTGAAAAACTATGGGTCTATAGTGACACCATTAAATGACTTGACATCCAAGAAGATGCCAAAAAAGGTTCAGTGGACAGTTAGCTGTCAGAAGGCATTTGAAGACCTGAAGAAGGCCATGTGCTCTGCACCTATCCTAAAGAGTCCTGACTACTCCAAACAGTTCATTGTTCAGACAGATGCTTCTGAGTTGGGGGTGGGAGCTGTACTCTCACAACTTAATCAAGATGGTCAAGACCAGCCAATTGCTTTCATTAGCAGGAGGCTAACCCCAAGAGAAAAACGTTGGTCAGCCATTGAGAGGGAGGCCTTTGCTGTGGTTTGGGCATTAAAGAAGTTGAGGTCCTACTTGTTTGGAACTCACTTCCTGGTGCAAACAGACCATAAGCCCCTCTTATGGCTTAATCAGATGAAGGGTGAAAATCCCAAACTGCTCAGGTGGTCCATTTCCCTACAGGGGATGGACTTTACAGTGGAGCACCGCCCAGGGACTGACCATGGTAATGCAGATGGTCTCTCCAGGTACTTCCACTTAGAACATGAAGACTTATCTGGTCAAGGTTAGTTTAATGTCCCTGCGTTGGGGGGGGGTTGTGTAGGAGAGTAGGGTCTGCTATCCTATGGTCACCCCAAATTTTTGCTTTTTGCTTCACTGGTTTTCGACTACTGAGGCTGTGGGCCTGCTGATCAGACCCCCAGCCTGCTGTTCTCTCACTAAATTAATGACACATGTGCTATAGGCACATACCAATTGGAAATGGACTCCTTGTCAGCCCCTGTAGAATGCACTATAGGTGCACAGGGCACAGGAGCCACTAAGGCCTACCAGGGGCTGCAGCATATCTTTTGCCACCCCTGGCTGGTTCTTAAATTGACACAACTGGCTGATCACTCAGCTGGGGTAAGGTGGTGTACACACCCCTTGCTTAGATATAGTATACCTATGTCTAAACCTATATCTGGACACATGTAAACCTGTGAGCCACTCCTATAGACAGGCCTCACCAATCCTGGAGGCTGGGTGCTTGGTTTTTATGTGAGATGGAGCTCTAGCATGAGCTGAGCCTGTCTGCAGCCGTCGGGAACAAATCCCTAAGCTGTTTCAGGATAATGCCATACCATATACTATTAAGTGCCTTATAATCCTCGCGGTTATTTAGCAACTCTGGTTTGGCTTTATCAAAACATGTCGTGTAAGGTGTCATACGCTTTGGAATACCATCCCCTCGCCAGTTCTGGCGACGGGGATGGCATTCCACCCCTCTAGAGGGGTAAGACATGTTACTTCACTTTAATGCGGTTGATTTCTCCAAAGGCCTTAAGATCCACAAAATGGATGCCTCTGCCACAGACAAATGTCTGGACCCCTGGAGCTGACCGAAACCCAGTCAAGGGGGTCCTGGACAAAGGGTTTCCTGTCACAGGAGGGTGTCACCGCCCTCCAGACAGGAGATAGTGTATTGTAGCAGGGAGGTTTGAAAGAAACCAGACACTGCCTGGGGCGCACAAGGCTGCCCCTTGCATAATCCGGCCAAACCGGTTCTGGGGCACTCCAGCCCTCGTGCCAGGGCGGCCTGGATCAAAGGAAGGGGGTGTATCCACCCACTTCCTGGGTCCCACCCATAGGAGGGGACCTAGCAGGTAATCACGCCCACCAGATTCGAATAAGAGTGGGAGCAGTGCCAATGCACATCAGATTTCCTGGAAGAAACATTTGAAACGATATTCTGGACCCTTCGCCCTCCATCTCAACGTGGAAGCCCGAAGAATCTCCCTTGTGGTCAAGGAGTGACCACCCTGCAGCAGCAGGCACCATCCAGCCCTCGACGTCTACTTAGTTGCAGTTCCCGCCGGAACTCGAGCGACTGAGATCGACGAGATCAAGCCTGCCCAGCTTCTAACAGCCCGATCCACAGTCCATGCAAAGCTGAGACCCGTGGAGGCGACCGGAAGCGTGGGGCACGCCATCTTGAAGTGACCACGAGACGCTGACCGTGCAGCCCACGAGTGACCCTCGAAGCTGTACACCGGGGTTTGAGAAGCCCCCACCCTGAGCTACTCCTGAGCCGAAGTTCAGCCCTCCACACTCGACGAGTGCTGCGTGGGGCCCTTTGGCACAATTTGGCTCAACGCGTTGGCCCGGTCACTTGCCAGCTGGCTTGTGGTCCCTGTGCCGACGAACTACAAAAGAAGACTCGTGATTCTGGTTGCTCCAGATCCACACCAGCTCCCCTGAAAGGGAGCCCCGACTCTGACCTTCCTGGTCCGAGTGAGACGCCATCTTCCAATCCCGCGTGGATTGCTCTTACCAAGGCTTGTTTGCTCCAAACCGGAAGCCGACTGCACCGACGGTGAGAGCCTGCGTGGGACAGATCGTGACCTGCCCCTGGACGTCACAGATGCCCCAGAGCCCACGTGACAGCGAAGAGAAGTGCCTCGACGACCACCTGATTGCGCCCGACATTGCCTGGTTCCGTCCTGGTTCCACCCTGGTCACTGCTGAGTGACCCAGACTCTGTCCCCTCTGCTTTCAGGTACTCTACAACTTGAGTCCACCCTTGGACTCCACCGGACACTTCGTCTTCACCCTGCCTGCAGCCCTTTCAGCTCCAAGCACCAAGAGCCTGCGTGTCAAAACCCGACGCCACTTCGACCCTGTGCACCCACTTCCTGTGGGTGAGGTAACTTTGCTCCGCCGGTGTTCCCACACTGGTGCACACCTCTAGGGTCTGTGTGTTAAGTTTTGTTCCTCTAGGTTCAGCGGAAGTGTCCTTAAACTTTAACTATTTGACTTTTACGCACCATTGGTTAACATTGGTGCATGCGTGCGCTTTCCGCACATCTCCCGAATCCCGAGGGCCATTCCCGACTTCAGCATTGCTTGTCCTGACTGCTCCCAGCGATTCCCTAGGCCCTAGGCCTAACCACTGTTCGAGTGGCCTCTCTTATACCACTTGTTTAGTATATGGTTTGAGTGGCCCCCTGCCCTCATCCATAATTGTGCAACTTGTATGTTTAAACAGTGCTTTTGATTTAACGCTTGTGCCCCTTTATTCATAAAGAATACTGGGGATTGTTTTTAGTAATAAACACATATATTTTTATAATATATACTTGTGTGGTGTCCTTTCATTTGGTATTACAGGATTGTATGTGGTAAAACAGCTCGCTTAACACGACCTCTTAAGTTAAGCCTTTAGGCTGCTTAGTCCATGCTACCCCTAGGATAGCTTGTCTAATAAGGTTGACTTACAACCAGACACCATAAGGGGATTGTTTGGTCAGGTAGTAGGTGGTTCCAGAATTGGAAACATCCCCTACCAGGCCAACTTCTCACATTTTGCCACCCCTGGCTGGTTCTTAAATTGACACAACTGGCTGATCACTCAGCTGGGGTAAGGTGGTGTACACACCCCTTGCTTAGATGTAGTATACCTATGTCTAAACCTATATCTGGACACATGTAAACCTGTGAGCCACTCCTATAGAAAGGCCTCATCAATCCTGGAGGCTGAGTGCGTGGTTTTATGTGAGATGGAGCTCTAGCATGAGCTGAGCCTGTCTGCAGCCGTCGGGAACAAATCCCTAAGCTGTTTCAGGATAATGCCATACCATATACTATTAAGTGCCTTATAATCCTCGCGGTTATTTAGCAACTTTGGTTTGGCTTTATCAAAACATGTCGTGTAAGGTGTCATACGCTTTGGAATACCATCCCCTCGCCAGTTCTGGCGACGGGGATGGCATTCCACCCCTCTAGAGGGGTAAGACATGTTACTTTACTTTAATGCGGTTGATTTCTCCAAAGACCTTAAGATCCACAAAATGGATGCCTCTGCCACAGACAAATGTCTGGACCCCTGGAGCTGACCGAAACTCAGTCAAGGGGGTCCTGGACAAAGGGTTTCCTGTCAAAGGAGGGTGTCACCGCCCTCCAGACAGGAGATAGTGTATTGTAGCAGGGAGGTTTGAAAGAAACCAGACACTGCTTGGGGCGCACAAGGCTGCCCCTTGCATAATCCGGCCAAACCGGTTCTGGGGCACTCCAGCCCTCGTGCCAGGGCGGCCTGGATCAAAGGAAGGGGGTGTATCCACCCACTTCCTGGGTCCCACCCATAGGAGGGGACCTAGCAGGTAATCACGCCCCCCAGATTCGAATAAGAGTGGGAGCAGTGCCAATGCACATCAGATTTCCTGGAAGAAACATTAGAAACGAAACTCTGGACCCTTCGCCCTCCATTTCAACGTGGAAGCCCGAAGAATCTCCCTTGTGGTCAAGGAGTGACCACCCTGCAGCAGCAGGCACCATCCAGCCCTCGACGTCTATTTAGTTGCAGTTCCCGCCGGAACTCGAGCGACTGAGATCGACGAGATTAAGCCTGCCCATCTTATAACAGCCCGATCCACAGTCCCTGCAAAGCTGAGACCCGTGGAGGCGACCGGAAGCGTGGGGCACGCCATCTTGAATTAACCACGAGACGCTGACCGTGCAGCCCACGAGTGATCCTCGAAGCTGTGCACCGGGGTTTGAGAAGCCCCCATCCTGAGCTACTCCTGAGCCGAAGTTCAGCCCTCCACACTCGACGAGTGCTGCGTGGGGCCCTTTGGCACGATTTGGCTCAACGCGTTGGCCCGGTCACTTGCCAGCTGGCTTGTGGTCCCTGTGCCGACGAACTACCTAAGAAGACTCGTGAATCTGGTTGCTCCAGATCCACACCAGCTCTCCTGAAAAGGAGCCCCGACTCTGACCTTCCTGGTCCGAGTGAGAAGCAATCTTCCGATCCCGCGTGGATTGCTCTTGCCAAGGCTTGTTTGCTCCAAACTTGAAGCCGACTGCACCGACGGTGAGAGCCTGCGTGGGACAGATCGTGACCTGCTCCTGGACGTTGCAGATGCCCCAGAGCCCACGTGACAGCGGAGAGAAGCTCCTCGACGACCACCTGATTGCGCCCGACATTGCCTGGTTCCGTCCTGGTTCCACCCTGGTCACTGCTGAGTGACCCAGACTCTGTCCCCTCTGCTTTCAGGTACTCTACAACTTGAGTCCACCCTTGGACTCCACCGGACACTCCATCTTTAACCCGCCTGCAGCCCTTTCAGCTTCAAGCACCAAGAGCCTGCGTGTCAAAACCCGACGCCACTTCGACCCTGTGCACCCACTTCCTGTGGGTGAGGTAACTTTGCTCCGCCGGTGTTCCCACACTGGTGCACACCTCTAGGGTCTGTGTGTTAAGTTTTGTTCCTCTAGGTTCAGCGGAAGTGTCCTTTAACTTTAACTTTACAACTTTTACGCACCATTGGTTAACATTGGTGCATGCGTGCGCTTTCCGCACATCTCCCGAATCCCGAGGGCCATTCCCGACTTCAGCATTGCTTGTCCTGACTGCTCCCAGCGATTCCCTAGGCCCTAGGCCTAACCACTGCTCGAGTGGCATCTCTTATACCACTTGTTTAGTATATGGTTTGAGTGGCCCCCTGCCCTCATCCATAATTGTGCAGCTTTGTATGTTTAAACAGTGCTTTTGATTTAACGCTTGTGCCCCTTTATTCATAAAGAATACTGGGGATTGTTTTTAGTAATAAACACATATATTTTTATAATATATACTTGTGTGGTGTCCTTTCATTTGGTATTACAGGATTGTATGTGGTAAAACAGCTCGCTTAACACGACCTCTTAAGTTAAGCCTTTAGGCTGCTTAGTCCATGCTACCCCTAGGATAGCTTGTCTAATAAGGTTGACTTACAACCAGACACCATAAGGGATTGTTTGGTCAGGTAGTAGGTGGTTCCAGAATTGGAAACATCCCCTACCAGGCCAACTTCTCACACCCCCCTAATACCACTACCTGTGGTGGGAGTTCCCTTTGAAAGAGTTGGAATTGATATTGTGGGTCCAATGGACCCCCAAACAGCATCTGGGAACAGATTCATACTGGTGGTAGTGGATCATGCCACCAGGTATCCAGAGGCTATTCCCCTAAGGACCACCACAGCCCCTGTGGTGGCAAAGGCCCTCATTGCAGTTTTCTCAAGAGTGGGCTTTCCTAAGGAGGTACTATCAGATAGAGGCACGAATTTTATGTCTAGCTATCTGAAAGCAATGTGGAAGGAATGTGGAGTAAACTATAAGTTTACCACCCCATATCATCCCCAATGCAATGGGCTTGTGGAGAGATTTAACAAGACCCTAAAAGGCATGATAAAAGGATTACCAGAGAAGCTCAGGCGGAAATGGGACATTCTTTTACCCTGCCTGCTCTTTGCTTACAGAGAGGTCCCACAGAAGGGGGTTGGCTACAGCCCTTTTGAACTTTTGTTTGGCCACCCTGTGAGGGGTCCATTGTGTTTGGTGAAGGAAGGATGGGAGTTACCTCTCAAAAAGCCCAAACTAGACATAGTGGACTATGTACTTGGTCTCCGCTCCAGGATGGCTGAGTACATGGAAAGAGCATCCAAAAACCTGGAGGCCAGCCAAGAATTACAGAAAGCTTGGCATGACCAAAAGGCTGTGCTGGTAGAGTTCCAACCAGGACAGAAGGTGTGGGTACTGGAGCCAGTGGCTCCAGCAGCACTCCAAGACAAATGGAGTGGACCCTATCCTATTATTGAGAAGAAGGGGGAAGTCACCTACTTGGTGGACTTTGGAACACCCAGGAGCCCTCACAGGGTAATCCATGTGAATCGCTTGAAAGCATTTGTGGACAGGGAGGACATGAGCTTGCTCATGGCCACAGATGGGGAACAGGAGGAAGAGAGTGACCCTCTCCCAGACCTGCTTTCTCAGAACCCTGATGATGGTTCAGTGGATGGAGTAGCCTTGGCAGGCAGCCTCACTGACCAGCAACAGATGGACTGCAGACAAGTTTTGCAGGCCCACAGGCATTTGTTTTCACTCACACCCAGCCAGACTGACTGGTGTACCCATGTAGTGGACACTGGTGACAGTCTGCCTGTCAAGAATAAGATCTACAGGCAACCTGACCATGTCAGGGATTGCATCAAGGCTGAGGTGCAAAAGATGTTGGAGCTTGGAGTGATTGAGCCATCAGAGAGCCCATGGGCCAGCCCAGTAGTCCTGGTGCCAAAACCTCATACCCAAGATGGAAAGAGAGAAATGAGGTTTTGCGTGGATTACAGGGGTCTCAATGCTGTCACTAGGACAGATGCTCACCCCATTCCAAGAGCAGATGAGCTCATTGACAGATTGGCTTCTGCCAAGTTTCTGAGCACATTCGATCTGACAGCTGGCTACTGGCAAATCAGACTAGCTGAGGAGTCAAAAGCCAAAACAGCATTCTCTACCCCTAGTGGTCATTATCAGTTTGTGGTAATGCCCTTTGGTTTGAAGAATGCACCTGCCACTTTCCAAAGGTTGGTGAACCAAGTCCTTACTGGGTTGGATGACTTTTGCGCAGCATATCTAGATGATATTGCTGTCTTTAGCTCCACCTGGGAGGATCACCTGATCCACCTGAAGAAAGTTTTGGAGGCCCTGCAGAAGGCAGGTGTAGGAGAGTAGGGTCTGCTATCCTATGGTCACCCCAAATTTTTGCTTTTTGCTTCACTGGTTTTCGACTACTGAGGCTGTGGGCCTGCTGATCAGACCCCCAGCCTGCTGTTCTCTCACTAAATTACTGACACATGTTGTAGGAGAGTAGGGTCTGCTATCCTATGGTCACCCCAAATTTTTGCTTTTTGCTTCACTGGTTTTCGACTACTGAGGCTGTGGGCCTGCTGATCAGACCCCCAGCCTGCTGTTCTCTCACTAAATTAATGACACATGTGCTATAGGCACATACCAATTGGAAATGGACTCCTTGTCAGCCCCTGTATAATGCACTATAGGTGCACAGGGCATAGGAGCCACTAAGGCCTACCAGGGGCTGCAGCATATCTTTTGCCACCCCTGGCTGGTTCTTAAATTGACACAACTGGCTGATCACTCAGCTGGGGTAAGGTGGTGTACACACCCCTTGCTTAGATATAGTATACCTATGTCTAAACCTATATCTGGACACATGTAAACCTGTGAGCCACTCCTATAGAAAGGCCTCATCAATCCTGGAGGCTGAGTGCGTGGTTTTATGTGAGATGGAGCTCTAGCATGAGCTGAGCCTGTCTGCAGCCGTCGGGAACAAATCCCTAAGCTGTTTCAGGATAATGCCATACCATATACTATTAAGTGCCTTATAATCCTCGCGGTTATTTAGCAACTTTGGTTTGGCTTTATCAAAACATGTCGTGTAAGGTGTCATACGCTTTGGAATACCATCCCCTCGCCAGTTCTGGCGACGGGGATGGCATTCCACCCCTCTAGAGGGGTAAGACATGTTACTTTACTTTAATGCGGTTGATTTCTCCAAAGACCTTAAGATCCACAAAATGGATGCCTCTGCCACAGACAAATGTCTGGACCCCTGGAGCTGACCGAAACTCAGTCAAGGGGGTCCTGGACAAAGGGTTTCCTGTCACAGGAGGGTGTCACCGCCCTCCAGCCAGAAGATAGTGTATTGTAGCAGGGAGGTTTGAAAGAAACCAGGCACTGCTTGGGGCGCACAAGGCTGCCCCTTGCATAATCCGGCCAAACCGGTTCTGGGGCACTCCAGCCCTCGTGCCAGGCCGGCCTGGATCAAAGGAAGGGGGTGTATCCACCCACTTCCTGGGTCCCACCCATAGGAGGGGACCTAGCAGGTAATCACGCCCCCCAGATTCGAATAAGAGTGGGAGCAGTGCCAAGGCACATCAGATTTCCTGGAAGAAACATTTGAAACGATATTCTGGACCCTTCGCCCTCCATTTCAACGTGGAAGCCCGAAGAATCTCCCTTGTGGTCAAGGAGTGACCACCCTGCAGCAGCAGGCACCATCCAGCCCTCGACGTCTACTTAGTTGCAGTTCCCGCCGGAACTCGAGCGACTGAGATCGACGAGATTAAGCCTGCCCAGCTTCTAACAGCCCGATCCACAGTCCCTGCAAAGCTGAGACCCGTGGAGGCGACCGGAGGCGTGGGGCACGCCATCTTGAATTGACCACGAGACGCTGACCGTGCAGCTCACGAGTGATCCTCGAAGCTGTGCACTGGGGTTTGAGAAGCCCCCACCCTGAGCTGCTCCTGAGCCGAAGTTCAGCCCTCCACACTCGACGAGTGCTGCGTGGGGCCCTTTGGCACGATTTGGCTCAACGCGTTGGCCCGGTCACTTGCCAGCTGGCTTGTGGTCCCTGTGCCGACGAACTACCTAAGAAGACTCGTGAATCTGGTTGCTCCAGATCCACACCAGCTCCCCTGAAAAGGAGCCCCGACTCTGACCTTTCTGGTCCGAGTGAGAAGCAATCTTCCGATCCCGCGTGGATTGCTCTTGCCAAGGCTTGTTTGCTCCAAACTTGAAGCCGACTGCACCGACGGTGAGAGCCTGCGTGGGACAGATCGTGACCTGCTCCTGGACGTCGCAGATGCCCCAGAGCCCACGT
The DNA here is from genome assembly GCF_964261635.1 of Lissotriton helveticus. Classification (NCBI taxonomy): domain Eukaryota; kingdom Metazoa; phylum Chordata; class Amphibia; order Caudata; family Salamandridae; genus Lissotriton; species Lissotriton helveticus. Next base: position 768,245 of record NW_027611721.1, on the reverse strand, counting down.
GACAGCGGAGAGAAGCTCCTCGACGACCACCTGATTGCGCCCGACATTGCCTGGTTCCGTCCTGGTTCCACCCTGGTCACTGCTGAGTGACCCAGACTCTGTCCCCTCTGCTTTCAGGTACTCTACAACTTGAGTCCACCCTTGGACTCCACCGGACACTTCATCTTTAACCCGCCTGCAGCCCTTTCAGCTTCAAGCACCAAGAGCCTGCGTGTCAAAACCCGACGCCACTTCGACCCTGTGCACCCACTTCCTGTGGGTGAGGTAACTTTGCTCCGCCGGTGTTCCCACACTGGTGCACACCTCTAGGGTCTGTGTGTTAAGTTTTGTTCCTCTAGGTTCAGCGGAAGTGTCCTTTAACTTTAACTTTACAACTTTTACGCACCATTGGTTAACATTGGTGCATGCGTGCGCTTTCCGCACATCTCCCGAATCCCGAGGGCCATTCCCGACTTCAGCATTGCTTGTCCTGACTGCTCCCAGCGATTCCCTAGGCCCTAGGCCTAACCACTGCTCGAGTGGCATCTCTTATACCACTTGTTTAGTATATGGTTTGAGTGGCCCCCTGCCCTCATCCATAATTGTGCAACTTTGTATGTTTAAACAGTGCTTTTGATTTAACGCTTGTGCCCCTTTATTCATAAAGAATACTGGGGATTGTTTTTAGTAATAAACACATATATTTTTATAATATATACTTGTGTGGTGTCCTTTCATTTGGTATTACAGGATTGTATGTGGTAAAACAGCTTGCTTAACACGACCTCTTAAGTTAAGCCTTTAGGCTGCTTAGTCCATGCTACCCCTAGGATAGCTTGTCTAATAAGGTTGACTTACAACCAGACACCATAAGGGATTGTTTGGTCAGGTAGTAGGTGGTTCCAGAATTGGAAACATCCCCTACCAGGCCAACTTCTCACATTGGTGAGCAGCGGTGCGGATTTGAGCTTGCTGTTGTTTTACCATTGCAATCTTTATATCAAATTGAAAGATCACATCAAGTACCTCTAGGTACATATAAAATCAAAAGCTTAGCATATTAAGTTCTACTGAACTTAGTAGTTGTAGGTTGAAGGGAGTAGCACATCCCTGACTACAACTCACTAGCAAGGTCCAGTAGGAAAACACTTAGTGTAGGTAAGTGCACCACTTACACCTCACTAGTAACCATGTCTGACACAGGAAAGGCCTCAGGGTCTAGTCCTGTGACAGTTGACCCTACCCAGGCAACTTTTGGATATGACAAGTTAACCCGCAGAGACTTGATTGCCTTGTGCAAAGCAAGAGGGTTAAAAAGGGGCAGAAGCCCCACCTGCCTAATCCTGGTAGAAATCCTAGAACAGGATGACTTAGAGAAGGCAAAAGCAGCTTCCCTAGACACAGGAAATGGAGGGAACCCCCCTGTAGTTGATCCCCCTGAAGAGGAGGATGATGATGACTTGGATGAGGACTCAGATGTTGAGGACTTAGAAGTACAGGATCAGGGTAGCCAGGTTCCAGTTGGTAGGCTTAGCCAGGCCAACTTGGACCTACTGGGGAATGGAGAGGGCCAGCACCTCCCCAGAACCCAACATGGGATTCTCCCAGGCAACAGAAGAGTGAGGTCTCCCTCAGGGGACTCTCATATTTCTAGTGCCTCCAGAGAATCAGAGAGAGGCATGAGTGCTTCTCAGAAAGCTGAGCATAGGGCTAGAATGAGGGCTGTCAGACTCCAGATAGAGAGAGAGGAGGTAGCCCTGAGTCAAGCTAAGCTTACCTTAGCTCAAGCTAAACTTGCCTTGGCAAGAGAGCAGAAATTAAGTGGCTTAGATGTCACTGGTGGCAGCAATTTTCCAAGAGAAAAAGACAGGGCCTATGACAATAGAAACCTGACTAAAATTGTGGCCCCCTTCAAAGAAGGGGATGACATCCACAAATGGATGACTGCTCTTGAGAGAGCCTGCATGGTACAGCAGGTTCCTGAGGAACAGTGGGCTGCAATTTTGTGGTACTCCTTTTCTGAGAAAGGGAGGGACAGGCTCCTCACAGTTAGACCTGAGGATGCCAAAAACTACTCTGTTTTGAAGAGTGCTCTCATTGAAGGGTATGGCCTAACCACTGAGCAATACAGGTTGTTGTTCAGAGACACCCAGAAAGCACAGACTCAAGACTGGACTGATTTCGTTGAGTGTGCCACTAAGGCTTTGGAGGGTTGGTTGCAGGGAAGTAAAGTTTCAGACTATACAGGATTGTACAATCTTATGATGAGAGAACAGATCCTTAATAACTGTACAAACCAGCTGTTGCATCAATACCTTATTGACTCTGATCTGACCTCTCCCCAAGAATTGGGAAAGAAGGCAGACAAATGGGTCAGAACAAGGATTAAGCAGAAACCCCAGAACCAAGGTGGTGACCAGAAGAAAACAGACCAGAAGGGTGGTAATCAGAATCAGAAAGATAAAGAAAAAGACCAGAAGTCTTCAGGCCCCCAAACTAATAGTAAGGAGGGTGGTTCCCAAAATGGTAACAAGAAGAAGAAGAACAAAGGTCCAAAGACACCTTGGTGTAATACCTGCAAATCAGTTTCACACTGGGGCAGTGAGTGCACCAAGGCAAATCCAGTTCCCACCACTACAGCTCCTAAAGCAACTGCAACCCCAAGTACAGTAAGCAGTGGTGGAACACAGTCCAAGGGTGTAGCTGGGTTGACCCTGGGGATTGAAGTAGGATCTGGCCTAGTCAGAGTCCCTACACAGGCAGTTCTCCTGTATGATGTGGACATTGAGTTGCCCACTGCAGTAAGCCCCACTAACCTGGGCAAATACAGGCAGACTCCCTTAATTAATGAGAAACTGGCTCAAGCATACAGGGACACATGTGCCAGTGTCACAATGGTGACACCTGACTTTGTGGACCCTGGACAGATTGTACTAGGAGAGAGCTACCTAGTAACCAACGCCAGCAACTCCACTACCTCCCATAGTGTGGCAGTTGTGAACTTCTCCTGGGGAGGGGTGGATGGCCTAAAGAAAGTTGTGGTGAGTGCAGACCTACCAGTAGACTGTCTGTTAGGCAATGACCTTGAAAGCTCAGCATGGTCAGAAGTGGAGTACAGGACTCATGCAGAAATGCTAGGGATTTCAGAGCATGTCCTTGCCATGACAAGGGCTCAGGCTAAGAAGTGCCTTCCTGAACCAGTGGTGGATCTTGAGACAATGGAACCAGCCACAACCCAAGAGAAGGAGCAAGAGAGGAAAGGCCTCGCCTTCCACCTTGCCCCAGGTTGAGGATCAGGTTTCAGAGGAAACTGATTCTGCAGTCCAAGAGGAGACTGTCTCTGAGGAGCTTGAACCTGACCAGGTTGAGTTTCTGGGGACAGGGGGACCCTCAAGGGCAGACCTGAGGCAGGCTCAATTAGATTGCCCTTCCCTTGAACCCCTCAGACAGCAGGCTGCTGCTGAGGCTGCTGGGGATGCCCAAGGTACCCATACTGTGTATTGGGATGAGGGACTCCTTTACTCAGAGGCTAGAGCCCCCAAGCCTGGCATGACCAGGAGGTTGGTGATACCTCTGCAGTTTAGGGGATTCCTCCTTACCTTGGCCCATGATATTCCCCTTGCAGGACACTTAGGCCAGAACAAGACGTGGGACAGGCTTGTTCCACACTTTCACTGGCCTCACATGTCAGAGGATGTCAAGGAGTTTTGTCGCTCCTGTGTCACTTGCCAAGCCAGTGGTAAGTCAGGTGGCACAACAAAGGCCCCCCTAATACCACTACCTGTGGTGGGGGTCCCCTTTGAGAGAGTTGGAATTGATATTGTGGGTCCAATGGACCCCCAAACAGCATCTGGGAACAGATTCATACTGGTGGTAGTGGATCATGCCACCAGGTACCCAGAGGCTATTCCCCTAAGGACCACCACAGCACCTGTGGTGGCAAAGGCCCTCATTGCAGTTTTCTCAAGAGTGGGCTTTCCTAAGGAGGTACTATCAGATAGAGGGACGAATTTTATGTCCAGCTATCTGAAAGCAATGTGGAAGGAATGTGGAGTAAACTATAAGTTTACCACCCCATATCATCCACAGTGCAATGGGCTTGTGGAGAGATTTAACAAGACCCTTAAAGGCATGATAAAAGGATTACCAGAGAAGCTCAGGCGGAAATGGGACATTCTTTTACCCTGCCTGCTCTTTGCTTACAGAGAGGTCCCACAAAAGGGGGTTGGCTACAGCCCTTTTGAACTTTTGTTTGGCCACCCTGTGAGGGGTCCATTGTGTTTGGTGAAGGAAGGATGGGAGTTACCTCTCAAAAAGCCCAAACTAGACATAGTGGACTATGTACTTGGTCTCCGCTCCAGGATGGCTGAGTACATGGAAAGAGCATCCAAAAACCTGGAGGCCAGCCAAGAATTGCAGAAAGCTTGGCATGACCAAAAGGCTGTGCTGGTAGAGTTCCAACCAGGACAGAAGGTGTGGGTACTGGAGCCAGTGGCTCCAGCAGCACTCCAAGACAAATGGAGTGGACCCTATCCTATTATTGAGAAGAAGGGGGAAGTCACCTACTTGGTAGACTTTGGAACACCCAGGAGCCCTCACAGGGTAATCCATGTGAATCGCTTGAAAGCATTTGTGGACAGGGAGGACATGAGCTTGCTCATGGCCACAGATGGGGAACAGGAGGAAGAGAGTGACCCTCTCCCAGACCTGCTTTCCCAGAACCCTGATGATGGTTCAGTTGATGGAGTAGCCTTGGCAGGCAGCCTCACTGACCAGCAACAGATGGACTGCAGACAAGTTTTGCAGGCCCACAGGCATTTGTTTTCACTCACACCCAGCCAGACTGACTGGTGTACCCATGTTGTGGACACTGGTGACAGTCTGCCTGTCAAGAATAAGATCTACAGGCAACCTGACCATGTCAGAGACTGCATCAAGGCTGAGGTGCAAAAGATGTTAGAGCTTGGAGTGATTGAGCCATCAGAGAGCCCATGGGCCAGCCCAGTAGTCCTGGTGCCAAAACCTCATACCCAAGATGGTAAGAGAGAAATGAGGTTTTGCGTGGATTACAGGGGTCTCAATGCTGTCACTAGGACAGATGCTCACCCCATTCCAAGAGCAGATGAGCTCATTGACAGATTGGCTTCTGCCAAGTTTCTGAGCACATTCGATCTGACAGCTGGCTACTGGCAAATCAGATTAGCTGAGGAGTCAAAGGCCAAGACAGCATTCTCTACCCCTAGTGGACATTATCAGTGTGTGGTAATGCCCTTTGGTTTGAAGAATGCACCTGCCACTTTCCAAAGGTTGGTGAACCAAGTCCTTACTGGGTTGGATGACTTTTGTGCAGCTTATCTGGATGATATTGCTGTCTTTAGCTCCACCTGGGAGGATCACCTGATCCACCTGAAGAGAGTTTTGGAGGCCCTGCAAAAGGCAGGCCTAACTATCAAGGCCACTAAGTGCCAGATAGGGCAGAGTAAGGTTGTATACCTGGGCCACCTAGTTGGTGGAGGCCAGGTTCAGCCACTGGAGAGCAAAATCCAGGCCATACAGGACTGGGCTCCTCCAGTTACCCAGACACAAGTCAGAGCCTTCTTGGGCCTGACTGGGTATTACAGGAAGTTTGTGAAGAACTATGGGTCTATAGTGACACCATTAAATGACTTGACATCCAAGAAGATGCCAAAAAAGGTTCAGTGGACAGTTAGCTGTCAGAAGGCATTTGAAGACCTGAAGAAGGCCATGTGCTCTGCACCTATCCTAAAGAGTCCTGACTACTCCAAACAGTTCATTGTTCAGACAGATGCTTCTGAGTTGGGGGTGGGAGCTGTACTCTCACAACTTAATCAAGATGGTCAAGACAAGCCAATTGCTTTCATTAGCAGGAGGCTAACCCCAAGAGAAAAACGTTGGTCAGCCATTGAGAGGGAGGCCTTTGCTGTGGTTTGGGCATTAAAGAAGTTGAGGTCCTACTTGTTTGGAACTCACTTCCTGGTGCAAACAGACCATAAGCCCCTCTTGTGGCTTAATCAGATGAAGGGTGAAAATCCCAAACTGCTCAGGTGGTCCATTTCCCTACAGGGGATGGACTTTACAGTGGAGCACCGCCCAGGGACTGACCATGGTAATGCAGATGGTCTCTCCAGGTACTTCCACTTAGAACATGAAGACTTATCTGGTCAAGGTTAGTTTAATGTCCCTGCGTTTGGGGGGGGGGTTGTGTAGGAGAGTAGGGTCTGCTATCCTATGGTCACCCCAAATTTTTGCTTTTTGCTTCACTGGTTTTCGACTACTGAGGCTGTGGGCCTGCTGATCAGACCCCCAGCCTGCTGTTCTCTCACTAAATTAATGACACATGTGCTATAGGCACATACCAATTGGAAATGGACTCCTTGTCAGCCCCTGTATAATGCACTATAGGTGCACAGGGCATAGGAGCCACTAAGGCCTACCAGGGGCTGCAGCATATCTTTTGCCACCCCTGGCTGGTTCTTAAATTGACACAACTGGCTGATCACTCAGCTGGGGTAAGGTGGTGTACACACCCCTTGCTTAGATGTAGTATACCTATGTCTAAACCTATATCTGGACACATGTAAACCTGTGAGCCACTCCTATAGAAAGGCCTCATCAATCCTGGAGGCTGAGTGCGTGGTTTTATGTGAGATGGAGCTCTAGCATGAGCTGAGCCTGTCTGCAGCCGTCGGGAACAAATCCCTAAGCTGTTTCAGGATAATGCCATACCATATACTATTAAGTGCCTTATAATCCTCGCGGTTATTTAGCAACTTTGGTTTGGCTTTATCAAAACATGTCGTGTAAGGTGTCATACGCTTTGGAATACCATCCCCTCGCCAGTTCTGGCGACGGGGATGGCATTCCACCCCTCTAGAGGGGTAAGACATGTTACTTTACTTTAATGCGGTTGATTTCTCCAAAGACCTTAAGATCCACAAAATGGATGCCTCTGCCACAGACAAATGTCTGGACCCCTGGAGCTGACCGAAACTCAGTCAAGGGGGTCCTGGACAAAGGGTTTCCTGTCACAGGAGGGTGTCACCGCCCTCCAGACAGGAGATAGTGTATTGTAGCAGGGAGGTTTGAAAGAAACCAGACACTACTTGGGGCGCACAAGGCTGCCCCTTGCATAATCCGGCCAAACCGGTTCTGGGGCACTCCAGCCCTCATGCCAGGGCGGCCTGGATCAAAGGAAGGGGGTGTATCCACCCACTTCCTGGGTCCCACCCATAGGAGGGGACCTAGCAGGTAATCACGCCCCCCAGATTCGAATAAGAGTGGGAGCAGTGCCAAGGCACATCAGATTTCCTGGAAGAAACATTTGAAACGATATTCTGGACCCTTCGCCCTCCATTTCAACGTGGAAGCCCGAAGAATCTCCCTTGTGGTCAAGGAGTGACCACCCTGCAGCAGCGGGCACCATCCAGCCCTCGACGTCTACTTAGTTGCAGTTCCCGCCGGAACTCTAGCGACTGAGATCGACGAGATCAAGCCTGCCCAGCTTCTAACAGCCCGATCCACAGTCCCTGCAAAGCTGAGACCCGTGGAGGCGACCGGAAGCGTGGGACACGCCATCTTGAATTGACCACGAGACGCTGACCGTGCAGCCCATGAGTGATCCTCGAAGCTGTGCACCGGGGTTTGAGAAGCCCCCACCCTGAGCTACTCCTGAGCCGAAGTTCAGCCCTCCACACTCAACGAGTGCTGCGTGGGGCCCTTTGGCACGATTTGGCTCAACGCGTTGGCCCGGTCACTTGCCAGCTGGCTTGTGGTCCCTGTGCCGACGAACTACCTAAGCAGACTCGTGAATCTGGTTGCTCCAGATCCACACCAGCTCCCCTGAAAAGGAGCCCCGACTCTGACCTTCCTGGTCCGAGTGAGAAGCAATCTTCCGATCCCGCGTGGATTGCTCTTGCCAAGGCTTGTTTGCTCCAAACTTGAAGCCGACTGCACCGACGGTGAGAACCTGCGTGGTACAGATCGTGACCTGCTCCTGGACGTCCCAGATGCCCCAGAGTCCACGTGACAGCGGAGAGAATCTCCTCAACGACCACCTGATTGCGCCCGACATTGCCTGGTTCCGTCCTGGTTCCACCCTGGTCACTGCTGAGTGACCCAGACTCTGTCCCCTCTGCTTTCAGGTACTCTACAACTTGAGTCCACCCATGGACTCCACCGGACACTTCATCTTTAACCCGCCTGCAGCCCTTTCAGCTTCAAGCACCAAGAGCCTGCGTGTCAAAACCCGACGCCACTTCGACCCTGTGCACCCACTTCCTGTGGGTGAGGTAACTTTGCTCCGCCGGTGTTCCCACACTGGTGCACACCTCTAGGGTCTGTGTGTTAAGTTTTGTTCCTCTAGGTTCAGCGGAAGTGTCCTTTAACTTTAACTTTACAACTTTTACGCACCATTGGTTAACATTGGTGCATGCGTGCGCTTTCCGCACATCTCCCGAATCCCGAGGGCCATTCCCGACTTCAGCATTGCTTGTCCTGACTGCTCCCAGCGATTCCCTAGGCCCTAGGCCTAACCACTGCTCGAGTGGCATCTCTTATACCACTTGTTTAGTATATGGTTTGAGTGGCCCCCTGCCCTCATCCATAATTGTGCAACTTTGTATGTTTAAACAGTGCTTTTGATTTAACGCTTGTGCCCCTTTATTCATAAAGAATACTGGGGATTGTTTTTAGTAATAAACACATATATTTTTATAATATATACTTGTGTGGTGTCCTTTCATTTGGTATTACAGGATTGTATGTGGTAAAACAGCTCGCTTAACACGACCTCTTAAGTTAAGCCTTTAGGCTGCTTAGTCCATGCTACCCCTAGGATAGCTTGTCTAATAAGGTTGACTTACAACCAGACACCATAAGGGATTGTTTGGTCAGGTAGTAGGTGGTTCCAGAATTGGAAACATCTCCTACCAGGCCAACTTCTCACACATGTGCTATAGGCACATACCAATTGGAAATGGACTCCTTGTCAGCCCCTGTATAATGCACTATAGGTGCCCAGGGCATAGGGGCCACCAAGGCCTACCAGGGGCTGCAGCCTATCTTTTGCCACCCCTGGCTGGTTCTTAAATTGACACAACTGGCTGATCACTCAGCTGGGGTAAGGTGGTGTACACACCCCTTGCTTAGATATAGTATACCTATGTCTAAACCTATATCTGGACACATGTAAACCTGTGAGCCACTCCTATGGAAGGCCTCATCAATTCTGGAGGCAGAGTGCGTGGTTTTATGTGAGATGGAGCTCTAGCATGAGCTGAGCCTGTCTGCAGCTGTCGGGAACAACTCCCTAAGCTGTTTCAGGATAATGCCATACCATATACTCTTAAGTGCCTTATAATCCTCGCGGTTAAATAGCAACTTTGGTTTGGCTTTATCAAAACATGTCGTGTAAGGTGTCATACGATTTGGAATACCATCCCCTCGCCAGTTCTGGCGACGGGGATGGCATTCCACCCCTCTAGAGGGGTAAGACATGTTACTTCACTTAAATGCGGTTAATTTCTCCAAAGACCTTAAGATCCACAAAATGGATGCCTCTGCCACAGACAAATGTCTGGACCCCTGCAGTTGACCGAAACTCAACCAAATGGGTCCTGGACAAAGGGTTTCCTGTCACAGGAGGGTGTCACCGCCCTCCAGACAGGAGATAGTGGATTGTAGCAGGGAGGTTTGAAAGAAACCAGACACTGCTTGGGGCGCACAAGGCTGCCCCTTGCATAATCCGGCCAAACCGGTTCTGGGGCACTCCAGCCCTCGTGCCAGGGTGGCCTGGATCAAAGGAAGGGGGTGTATCCACCCACTTCCTGGGTCCCACCCATAGGAGGGGACCTAGCAGGTAATCACGCCCCCCAGATTCGAATAAGAGTGGGAGCAGTGCCAATGCACATCAGATTTCCTGGAAGAAACATTTGAAACTAAATTCTGGACCCTTCGCCCTCCATCTCAACGTGGAAGCCCGAAGAATCTCCCTTGTGGTCAAGGAGTGACCACCCTGCAGCAGCAGGCACCATCCAGCCCTCGACGTCTACTTAGTTGCAGTTCCCGCCGGAACTCGAGCGACTGAGATTGACGAGATCAAGCCTGCCTGCCTTCTAACAGCCCGATCCACAGTCCCTGTAAAGCTGAGACCCGTGGAGGCGACCGGAAGCGTGGGGCACGCCATCTTGAATTGACCACGAGACGCTGACCGTGCAGCCCACGAGTGATCCTCGAAGCTGTGCACCGGGGTTTGAGAAGCCCCCACCCTGAGCTGCTCCTGAGCCGAAGTTCAGCCCTCCACACTCGACGAGTGCTGCGTGGGGCCCTTTGGCTCTATTTGGCTCAACGCGTTGGCCCGGTCACTTGCCAGCTGGCTAGTGGTCCCTGTGCCGACGAAACGACTAAGAAGACTCGTGAATCTGGTTGCTCCAGATCCACACCAGCTCCCCTGAAAAGGAGCCCCGACTCTGACCTTCCTGGTCCGAGTGAGAAGCAATCTTCTGATCCCGCGTGGATCGCTCTTGCCAAGGCTTGTTTGCTCCAAACTTGAAGCCGACTGCACCGACGGTGAGAGCCTGCGTGGGACAGATCGTGACCTGCTCCTGGACGTCGCAGATGCCCCAGAGCCCACGTGACAGCGGAGAGAAGCTCCTCGACGACCACCTGATTGCGCCCGACATTGCCTGGTTCCGTCCTGGTTCCACCCTGGTCACTGCTGAGTGACCCAGACTCTGTCCCCTCTGCTTTCAGGTACTCTTCGACTTGAGTCCACCCTTGGACTCCACCGGACACTTCATCTTTAACCCGCCTGCAGCCCTTTCAGCTCCAAGCACCAAGAGCCTGCGTGTCAGAACCCGACGCCACTTCGACCCTGTGCACCCACTTCCTGTGGGTGAGGTAACTTTGCTCCGCCGGTGTTCCCACACTGGTGCACACCTCTAGGGTCTGTGTGTTAAGTTTTGTTCCTCTAGGTTCAGCGGAAGTGTCCTTTAACTTTAACTTTACAACTTTTACGCACCATTGGTTAACACTGGTGCGTGCGTGCGCTTCCCGCACCTCTCCCGAATCCCGAGGGCCATTCCCGACTTCAGCATTGCTTGTCCTGACTGCTCCCAGCGATTCCCTAGGCCCTAGGCCTAACCACTGCTCGAGTGGCCTCTCTTATACCACTTGTTTAGTATATGGTTTGAGTGGCCCCCTGCCCTCATCCATAATTGTGCAACTTTGTATGTTTAAACAGTGCTTTTGATTTAACGCTTGTGCCCCTTTATTCATAAAGAATACTGGGGATTGTTTTTAGTAATAAACACATATATTTTTATAATATATACTTGTGTGGTGTCCTTTCATTTGATATTACAGGATTGTATGTGGTAAAACAGCTCGCTTAACACGACCTCTTAAGTTAAGCCTTTAGGCTGCTTAGTCCATGCTACCCCTAGGATAGCTTGTCTAATAAGGTTGACTTACAACCAGACACCATAAGGGATTGTTTGGTCAGGTAGTAGGTGGTTCCAGAATTGGAAACATCCCCTACCAGGCCAACTTCTCACATTGGTGAGCAGCGGTGCGGATTTGAGCTTGCTGTTGTTTTACCATTGCAATCTTTGTATCAAATTGAAAGATCACATCAAGTACCTCTAGGTACATATAAAATCAAAAGCTTAGCATATTAAGTTCTACTGAACTTAGTAGTTGTAGGTTGAAGGGATTAGCACACCCTGACTACAACTCACTAGTAAGGTACAGTAGGAAAACACTTAGTGTAGGTAGGTGCATCACTTACACCACACTAGAGTCATGTCTGACACAGGAAAAGCCTCAGGGTCTGCTCCTGTGACAGTTGACCTTACCCAGGCAACTTCCAGCTATGACAAACTAACCCGAAGGGACTTGATTGCCTTGTGCAAATCAAGAGGGTTAAAAAGGGGCAGAAGTCCCACCTGCCAAATCCTGATAGACATCCTAGAACAGGATGACTTAGAGAAGGTGAATGGAATTCCCTTACAGTCAGGAAGTGGAGAGAAACCCCCTGTAACTGACACCCCTCAGGAGGAAGATGGAGAGGAGGGGGAGGAGGACTCAGATGTTGAGGACACCGAAGATCAGGATCAGAGGGGTAGCCAGGTCCTAGTTGCCAGGCTTAACCAGGCCAACTTAGACCTACTGGGAAATGGAGAGGGCCAGCACCTCCCCAGATCCCACAGTCTTATTCTCCCAGGCAACAGAAGAGTGAGATCTCCCTCAGGGGACTCTCATATTTCTAGTGCCTCCAGAGAATCTGAGAGAGGTATGACTGCCTCTCAAAAGACTGAGCATAGGGCCAGAATGAGGGCTGTCAGACTCCAAATAGAGAGGGAGGAGGTAGCCCTGGCTCAAGCTAAACTTACTTTGGCTCAAGCTAGATTTACCTTGGCAAGAGAGCAGAAATTAAGTGGCTTAGATGCCACTGGTGGCAGCAATTTTCCAAGAGAAAAAGACAGGGGCTATGACAATAGAAACCTGACAAAAATTGTGCCCCCCTTTAAAGAAGGGGATGACATCCACAAATGGATGACTGCTCTGGAGAGAGCCTGCATGGTACAGCAGGTTCCTCAAGATCAGTGGGCTGCAATTTTATGGTACTCCTTTTCTGAGAAAGGGAGGGACAGGCTCCTCACAGTTAGACCTGAGGATGACAAAAACGACTCTGTTTTGAAGAGTGCTCTTATTGAAGGGTTTGGCCTAACCACTGAGCAATACAGGTTGTTGTTCAGAGACACCCAAAAAGCACAGACTCAAGACTGGACTGATTTCGTTGAGTGTGCCACTAAGGCTTTGGAGGGTTGGTTGCAGGGAAGTAAAGTTTCAGACTATACAGGATTGTACAATCTTATAATGAGAGAACAGATCCTTAATAACTGTACAAACCAGCTGTTGCATCAATACCTTATTGACTCTGATCTGACCTCTCCCCAAGAATTGGGAAAGAAGGCGGACAAATGGGTCAGAACAAGGATTAAGCAGAAACCCCAGAACCAAGGTGGTGACCAGAAGAAAACAGACCAGAAGGGTGGTAATCAGAAAGATAAAGAAAAAGACCAGAAGTCTTCAGGCCCCCAAACTAATAGTAAGGAGGGTGGTTCCCAAAATGGAAACAAGAAGAAGAAGAACAAAGGTCCAAAGACACCTTGGTGTAATACCTGCAAATCAGTTTCACACTGGGGCAGTGAATGCACCAAGGCAAATCCAGTCCCCACCACTCCAGCTCCTAAAGCAACTGCAACCCCAAGTACAGTAAGCAGTGGTGGAACACAGTCCAAGGGTGTAGCTGGGTTGACCCTGGGTATTGAAGTAGGATCTGGCCTAGTCAGAATCCCTACACAGGCAGTTCTCCTGTATGATGTGGACATTGAGTTGCCCACTGCAGTAAGCCCCAGTAACCTGGGCAAATACAGACAGACTCCCTTAATTAATGAGAAACTGGCTCAAGCTTACAGGGACACATGTGCCAGTGTCACAATGGTGACACCTGACTTTGTGGACCCTGGACAGATTGTACTAGGTGAGAGCTACCTAGTAACCAATGCAAGCAACTCCACTACTTCCCATAGTGTGGCAGTTGTGAACTTCTCCTGGGGAGGGGTTGATGGCCTAAAGAAGGTTGTGGTGAGTGCAGACCTACCAGTAGACTGTCTGTTAGGAAATGACCTTGAAAGCTCAGCATGGTCAGAAGTGGAGTACAGGACTCATGCAGAAATGCTAGGGATTTCAGAGCATGTCCTTGCCATGACAAGGGCTCAGGCTAAGAAGTGCCTTCCTGAACCAGTGGTGGATCTTGAAACAATAGACCAGCCACAACCCAAGAGAAGGAGCAAGAGAGGAAAGGCTCAGCCTTCCACCTTGCCCCAGGTTGAGGATCAGGTTTCAGAGGAAACTGATTCTGCAGTCCAAGAGGAGACTGTCTCTGAGGAGCTTGAACCTGACCAGGTTGAGTTTCTGGGGACAGGGGGACCCTCAAGGGCAGACCTGAGGCAGGCTCAATTAGATTGCCCTTCCCTTGAACCCCTCAGACAGCAGGCTGCTGCTGAGGCTGCTGGGGATGCCCAAGGTACCCATACTGTGTATTGGGATGATGGACTCCTTTACTCAGAGGCTAGAGCCCCCAAGCCTGGCATGACCAGGAGGTTGGTTATACCTCTGCAGTTTAGGGGGTTCCTCCTTACCTTGGCCCATGATATTCCCCTTGCAGGACACTTAGGCCAGAACAAGACGTGGGACAGGCTTGTTTCACACTTTCACTGGCCTCACATGTCAGAGGATGTCAAGGAGTTTTGTCGCTCCTGTGTCACTTGCCAAGCCAGTGGTAAGTCAGGTGGCACAACAAAGGCCCCCCTAATACCACTACCTGTGGTGGGAGTTCCCTTTGAAAGAGTTGGAATTGATATTGTGGGTCCAATGGACCCCCAAACAGCATCTGGGAACAGATTCATACTGGTGGTAGTGGATCATGCCACCAGGTATCCAGAGGCTATTCCCCTAAGGACCACCACAGCCCCTGTGGTGGCAAAGGCCCTCATTGCAGTTTTCTCAAGAGTGGGCTTTCCTAAGGAGGTACTATCAGATAGAGGCACGAATTTTATGTCTAGCTATCTGAAAGCAATGTGGAAGGAATGTGGAGTAAACTATAAGTTTACCACCCCATATCATCCACAATGCAATGGGCTTGTGGAGAGATTTAACAAGACCCTAAAAGGCATGATAAAAGGATTACCAGAGAAGCTCAGGCGGAAATGGGACATTCTTTTACCCTGCCTGCTCTTTGCTTACAGAGAGGTCCCACAGAAGGGGGTTGGCTACAGCCCTTTTGAACTTGTTGAACCTGTTTACAGACATGACAATAAGGCTTTTTCTCTGTTGAAGAAGTGTCTTGGGACCCACCCCCATTCTTGGAGTTTTGGGGCCCTGTGGAAGTCTTTTCTTTATTTTTATCCCCACCCTTATCTTGAGGCTTGGTAGACTCCTTCTTCTGGTTACTGTCCTGATTCTTATGCCTAATCCTGGTTCTGACCCACTTGTCTGCCTTCTTTCCCAATTCTTGGGGAGAGGTCAGATCAGAGTCCACCAGGTGCTGGTGTAAGAGCTGGTTCTGACAATTACTTAGGATCTGCTCCCTCATAATCAAATTATACAATCCTGTAAAGTCATGTTCTTTGCTGCCATGTAGCCAACCCTCCAGAGCCTTAGTTGCACAATCAACAAAATCAGTCCAGTCCTGAGTCTGTGTCTTCTGGGTGTCTCTGAACTTCAACCTGTACTGTTCAGTGGTTAAGCCAAACCCATCTATTAGGACACTCTTCAGGACTGTGAGAAGTTGGCCTGATAGGTGATGTTTCCAATTCTGGAACCACCGGTTATCAGACCAAACAATCCCTTATGGTGTCTGGTTGCAAGTCAACCTTATTAGACAAGCTATCCTAGGGGTAGCATTGACTAAGCAGCCTAAAGGCTTAACTTAAGAGGTCGTGTTAAGCGAGCTGTTTTACCACATACAATCCTGTAATATCAAATGAAAGGACACCACACAAGTATATATTATAAAAATATATGTATTTATTACTAAAAACAATCCCTAGTATTCTTTATGAATAAAGGGGCACAAGCGTTAAATCAAAAGCACCGTTTAAACATACAAAGTTGACAATTATGGATGAGGGCGGGGGGCCACTCAAACCATATACTAAACAAGTGGTATAAGAGATACCAATCGAACAGTGGTTAGGCCTAGGGCCTAGGGAATCGCTGGGAGCAGTCGGGACAAGCAGTGCTGAAGTCGGGAAAAGCCCGCGGGATTCGGGTGCAGTGCGGAAAGCGCACGCATGCACCAATGTTAACCAATGGTGCGTAAAAGTTGTAGAGTTAAAGTTTAAGGACACTTCCGCTGAACCTAGAGGAACAAAACTTAAGACACAGACCCTAGAGATGTGTACCAGTGTGGGAACACCGGCGGAGCAAAGTTACCTCACCCACAGGAAGCGGGTGCACAGGGTCGAAGTTGAGTCGGGTTTCGTCACGCAGGCTCTTGGTGCTTGAAGCTGAAAGGGCTGCAGGCGGGGTGAAAGAGAAGTGTCCGGTGGAGTCCAAGGGTGGACTCGAGTCGAAAAGTACCTGAAAGCAGAGGGGACAGAGTCTGGGTCACTCAGCAGTGACCAGGGTGGAACCAGGACGGAACCAGGCAATGTCGGGCGCAATCAGGTGGTCGTTGAGGAGCTTCTCTCCGCTGTCACGTGGGCTCTGGGGCATCTGCGATGTCCAGGAGCGGGTCACGATCTGTCCCACGAAGGCTCTCACCGTCGGCGCAGTCGGCTTCAAGTTTGGAGCAAACAACACTTGGCAAGAGCAATCCACGCGGAACCGGGAGATTGCTTCTCACTCGAACCAGGAGGGTCAGAGTGGGGGCTCCTTTTCAGGGGAGCTGGTGCAGATCTGGAGCAACCAGAGTTGCAGGTCGAATTTCAAAGTTCGTCGGTACAGGGGCCACTAGCCGGCTGGCAAGTGACCGGGCCAACGTGTTGAGCCAAATGGAGCAGAAGGGCCCCACGCAGCACTCGTCGAGTGTGGAGGGCTGAACTTCGGTGCAAGAGTGGCTCAGGGTTGGGGCTTCTCAAACCCCGGTGTACAGCTTCGAGGGTCACTCGTGGGCTGCACGGTCAGCGTCTTGTGGTCAATTCAAGATGGCATGCCCCACGCTTCTGGTCGCCTCCACGGGTCTCAGCTCTGCAGGGACTGTGGATCGGGCTGTTGGAAGGCAGGCAAGCTTGATCTCGTCGATCTCTGTCGCTTGAGTTCCGGCAGGAACTGCGACAAAGCAGACGTCGATGGCTGGATGGTGCCTGTTTGCACAGGGTGGTCACTCCTTGACCACAAGGGAGATTCTTCAGTCTTCTACGTTGAGTAGGATGTCGAAGGGTCCAGAGTTTCGTTTCTTATGTTTCATCAGGAAATCTGAAGTGCATTGGCACTGCTCCCAGTCTTATACTAATTTTGGGGGCTGGATTACCTGCTAGGTCCCCTCCTATGGGTGGGACCCAGGAAGTGGGTGGATACACCCCCTTCCTTTGATCCAGGCCGCCCTGGCATGAGGGCTGGAGTGCCCCAGAACCGGTTTGGCCTGATTATACAAGGGGCAGCCTTGTGCGCCCCAGGCAGTGTCTGGTTTCTTTCAGACCTCCCTGCTACAATCCACTATCTCCTGTCTGGAGGGTGGTAACACCCCCCTGCGACAGGAAACCCTTTGTCCAGGCCCCATTTGGCTGAGTTTCGGTCAGCTTCAGGGGGTCAGACTCTTGTCTGTGGCAGAGGCATCCATTTTGTGGATCTAAGGTCCGTTTAGAAATTAACCGCATTTAAGTAAAGTAACATGTCTTACCCCTCTAGAGGGGTGGAATGCTATCCCCATCGCCAGAACTGGCGAGGGGATAGTATTCCAAATCGTATTACACCTTACACAACATGTTTTGATAAAGCCAAACCAGAGTTGCTATATAACCGCAAGGATTATAATGCACTTAAGAGTATATGGTATGGCATTATCCTGAAACAGCTTAGGGAGTTATTCCCGACAGCTGCAGACAGGCTCAGCTCATGCTAGAGCTCCATCTCACATTAAACCACGCACTCTGCCTCCAGGATTGATGAGGCCTTCCATAGGAGTGGCTCACAGGTTTATATGTGTCCAGATATAGGTTTAGATATAGGTATACTATATCTAAGTAAGGGGTGATTACACCACCTTACCCCAGCTGAGTGATCAGCCAGTTGTGTCAATTTAAGAACCAGCCAGGGGTGGCAAAATATATGCTGCAGCCCCTGGTAGGCCTTGGTGGCCCCTATGCCCTGGGCACCTATAGTGCATTATACAGGGGCTGACAAGGAGTCCATTTCCAATTGTGGTATGTACCTAGGGTACATGGAATCCATTTTACAGAGAGAGCAGATGGCCTGGGGCCCTGATTAGCAGGGAACCAGGTCAACTAAGTCAAAAAACCAGCTAAACACAGGCAAAAAATCTGGGGTAACCATAGTCAGGTAGCCACCTTCCTACAAGGACTTTGTAATTGTTTGCATCCTCATGTCTAACAGTGAGGAGCTTATCTCTCCCTTTCTCTGAAAAGGAGTACCATAAGATTGCTGCCCACTGTTCCTCAGGAACCTGCTGTACCATGCAGGCTCTCTCAAGAGCAGTTATCCACTTGTGGATGTCATCCCCTTCCTTGTAGGGGGGCACAATCTTTGTCAGGTTTCTACTATCATAGGACCTGGGTTTCTCTTTAGGAATATTGCTGCCACCAGTGGCATCTAAGCCACACAATTTTTGCTCTCTTGCCAAGGCAAGTCTAGCTTGAGCCAAGGCTACCTCCTCCCTCTCTATTTGGAGTTTGACAGCCCTCATTCTGGACCTATGCTCTATCTTCTGAGAGGCAGTCATACCTCTCTGAGATTCTCTTGAGGCACTAGAAATATGAGAGTCCCCTGAGGGAGATCTCACTCTTCTGTTGCCTGGGAGAATGATATGGTGGGATCTGGGGAGGTGCTGGCCCTCTCCATTTCCCAGTAGGTCTAAGTTGGCCTGGTTAAGCCTGGCAACTAGGACCTGGCTACCCCTCTGATCCTGATCTTCTGGGTCCTCTACATCTGAGTCCTCCTCCTCCTCTTCTTCCTCCTCTTCTCCTTCCTCCGGAGGGGTATCAGTTACAGGGGGGTTCACTCCATCTCCTGACTCTAAGGGAACTTCATTCGCCTTCTCTAAGTCATCCTGTTCTAGAATGGCTATCAGGATAGGACATGTGGGACTTCTGCCCCTTTTTAACCCTCTTGATATGCACAAGGCAATCAAGTCCTTTCGGGTTAATTTGTCATAGCTGGAAGTTGCCTTGGTAAGGTCAACTGTCACAGGAGCAGAACCTGAGGCTTTTCCTGTGTCAGACATGACTACTAGTGAGGTATAAGTGGTGCACTTACCTACACTAAGTGTTTTCCTACTGTACCTTGCTAGTGAGTTGTAGTCAGGGTGTGCTAATCCCTTTAATCTACAACTACTAAGTTCAGTAGAACTTAAATATGCTAAGCTTTTGATTTATATGTACCTTGAGGTACTTGATGTGATCTTTCAATTTGATAAAAGATTGCAATGGTAAAACAACAGCAAGCTCAAATCCCACCGCTGCCACCAATGTGAGAAGTTGGCCTGATAGGTGATGTTTCCAATTCTGGAACCACCGGTTATCAGACCAAACAATCCCTTATGGTGTCTGGTTGTAAGTCAACCTTGTTAGACAAGCTATCCTAGGGGTAGCATGGACTAAGCAGCCTAAAGGCTTAACTTAAGAGGTCGTGTTAAGCGAGCTGTTTTACCACATACAATCCTGTAATATCAAATGAAAGGACACCACACAAGTATATATTATAAAAATATATGTATTTATTACTAAAAACAATCCCCAGTATTCTTTATGAATAAAGGGGCACAAGCGTTAAATCAAAAGCACAGTTTAAACATACAAAGTTGCACAATTATGGATGAGGGCGGGGGGCCACTCTAACCATATACTAAACAAGTGGTATAAGAGATACCAATCGAACAGTGGTTAGGCCTAGGGCCTAGGGAATCGCTGGGAGCAGTCGAGACAAGCAATGCTGAAGTCGGGAGAGGCCCACGGGATTCGGGAGCAGTGCGGAAAGCGCACGCGTGCACCAATGTTAACCAATGGTGCGTAAAAGTTGTAAAGTTAAAGTTTAAGGACACTTCCGCTGAACCTAGAGGAACAAAACTTAAGACACAGACCCTAGAGATGTGTACCAGTGTGGGAACACCGGCGGAGCAAAGTTACCTCACCCACAGGAAGCGGGTGCACAGGGTCGAAGTTGAGTCGGGTTTCGTCACGCAGGCTCTTGGTGCTTGGAGCTGAAAGGGCTGCAGGCGGGGTGAAAGAGAAGTGTCCGGTGGAGTCCAAGGGTGGACTCGAGTCGAAAAGTACCTGAAAGCAGAGGGGACAGAGTCTGGGTCACTCAGCAGTGACCAGGGTGGAACCAGGACGGAACCAGGCAATGTCGGGCGCAATCAGGTGGTCGTTGAGGAGCTTCTCTCCGCTGTCACGTGGGCTCTGGGGCATCTGCGACGTCCAGGAGCGGGTCACGATCTGTCCCACAAGGGCTCTCACCGTCGGCGCAGTCGGCTTCAAGTTTGGAGCAAACAACACTTGGCAAGAGCAATCCATGCGGAACCGGGAGATTGCTTCTCACTCGAACCAGGAGGGTCAGAGTGGGGGCTCCTTTTCAGGGGAGCTGGTGCAGATCTGGAGCAACCAGATTTGCAGGTCGAATTTCAAAGTTCGTCGGTACAGGGGCCACTAGCCGGCTGGCAAGTGACCGGGCCAACGCGTTGAGCCAAATGGAGCAGAAGGGCCCCACGCAGCACTCGTCGAGTGTGGAGGGCTGAACTTCAGTGCAAGAGTGGCTCAGGGTTGGGGCTTCTTAAACCCCGGTGTACAGCTTCGAGGGTCACTCACGGGCTGCACGGTCAGCGTCTCGTGGTCAATTAAAGATGGCGTGCCCCACGCTTCCGGTCGCCTCCACGGGTCTCTGCTCTGCAGGGACTGTGGATCGGGCTGTTGGAAGGCAGGCAAGCTTGATCTCGTTGATCTCTGTCGCGCGGGTTCCGGCGGGAACTGCGACAAAGCAGATGTCGATGGCTGGATGGTGCCTGTTTGCACAGGGTGGTCACTCCTTGACCACAAGGGAGATTCTTCAGTCTTCTACGTTGAGTAGGATGTCGAAGGGTCCAGAGTTTTGTTTCTTATGTTTCATCAGGAAATCTAAAGTGCATTGGCACTGCTCCCAGTCTTATACTAATTTGGGGGGCTGAATTACCTGCTAGGTCCCCTCCTATGGGTGGGACCCAGGAAGTGGGTGGATACACCCCCTTCCTTTGATCCAGGCCGCCCTGGCACGAGGGCTGGAGTGCCCCAGAACTGGTTTGACCGGATTATGCAAGGGGCAGCCTTGTGCGCCCCAAGCAGTGTCTGGTTTCTTTCAAACCTCCCTGCTACAATCCACTATCTCCTGTCTGGAGGGTGGTAACACCCCCCTGCGACAGGAAACCCTTTGTCCAGGCCCCATTTGGCTGAGTTTCGGTCAGCTGCAGGGGGTCAGACTCTTGTCTGTGGCAGAGGCATCCATTTTGTGGATCTAAGGTCCTTTTAGAAATTAACCGCATTTAAGTAAAGTAACATGTCTTACCCCTCTAGAGGGGTGGAATGCTATCCCCGTCGCCAGAACACCTTACACAACATGCTTTGATAAAGCCAAACCAGAGTTGCTATATAACCGCGAGGATTATAAGGCACTTAAGAGTATATGGTATGGCATTATCCTGAAACAGCTTAGGGAGTTGTTCCCGACAGCTGCAGACAGGCTCAGCTCATGCTAGAGCTCCATCTCACATTAAACCACGCACTCTGCCTCCAGGATTGATGAGGCCTTCCATAGGAGTGGCTCACAGGTTTATATGTGTCCAGATATAGGTTTAGATATAGGTATACTATATCTAAGTAAGGGGTGATTACACCACCTTACCCCAGCTGAGTGATCAGCCAGTTGTGTAAATTTAAGAACCAGCCAGGGGTGGCAAAAGATATGCTGCAGCCCCTGGTAGGCCTTGGTGGCTCCTATGCCCTGGGCACCTATAGTGCATTATACAGGGGCTGACAAGGAGTCCATTTTCAATTGTGGTATGTACCTAGGGTACATGGAATCCATTTTACAGAGAGAGCAGATGGCCTGGGGCCCTGATTAGCAGGGAACCAGGTCAACTAAGTCAAAAAACCAGCTAAACACAGGCAACAAATCTGGGGTAACCATAGTCATGTAGCCACCTTCCTACAGTGTCTAGTGGGGAAGTACCACTTCTAGACATGGCTGTACGTGTGCTGGTATGTTATGTTATGTTGTTATGTTAAGTAGCTTTTATATAGCGTACGGCTACATCCAGCAATTTGGCCGCAACAGGGTCGTCCGCCGTGTAAAGGTGGAAGTTGAAATCACCGGCCACAACACAATGCTGTGTGGTCAGCGCCAGCTCAGAGACGGCTGTCTGCAGATCCTCCAAAAAGGAACCCACCGGGCCTGGTGGTCTATAAACCAACAACCCCTTCAAGGCCTCACCTGGGGACAGTCTGAGCGTGAAGGCGAGCGACTCGGCATTCCCAATGGAGTTCAGGGGAAGCACCGAGCAGGAGACGCTCTTTTTCACCACAACCGCCACTCCCCCTCCCCTGCCCTTAACTCTGTCCTGCCGGAAGATATTGTACGCAGGAGGAATGGCTGAGAAGACGTCCGGATTGGAAGCCTCTCCCAGCCAAGTTTCGGTCAGTAGCAAGCACAGGGGATTTTCCCTGACCAGAAGATCGTAAATGTGCAGGGCGTGGCGCCCTACCGACCTCGTGTTCAGCAGCAGGCAAAGATGCTTCACGCCAGCTGTTGCCGGGTGAGGAACCGTAGCACAAATCCAGGAAGGCGTCCAACCACAGCCCGGACAGCGTCGTTTGCCCCTAAACCGCCCCGGGAAAATGGAGCGGCAAGAGCTAGAATGGCCCCGCATGTCCCGCAATGACGCAGAGGAATAGCAAATCATCTCAGCCAGAGTATTGCCGGACCGGGGTCCCCCGCCGCCCCGACGCCTCCGGGACGCTGACGGGCGCAGACGGGCAGGACTCCGGCACGACTCAGGCTAAGCGAGGGCGTCCACCTGCGCGTCACGCTGCGCGTGAGGGAGCGACTTTAAGTAGGCGCTCCAATCAAGCCTGAGCGTGCGAGTCCGCTCCAAGATGGCGGCCGCCGCTGGCTGAAGTAGCCCAAACAAAGATGGCGCCCAAAATGACCCCCAGGACCCGGACCCACCAAAGTGGTGGTGCTTGGCAGGCAGAAAATGCCGTTTTTAAGGTGCAGGTAAGGGGAGAAGGGGGCGCTGGCAGCAAGCAGGCAGGCTAAAATCAGGGAAGAATGAAACAGAAAAACGAACCCAAATGCAAAACAGGAAGTTTTAAAAAGTACTCGGCGCTAGTAGCAGCGCGAGCGCGGCGAAGTGGTAGATGGTCTAACCAGCACCACGCTAGAGCCCGCCTTAAGTAGGCGCTCCAATCAAGCCTGAGCGTGTGAGTCCGCTCCAAGATGGCGGCCGCCGCTGGCTGAAGTAGCCCAAACAAATATGGCGCCCAAAATGACCCCCAGGACCCGGACCCACCAAAGTGGTGGTGCTTGGCAGGCAGAAAATGCCGTTTTTAAGGTGCAGGTAAGGGGAGAAGGGGGCGCTGGCAGCAAGCAGGCAGGCTAAAATCAGGGAAGAATGAAACAGAAAAACGAACCCAAATGCAAAACAGGAAGTTTTAAAAAGTACTCGGCGCTAGTAGCAGCGCGAGCGCGGCGAAGTGGTAGATGGTCTAACCAGCACCACGCTAGAGCCCGCCTTCAGTAGGCGCTCCAATCAAGCCTGAGCGTGCGAGTCCGCTCCAAGATGGCGGCCGCCGCTGGCTGAAGTAGCCCAAACAAAGATGGCGCCCAAAATGACCCCCAGGACCCGGACCCACCAAAGTGGTGGTGCTTGGCAGGCAGAAAATGCCGTTTTTAAGGTGCAGGTAAGGGGAGAAGGGGGCGCTGGCAGCAAGCAGGCAGGCTAAAATCAGGGAAGAATGAAACAGAAAAACGAACCCAAATGCAAAACAGGAATTTTTAAAAAGTACTCGGCGCTAGTAGCAGCGCTAGTAGCAGCGCCAGCGCGGCGAAGTGGTAGATGGCTGTGAGGGTGCTGGTGTGTGATTGGCTGGAGTTGGCTGGGATACCAGGATCCAGGATGTCTGGATGGGTCTGCCCAGTGGTGAGTGCTCAGATCAGCATGCTGATGTGAGGGGAGGGCTGCACCTGGTTCCTGATGGGGCTGGGCTTTCCCCACACAATGCTGGCCCCGCCCCCTGTGGTGCGTCTAACGACCCTAGCCCTGCCAGTGAATAGAGTGAGGTGATGAGCACATCAAGGGTGCTCCAAAACCAGCTGTGACTGTTTTCTCCCCCACCCTGCACCTACAGACAAAGGAATGTGGTGCATAAAAATGGGGCTGTGTCGCCACACAAACTGTTCTCTGCCAGGATCCTGCCTGAGGGGGCTGCTGCTGTTGCTGGGGCCAGGAAGACCGCCACTTGGATTATCTCCCTGCCTGGAGACCCAGTGAGCTGGCTCTGGGCCCAGCCTTGCCCCCTGCCTGCTTTAAGGAACTTTGCTGTGCCCCTAGCGCTTGGGAGCGCTGTGCCTGCACCCCTAGCGCTGAGAGCGCTGCGAATCGTCTTTGAGCGCTGGGAGCGCTTTACTTTCCCTTTTCGTGGCTGTCCACGCCACTTTTTGCCGATTTGACAGTCCCCTGGCAGGTGCCCACCCTGCCAAGGACCTTGTGCTTTACCCTGTCACGAGCGCTTTGGGAGCGCTTTATTGAGCTTAAGGCCGGTGCCCACCCGGCATTGCCCTGTGAAGTTTTCCCCGTCGCCGCCCGGCCGTACAGGAAGTCAGGCAGGCCGTGACCTCATTCCCCAGGCCGCGCTCTGATTGGCTGCCAGCCCGGGACAGGAAGGAGGGAGCCGGAAGCTACCGGGAGCCGACCCTGGGATCCGGTGCACTCACCCAGGAGAGAGAGAAGCCTTCTGTCCAGCAGCGGGGCAACCGTGGTGTGGGGAGAGCCCCGCAGCTGCCGAGGAAGAGAAGGAGCCTGGAGACCCTGGGAGCGCCCACCAGAAACCGGGTAAGTGGGGCTCGGTGTTCCCGTCTAGGGAGGAGGGCGTCGGGGCACATTGCCGGCGCCCGCCCTCCCCTCCAGTACCAGGGCTTTGTTGTCAAAGAGCCTGAGAGGCCCCGGGGGGGCCTCCCTGCAGATTTGAGCCCCGGGCGGGCTCCTACGTTACTGGGGCATTTCTTCAGGGCCGCGAGAGGCTCTGGGTGGCATCATTTCCTTTCGAGTCCCCCGAAGAGGGACTCCAACGCCCAGAGCCATTTGTTCTCTTGAGTCCCGGAGGGACTCCAACGGCCGTATTTTGTGTATGAGCCTGAAAGGCTCAAGGGGGCATTTTGATTTACTGAGAGCCCACGAGGGGCTCAGGCGCCACAACTATCTTTGAGAGCCCAGAGATTCTCAGGGGCCATTTGTTTATTCAGAGCCCAGCGAGGCTCCAAAAAGGGGACAGTCATTTCTACAGAGCCTGTGACACTCAGTAACACCAGCAAGTAGCAAACACAGTAAAACATTTTGGCCTGTATCTTTCCGCCGTCTTTGTAAGCCTGTGACACTGTGAGTTTCAGGAATTCCACAAGCAGCACTATAGGTGGACTCACTACTAGTACATACATAGTCAGATAGTACTAAAAAATGCCTTTTTACTTTTTTCTCTTGTTTTGCAAAAGAAATTACTGGTACGTGAACTTGTGGTAGCCGCCATAATGGCAGCTCACTCAGCTTTAACCCAAGAAATACAGACACAGGCCATGATGATGCAGACTCGCAGTACTTTAAGCAGTACATGCAGGTGGGAATAGGAATGTCTTACTTTTCTATAGGGGTGGCACTGCCACTGGCCATACTTCATCCACTCAGCGTCTGCGCTACTACATCATACACCTCTGCTATCGACGAGGAGGATAAAGAAGATAACATCCAGGCTTACAAAGTACGTCTATGATTCTTCTTAATGTCTCAAATGTACCAAAATTTCTTTTTGTTAACAACCAACTTACACCCTTTTCATTATATTTTGGAAACCGCTGTATTCTTTCTTATGTTGAATTGCATTCAACAAAACAATTTTTTACAGTCATAAATAAATATTAAGACTCGCTCGTCCTTCGTTTCACTCTTCTTTAGCTTTTCGTTCTTCACATCCCTAAACTACATCTGATCTGATATGACTTGGCTTTAAAATAAAAATTGGCCAGCTGAGTTCAAGTGAAATAGAGGGGACCATTGGTTACCAGAGAAGTACAGCCACTAATGCTATTACAAGTCAAGGTTGACTGTCTTCTCCGTGATAGCCCAAAAAGTAGTTATAAATTAGTAAATGTTCTTGACAGTACAGTGTACTTATACTAGTGTACTGTGTACTACTGTACAGTACATCATACACTCCTTTACGAGCCTACTCAAAAAAAATATAATAAGTAAGTAGTATAATAACTTACCACCATCCGCCGCCGCTGAGCCTTCCCCCCCAGCTCCTCCTGTTGGCACCGCCGCATCCAGAGTGGACCCCTCCGCACTGCTGGCCCCAGCACGGATGGTCATCTGTGCCGCATCAGATGTTGTGACGTCTAGGAAAAACATGTCATATTTTCAGATGCCATACACAACCCCCTATTTTGTCTCGTAATGGAAGGAAATGTTACATAACACATTTTGTATTACTGGGATTGGAAAAATGTTACGGTTTTGGGGAGGGTGTTAACCTTTTAGATGCTTATTCCATTAAATGCTACACTTCTTCTTTTGACAACTGATTAATGCTTGCTTAACGTGCACCATTTTTCTCATTACAGAAAGAAGATTCCATTGCCCTTCAGCCAGACGATTCACCAACTACTACTGAGTCACCACCAGCAGTACTTAAGTACTTTAAAGAAGGTGGGGGCTCACACACAGTTATTCTACTAATTTCCTGTGTCTGTTAGTGTTAACTATTTTTAAGTTTGAGTCATACTAATTTCATTCATGGGAATGTTGTTTAAAGTAAACTTTAACGTCATCTTCATCCATAAGAATACTACGCTATTAAAAATAAAGAAATAATGTTTTCATTTCTCAATTGAAAATAAAAATTAAAAACTAACAAACACTGTGTGGTTTTTGTTCACGAGTGAGTGAGCGGAATGGTTTGAACTACTGCACTTGGCAGTCATGTTTCAGTAACTCAGATAGGCCAGGACTCGGAGGTAGTCTCTCTTCTTCTGTTCTTCTGGGTCGTAAAATCATTGGTCAGACATTCTAGATAGTCGGTCAGGGGAATGGGGGTTCAACTTCTGTTCGGACTGAGGTATGTCGAAAGTCGAACTGCACCTATCATCAACAATGTCCTATTTATCTTGTTCATACTTCTTTGTGTGAAGAATAGTCCCTGAAACAGTAGCGGTATGGGATGTGCTCCTCTCAAATCAAAAAGGCAACTGCTACCTTTTACTTGGTGTAAACAATGACATTTTGTTGTTGGAAATTGTCAAAGCACTTACATTAAGAAGACTGGAATAGACAGCAAGGGCAACCCAGAGGACTGCACTCAGTGCCTAGAGCTATTGCTGTATCAGAGTTTTGTTTCACACCGTTTGCCGAATGGACAAGCTTAGCTACCTACACAGACCGACTCATAATTGTAAATAGTAGTAGCACAGAGAGTGATGGTAGAGGCAGGATAAGAATGTAGAAAGTAGTCCACATTAGAAGAAGATCAAAGACTATTTTGTAAAACATAGAATTATTAGGAACCAGTTTGTAATGAATAGGAGCTGTAAAAGTTAGGGAAGTATAAGTATTAATATAACAATAGAACAACTTACTGGGGCCAGCAGAAGAGCCTGCAAGGGACTGCTCCTGTTCACCTTCTGCCACCGGAGTCTCTGTCGCCGTCGCCTTGCCCCTGGGAGGTCCTGGTGATCATGAAATAATGAAACACAACATGGATGATTGTTTTTTGGGAAATATTTGATTTCTTTGTACTCAATCTAAAATTATGTCAGGGAAACAAATTGCATCTGATCTGGTCAAGTCCCCCATTCACACCTTCATTCATACTACCGTGCTTCCCATTAGACTCACAGACATTCCGCACCCCGCTCCAGATAGGGGCGGTGCCAGAGTTCTTGGAGCGAAAGGCAAAATTCAATTTGCCTGCAAAGAGAACCCCAGGAATTGCTATTAAAAGTTGTTTACTGCAACTACACGGAACCTCATAAGGCCTTCCCACACCTTATGGAAAGCTCCGTCCCCCCCCACCTCAAAGTGCATCTCTCTGGTGGTCTGCGAGGTGCTGCCTGTTTTCTCCCACTGAACAACCAAACAACACATGGCAGAGGCCTTGAGAGGCAGAACTGCCGCGGCCATCCTGTGAGTCTGATGTTAGCTCAGTGCCCCCAAGTCCCCCATTCACACCTTCATTCATACTACCGTGCTTCCCATTAGACCCACAGACATTCCGCACCCAGCTCCAGATAGGGGCGGTGCCAAAGTTCCTGGCGCTCAAGGCAAAATTCAATTCACCTGCAAAGAGAACCCCAGGAATTGCTATTAAAAGCTGTTTACTGCAACGACAAGGAACCTCATAAGCCCTTACCACACCTTATGGAAGGCTCCGCCCCCACCTCAAAGTGCATCTCTCTGGCGGTCTGCGAGGTGCTGCCTGTTTTCTCCCACTGAACGACCAAACAACACATGGCAGAGGCCACGAGAAGCAAAACTGCCGCGGCCATCCTGTGAGTCTGATGTTAGCTCGGTGCCCCCAAGTCCCCCATTCACCCCTCTTTCACACCATTCATAGCCCAGTCCACAGACTGCACACACACTGCAGGCATCTCCGACTATGCCTCTATATATAGCAAAGAGGTGAATGATGTCATAAAGCCTGCGAGACCCAGGGGTGTGCTGTAGTACATGATGTCACAAACCTGCCAGGGTCAGGGGTGTGGTGTAGGAGATGACATCACAACCGATTGATGGGAAATGCTGATAACACTCAAGGCTGCCTTTGGGGACCAGTGATACATTATGTTGGTAGATATAGGTCCATCTTTCGCATAACATCACGGAAGCAGAAGATTGAGCGAAGGAAGTCAGTTACAATAATCGTATTATTAAGGTTTCCTGTTTTCTCTTTATTGCATACATGTTAACAGAATCTGTAAAATCGATGGTGAGATGGGCCTAGTGTACTGCACAGGAATGCACAGCTTGTCATTCTGTTTCTTCCTATCTGCTCTGCCCATTTCACAGGTGTGATTCAGGTATTCAAATGGCAGGGTGGGATTTAAGGGTTAGAAGACACCTTACATCAGTCTTCTGCACTGACTAGCAGAGCCTAGCAGCGGTCTTATGGCTGGGCTCTGAGTCTTCGTCTGTGTTAGCCTGTCTGCTGGCCTGGCCTCCCATAGACTCCTTCTTGTGTAACTATGCACGGCTTCAAGAGCATTGCACACACACATGCATTCAATAGAAGGTAGTTCTGGATACCCTGGGGGGTCAAGGTGCACAAGGAATATGTAGTCTTGGGATGTACTGTTTTCTACTCCCAAAATCAAGATACCACACAAAGCTGCTGGCTGCTTCAACCTTAAAAAAATGAATGTTTTGTGCAAGAGGCATTCCAAATGTAGAATTTGCATTCCATACATAGTTCGAACGTTCCAAATTAGAAGCGCTGTTCCAATCTACATTCTAAAGGAATTCTTTCAATTCCAAATTAGAACTCTCATTCCAAACTTAGAACATCCTTTACAAAATAGAACTGTCAATCTTAGAACTCAAATGTTATTTGAGCAAAAAGCCTTGACATTACATCATGCCTTCATTGTGACACCAAAAACACCTTCATTAACTCTATATATACCAAAGAGGTGAATGATGTCATAAAGCCTGCCAGACCAAGGGGTGTGATGTAGTACATGATGTCACAAACCTGCCAGGGTCAGGGGTGTGGTGTAGGAGATGACATCACAACCGATTGATGGGAAATGCTGATAACACTCAAGGTTGCCTTTGGGGACCAGTGATACATTATGTTGGTAGATATAGGTCCATCTTTCGCATAACATCACGGAAGCAGAAGATTGAGCGAAGGAAGTCAGTTACAATAATCTTATTATTAAGGTTTCCTGTTTTCTCTTTATTGCATACATGTTAACAGAATCTGTAAAGGCGATGGTGAGATGGGCCTAGTGTACTGCACAGGAATGCACAGCTTGTCATTCTGTTTCTTCCTATCTGCTCTGCCCATTTCACAGGTGTGATTCAGGTATTCAAATGGCAGGGTGGGATCTAAGGGTTAGAAGACACCTTACATCAGTCTTCTGCACTGACTAGCAGGGCCTGGCAGCGGTCTTATGGCTGGGCTCTGAGTCTTCGTCTGTGTTAGCCTGTCTGCTGGCCTGGCCTCCCATAGACTCCTTCTTGTGTAACTATGCACGGATTCAAGAGCATTGCACACACACATGCATTCAATAGAAGGTAGTTCTGGATACCCTGGGGGTCAAGGTGCACAAGGAATATGTAGTCTTGGGATGTACTGTTTCCTACTCCCAAAATTAAGATATCACACATAGCTCCTGGCTGCTTCAACCTTAAAAAAACATGTATGTTTTGTGCAAGAGGCATTCCAAATGTAGAATTTGCATTCCATACATAGTTCGAACGTTCCAAATTAGAAGCGGTGTTCCAATCTACATTCTAAAGGAATTCTTTCAATTCTAAATTAGAACTCTCATTCCAAACTTAGAACATCCTTTACAAAATAGAACTGTCAATCTTAGAACTCAAATGTTATTTGAGCAAAAAGCCTTGACATTACATCATGCCTTCATTGTGACACCAAAAACACCTTCATTACAAGTTTGTAAATTCGATTTTGCGCAGAAACTGGAGTTTCTGATCTAAGGGGTGTTGCAAAAAGAGTAACAGTACTGCACTTTGTGGGTTTCTCATGGACACATTTGGTCAGGTAAAACCTTATGAAACTTGTCCATGGAAAACAGCTCTGTGCTTGGGAAAAACCCAACAAAATCTGGGCAGAAAGGTGGACATCAGCTATAATTCTCCCGTGCTGAGAGGTAATTGCCTAGCAGTGCAATATTCTGCAACGTTGAATGTTTAAACACTACAGTATCGTCGATTGAAGTTATGACATTTCTGATGAGCTGGGCCTTCCTGCGTGCTGTCTGGGCAAGACTGGTCTAGAGCCAGGCATGAGCACCAACATCATATTTAACCTTGACAGCCTCCATGCTCAATAATGGACCCCATAATATATCTCAGATTATATAAGAAGAGTGGCTAGGGCTCATTTCCAGCCTCCAGGTACATGTCTGACTCCTATTTGTGACATTTTGAGGTGTTTGGTGTCAAATTCTTTTTTTTCCATTATAGCTTCTAGATATCAGAGTCACATCAGATTTCTAGTTCTGGACCCAAGAAGACCATAGTATACCTCAGATGACATACCAAGAGTGTCTAAGACCCATTTCTGGCCTCCAGGGGTGACTTTTTGAAGTTTTTGGGTTTAAGGGGGCAAAGTGACTTTTTCCACCCAGCCCAATGTTCTCAAAATCGGGTACGATATCAGGTGTTTCCCTTGGCTGGTAGCGGAAAAAAAACTTTATATAATATCAAAGTTATATATATCACATGAAAGCATCAGAGCTGACCTTTCTAACAAGTGTATTCGTATCTTGCGCACTCAAACAGTGTCTCTGATATCCATTCTGAGCTATTTGGAAAATTAGCAAATCTTGTCAAAAAAATGTTTTGGACGATTTTTGCTAATTTTCAGTATCAACCCACCTGACTGTTTTTGGGTCCCTGTGGCCACCAGGACCCTATATTATATCTCAGGTGATATAGCAAGAGTGTCTAGGGCTCATTTCCAGCCTCCAGGTACATGTCTGAGTCCTATTTCAGACATTTTGAGGTGTTTGGTGTCAAATTCATTTTTTCCATTATAGGCCTTAGATATCAGAGTCACATCACATTTCTAGTTCTGGACTCAAGAACACCATAGTATACCTCAGATGACATACCAAGAGTGTCTAAGACCCATTTCTGGCCTCCAGGGGTGACTTTTTGAAGTTTTTGGGTTTAAGGGGGCAAAGTCACTTTTTCCACCCGAGGTCGTGGAACTCGGAGCTGGGTAAAAGTTTAGCTTGAGTGCCCTCCCCATGGAGGTCAAAAATGTTATTGCATCAAAATCATTTAAAAACTATATAGGTGTAATTGTAGTGCCCTGAATTCTATATGGCTGCATTTGCACCGTTCTAGGTATTTACAAAATGAATTTCTAACACTTTTGAAGTCTCCATGAAGTGAAAAATGACCAAGTCCTAAAACTTCACTGGTGCATCAAAGTGGTCAAAAAAGGTCAACATTGGGTTAAAATTAACAAAACATAGTGCTGCAGTGGTCCAATAGCAGGCTAAAGACATAACGAATGACACAGAATGAACAGTTTTACTAAACACTTTGAAAATTCGATTTTCAATTTCAGGGGGACAAGGTCATGGAAGTCATGGAACTCCGAGCTGGGTAAAAGTTCAGCTTAAGGGCCCTCCCCATGGAGGTCAAAAATGTTATTACATCAAAATCTTTTAAAAACTATATAGGTGTAATTGCAGTGTCCTGAATGCTATGTAACTGCATTTGCACTGTTCTGTGTGCCTCCAAAATGAATTTCTAACACTTTTGAAGTCTCCATGAAGTGAAAAATGACGAAGTACATAGACATCATTGGTGCATGAAAGTGTTTAAAAACGGTCACAAATGCATAAAAATGAAAAAAACAAAGTGCTACACTGGCCCAATAGCAAGCTAAACACACAATGAATGACCCAGAATGAATATATTTACAAATTACTTGGAAAATGCTATTTTAAATTTCAGGGGGACGAGGTCACAGAAGTCATGGAACTCCGAGCGGGGTAAAAGTTCAAACTTTCCACCCCTCATGGAGGTCAAAATTTTTAATCCATCAAAATCATTTAAAAACTATATAGGTGTGATTGGAGTGTCCTGATTGCTATATAGGTGCATTTGCACTGTCCTGTGTGCCTCCAAAGTGACTTTCTAACACTTTTGAAGTCTCCATGAAGCAAAAAGTGACTAAGTCCAAAGACCATTTGGAGCATCAAAGTGTTCAAAAACTGTCAAAAATGCATAAAAACGAAAAAAAACAAGTGCTACAGTGGCCCAATAGCATGCTAAACACACAATGAATGACACAGAATGAATAGTTGTACACATTACTTTGAAAATGCAATTTTAAATTTCAGGGGGACAAGGACACGAAAGTCATGGAACTCCGAGCGGGGTAAAAGTTCAACCTTTCCCCCCTTAAGGAGGTCAAAATTTTAATACATCAAAATCATTTAAAAACTATATAGGTGTGATTGCAGTGTCTTGGATACATCCCACATTAATTTTAAACACATTAGGAGCATCTCTGATCAAAATAACCATAAAAATCCCAAAGCTGCATCAGTGCTTCAAAGTGCTCCAAAACGGTCAAAAATGGACGAAAATGAAAAATATTCTCCATATCTGAGTTTTTATAACATTCCTTAGATAATGTATATCTTGAATTAGTTTTAAATCCTTTTATTAAAAAGTTTCTTTTCTATGCTGCACTGGTGCAACGCCTCAAGTCTGAGAAGCTGCACCAGTGCAGCCGAAGCAGCACTGGTGCAGCCGAAGCAGCACTGGTGCAACAAGAGTCAAGCTGGTAGCCTGACCTTTGACCAATCCGAGAAAAAAAAAGGTGTTTTTTTCCCTGGGCCCCTCCCCCAAACGAAAACACATTGACCTGAAGCCTAAGTGTATTCCGAGTCATAAAAAGTTTATTAGATGAAAAAATATTGTACAGGCACTTTTTTGCACAAAAAGTCACTTTTTGGCACTTTTTTGAGAGAAATAAAATAGTTCGCAGATTTTTTTTAAATCGACCGAATTAAAAAAAAATGCTCTTGTTGGATGGCTTTGGACATAAGGCCGCATAAACAAAAGGAATTTTTCAAATATCTGTTTTTCTCACTTTTTTATTGCTGTTTGAAATTTCTGACTTGACTTTTTGCATCATTGGTGATGCATGTGTTTAACATTGAGCTTGGGAAAATTGAAAAAAAAATAGACTTTGGGGATTGTTTACTAGGGCAAGTGATACATCAAATTAAGACTCATATTAAACTGAACCTCAAGCTGAAAAAAAAAACAAAATAGCATTTACAATCACTTTTTTATAAGCGACTTTAACAATTGTTTTTTAGCTATATTAAAAAACAAGGTAACGCCGTAAATTTTAGAAAACAGATTTTTTCAAAGTAAAACATAGGTGTGACCTGCCTTCACATTAGGCTTCATAAACAAAAGAAAAAACATCTCTATGTGTTATATTCACTTTTTAATAACACATTTTCGTTTTAGGCACAAGCAAAAAGCAGCATTGGTGATGCATGTGTTTTTCAATGGGGTTTTTTAAAGTCTACCAAAATACGGTTTACCAATACATTTTCATTATTTTCTCTTTGGTATCTCATTATGCACATGTTAATAAACAGGTTCATGCATTATCAGCTAAATAGCATAAAAACACACTGAATTATTAACAATAATCTTTGAGATTCGGGTGACCAGATGGCCGGAAATCGAAAATCGCCTCGTATGGATTCAACTTCCATTTCGTGCACTTTCTATGTGGGCCACATGCATAAGAATTGGTACAATAATGCATACGAATCTTAGCTAGAATCTGCAATTGAAATTAAGTCTTTAACTTATATGCTTCAAGAATTATAGGGCACATTCTGCTATGTATAATATCCTATCCATTTCAATGGGACGACCAGATGGCCGCAAATTGAAAATCGCGTCGTATGGAAAGAAAATTTAGCTTGAAACAACCTGGAAAGAAAGGAATGGGAAACGAAATCAGTAAGCCACTGATGAACACAAACTTTTAATTAACATAACAAGCAAGGAACAATAACGCTAGAAACAAGAACGGTAAACTGTAGAAAATGAAAGTCAACAGAACATTCCTCCCCCCCCCCACCCCCCCCACATTCTGGAACCTTCCAAAGTAGGGCAGGGTTACGGCTACGCCCAACTGGCGGCAACCCATATAAGGCGGGCCCTGCTGCCAACACTTGGTCAGGAAATCTTAACATATGGGGGAGCCGGAGGAGAGGCAGGGGCCAGCGGAGTCCAGCCGCAGCGGCCCTGGGTAGTTGCAGGTAGTCCCGCCACATGTCCACCCGGTCCGACCACCCATGGCCAGGGACCGACGGGGGGCCAACTGAGGCCGGCTGCAGCCGATAACCTAAGGAAGCCCGGTCCAGAGAAGAACGAGACACCTCTTCCTTTTCCCCTCCGTGACAGCCGCAGCAGCTCTGGGCGGCGGGATGTCCTGTCCATACCTCTGCAGAAATTTGTCCAAGTTGGGCTGGGAGGGAGAGGCGACGCGGACGAGCCTCTCCCACCTCCACGGATAGGAGGTCTCCCAGCCCCCGGCCCAACGCCGAACTCCCCCAGCCAGGCGGTGGTGCCATATTTTCGTAGCACCGAACATACCATGGTGGTGCCCCAGTACTTGCGCAGCACCGAACGTGCAACGGTGCCCATATTTTCGGAGCACCGAATATGCAATGACTGCACCGATACTTGCGCAGCACCGAACGTGCGCCGCAGGTGGCCATACCTCCGTAGCACTGGGCATGGGCCTTGTGGAGCACAGGGTGTGGAGAGACCATCGTGCATGCCCATGAAAGAGAACGGCCTAGAGTGCACCGGGAGAAGGAGACGGCGCGAACGAGTCTCCCTTGCCCCCCCCAGGCGGGGGCATCACAGCCGCACCCCAGCCGAATGTCCCGCTTCCACAACACAGAGTTCCACTCCCTATTTTGTCCTCAGAAAGGTCTCTTCCACTCTTGCAGACTCGATGAGAGGGGACTGCTGCAGGGCCTCAAAATGGCGTCTGGGTCCGCTGGAAGGCGGGTCTCGGCCGCTAGAGTAACTTTGAACAGCAATGTAACTCGGTCGCTTGCCCACCGGGACACGAGCCCCCACCTCCGACAACATCTCCACAGCCTTGAAGAGTCTGCAAAGGTACCCGGCGGAGCCCTCGGCCCCTGCAGGCTTCCGGTAAGGGACAACTGCCTTGATCGCCAACAAAATAAACATGACATTGCCACTCCTTCTGTTAGCATGAATTCTTGAACTGCCGAAAAGGACTCTGGTCCAACTGCCGGTTGTAGGAAACTTTTTCCTGATGCTACTTCCGGACTGACCCGGCCCCGCCCAAAATGGCGCCGGTATCAATAGGAACTTACGAACACCTCGTGGTGTTTCTTTTTGCTAAATAAAAAAAAACTTGATGTTCTGAGACATGTATATGATCCTTTGTACACTTGACAAGAAGAAAGGAGAGCTCACTCGATGAACATGTAAAAAGGATCCCGTTAAAAATGATGATTACAAATGTACAATGTATTATATTTTTTATATATATATAGCTGATGTATAACCTCGCTTATGACGCACGCACACGGTATGCATATAGGAAATCTGATTGCAACTAGTCTGACTATGCTTCTAAATTATGAAATAAATGCCCCCGAACCCCCCCAGCCAGTTGATAGACGTTTTAGTTTGCTACAAATGAATTGATAAAACTTTCTAATGTTTTTTATTGCTGCAAAACAACACCCCCCACTGTACGCACTTTAGCCATTGCCGTGTCCGGCCAAATACGACTGCACCCTCATAAATCCACGTACTATGATTTTGCAAAAATAAAGGTTTTCGAAATTATGAACGGGTATTGCATGCTTTATTTGAAATATGGGATCGGCGGGAGAGTTCTTTTCTGTGCACCCTACCCTGCTCTCTCTTTAAGGTTATTAGAAGATGGTTGCCCAGCCCCGGAGGAAGGATCGGATCTACGACACGATACTCTGCCTTCAAGGTACGCGACTGACTCATGAACTCTCGCGTGGAGAAAAGACCTCGACTTCTGAGGATGGGTAAAACGAAACGGTATAAATAATGGAATGTAAAAGAAGGGTAAAATAAAACGATGTAAATGTTATAAAGTACGACGCTCAAAGGTATTAGGGAACAGAGCTGACCAAAGAACTGAAGAACCTTAGAACGTCACAGCATTGAAGGAGATTTAAGGATCCCGATAGTGAGATACATCTACTAACTAGATACCTCGCACTAGGTACCTCTGGTTTCCTTTTTACGTTTCCCTGCACACGACCTATAAGGACACACTGCCCCCCCCGACTCCAGAAACCATACCCCAGGGATTCTACCCCGAGGAGGAAAGACGAGTATGAGGTAAGTAAAGGACTCTCGAATCCATGTATTTGATATGCGCGAATGTTGTCCCCCTCCCTTCCCCTCTTTTCCCTCCCTCTACAGGTTACATCAGGGGCCGCAACCGAGGTATGGCGAAGATCTGAAGCCTTGCCCCGTCTGATACGCGAAGCGGACCAACGCTGCAAGGTGGCGCCTAAGCACGCCCACAAACTACTCACGTAGCAAACGAGCCCATAAATTTAGTATGATCTGATGAAAAATGATCACCCTTAACCCATGCTGCACGAA
The DNA here is from genome assembly GCF_964261635.1 of Lissotriton helveticus. NCBI lineage: Eukaryota > Metazoa > Chordata > Amphibia > Caudata > Salamandridae > Lissotriton > Lissotriton helveticus. The sequence continues at coordinate 730,831 of NW_027611721.1, read as the reverse complement.
TGAACCCATGTCACGTATGATTCGAAACTATGAGAGAATGTGTGTGTGTGACTGAAGCGTTGACTCAACTGGTCGAAGGACCAAGAATGCAAGAAAGTGCGACACAGTGGTACCCGTTTTCCTTTTTCTCAAAGCATGTCCCCTCTACCCTGTCTAATGCTCGTCCACCTCAAACTGCATGCTTTCAAGATTCTAACGCAGACCCGTAAATGTCCTTTGCTGTGTAATGCACTAAATAGCCTTTCTTAAATACACTGCCACTCTCCATGTCGCACGTGTACTATTTAGCCTGCTGTTGCACTCTCTCTCTCTCTCTCTCTCTCTCTCTCTCTCTCTCTCTCTCTCTCCTTCACACTCCCACTCTTCCGAGCGATTAGCTCCGAAATTGGCAGACTGCCACCCCTAGCGCACCACCCAATTGGCTCCAAATACCGCCAGTATTTGCACAAAACTTGTCTTTAATAAAATCACCATGAGACCGTGTCACTACCTCTCCTTTCTGCTAAATTGACGAAACCGAGAATTGGCCATAAGGGAAAGGACAGGTAAGACGACTGAGGTTCCCTAATCTGACCCGTAATGAGGGAACTACATGTCAGCGGCTCCTATTATGAGATAAAATGCCTCAGATGACGCGACCTTCCCCGTTCCGAATTGTCGCAATACCCAAACCGTAAAGGTAATCGAAACCTCCCCATCTTCCCAGGACGCACCCAGTATTGCGTTCAGTTGCCCCCGATAAGAGTTTTTAACTATCCTTCACCCCCCGATCGTAAGAGATGGGTCGACTTGCGACTAACGCAGGCCAGCTGTGGTCCCTAGAAATGATTTTTTCGATAGGCAAATTTCAGAGTTTGGAATTCGAGAAATGCCACTGAACGCTCACCAACTGAACTGTGGCCTTCTGCCGATAGTACCCTTATAACCCAAAGTAAGATGATGCCCCCCCATCACAGTTTTCTATGTCCCTAGTTATTTTCCCATGAGACCCCTGTCTTTTCTAATTTAGTAATCAGGCCGCGAGAGGCTGCATAGGAACCAGAATGATGTTTTACAAAGTTAAAGATTAGACCGAAGCGAAGAAAACCATTACAATGAACCTTGTCGAAAGCGAAAATGTTTAGTTAAAAGGCAGGATGCATTGATAAAATGAAAGATGTTTAGCCTATGTTCGTCCCTCAGCGAGATACCTATTAGTACCATGTTGATAGCTCACAACACCCTTTTGTAAATATAAACCCCTAGAGAACGGTATAGCTTTGTCAGGCTTGTATTACGAAGGTGGGTCTCCATCAGATGAACTGTCGTGACTATAGTAAACAGTTGTGAAGGAAAGTCATAGTAAATCCAGCAGGCCCACCATCGATCATTTATATGTCAGTTGTGAACCCTAATATAACGGACGTTTCTATTGTCATTTACCTGGAGCTGGGAGAGAAATAGACTTGTGTGATTACCTTCCTCTGCCCATTCTCTAAAGACTGTCTTTTCAAACTCCTTCAAGGGTACAGCTGTCGGAGGAAAGAAGGACCGGATGTGGGAGCACGTGGCCTGACTACAGACTATGGAACGTCTGCGGCATGGGCCAAGGCGAGACCGCGACAGAACGGAGCTGCAGGACGAGGCACTATTTCCGACAAAACAAGAGGAGAGGGCTGACCTGATGCCCCTGTCCAATGTTCAAATGTGTGCCGAAAGGTCCCCGCTCCCTAAACTCGGTCATAAGCCCGCCTACCTGAAATCTCTCGTTCCCCTAGTTTGTTCCCGACCTGGCCATTGCTCCACCCCCCTTTTTCTCCGACCTACCCTATGGACTATTTGTACACTCTTCTTCCACCTGAACTTTTTGACTATCGACTCCGAAAGACACAGGGCGAAAAAGACCTTTTCGACCAGAAACGCGAGGAAAAGGTCGTGCCCTGCAACACGGGACCTAGAATAGAGCTGGACCCTTAGCTCCACCGCCGGTGCTCCACAGCGCCAACAAAGGACTGAGAACTCAGTAACTTCGAACATTGACACCCTCAATCATCGTTTCTGCTACGTCTCGTTTCTCTCCCAGCCACCATTGTATTGATTATGCTCCAACCAAATATATACGGAGCCTGTATATAATAACCTGTATGCAATGTACTGACTGCTCGCTACAGAATCATTTTTTGTATTACCTTACTATGACTTTCCTGCTAACAAGTTTATCAAAGTTTATCAATAGGCCCGCCTCCTAAAACTAGAGATCTTAAATGTAGTGTTTACGACTCCTTCACCTGGGGTCCTACTGCTTTTTCTTATGCCCACCATAATAGACTTGAATAGGAAATAGATCAGCAAGATGTCTTGAATATGTTAAAGGGAGGACTGTGGAAAATTAGTACGGTTTGGTAAACATTATCTGCGCCATCTTGCCTTTTCCCCTGATGCCACACTTTTGTCGTGCGCGCCCGCCATTTTTTTAGGTGCCTCGATCAGGACCATCCCTTTTGCACGCCACTGGCCCCCAACATAGCCCTTCGCCCTCGCCAAGCCTGCACGCTGACCAACCCCCCCTCGCTCGCACATGCTTTGAGTCATAAACCCCTCTTCAGCGCAGTTCTGCCTCAAAGCCCCATCCTGTTCCCAGCGCGACCCCTCCCTTCATTCTTTTCATAGTCCCCGGCCCTTTGATACAAAAAAAACCCCTTTTCCTGTGCCCGTTTGTCTTCCTTGTTCCCAGGCCGACACCTAGCTCTGCCGATACTATTCCTTGCCCCTCCCCGTACAGTTGAAAGCTTCCCTCATCAAAGGACCCCCGAGTTGATCAGAGCCCCCACCCCACGAGATCCGATCGAACCCCCCACACTCCATGAATCGGCGGAATATCCAGCTGCGCGATAACCATCACCTGTTGTGACCGGGGTGGGGACTTCTACTGTAAATGTGTGTGGGAACGGGCCCGAAGGGGAGATTCCGGGAATGTCTTTCCGTACATCAAAGCATTGCCATGAATATGTAAACTGTAATAAAGCCACAAAAACCTGTATATAAGGGGCCAGGCCTCAGAAATAAGTTAGAGCACCTCATGACGATACCTGCTGTCTGATTTGTCGTGTTCTCCTCCGGAGAGAATAAACCTTGTTTCCTGCCTTCCAGTCTCCAGCGCCTGCCTCTTCATTGATTAATGTTTCGTGGGTTAAAGAGGCGATACCGCCGGGCAAATACCGATTGTCCCCGACCTTAGTTTCTACACTAGCACCATTGGTTTTGCAAATGCTTGCTTGATCTTGTTATTAGCTACTGTTGGTAAGAACTCCTGCAGCAAGCTAGAGCCTCGAAGGGCGGCATGAATCGAGGGATTTGTTATTTGTAGACGTGCAATGAAGTCTGTGCTGGCCAGCCTGTGGCATGTTTATGCAGACTCGAGGTGGCGCTTTTCCTATAGTCCCCACTTTGTTTCTGGAACTCAGAGTTTGTTGCTTCGGCCTGCATGGGGGGGCTCTCAGGGGGCACTGTGGATGGTAATCCCCACCCCAGGTGACCCCTAAATGTACATCATTCAAGGTGATCAGTAAAAGGCGATGTTGATGAGATGATGTCTGAAGGGTGTGATCGTAACCTTGGCTTCCCCACTTGACCACGATTGCATGAACCTGTGACACGAATGTCTCGTCCTGCACCTCTCGCTCTCTACCTGGCGAGCACCGGCAGCAGACTGAACCTCAACATCAAGAGTATCTGTTTGGGACCAGCCATGCCTAGAAGTGTCTCCCTTGCCTTATATTGTACTAGTCTCACTATTCACCATCTGGTGAAGTGAGACCACGAGAGCTGTCTCGTCTGCTACAATAATAACCTTTATGAAGTGCTACGCCGGCGTCTAGGCGCTGTTCATCGGGTGAGGTGCATGCTATGTGGAGGCCACGATCATGAAAGGCTTCTGCTGTGTCTTAAGAGGTTGGCGAGATGCTGCTTGCTTGCGCTGCCGCAGTCCACAGGTGACCGGTCACTTCGACATGTACAGTGGAGTTGTAGTCCGTGTGTGCTGTGCGGTGCATCCTGCTTTTTCCTTCCACACCGGCTGTTTTTGAGTGGAGTTGGAGTTGTAGTCCGTGTTTGCTGTGCGGTGCATCCTGCTTTTTCCTTCCACACCGGCTGTTTTTGAGTGGAGTGGGGGTTGTAGTCCATGTGTGCTGTGCGGTGCATCCTGCTTTTTCCTTTCACACTGGCTGTTTTTGAAAGGAGTGGGAGTTGTAGGCCGTGCGTGCTGTACGGTGCATCCTGCTTTTTCCTTCCCCACCGGCTGTTTTTGAGTGGAGTGGGAGTTGTAGGCCGTGTGTGCTGTGCGGTGCATCCTGCTTTTTCCTTCCCCACTGGCTGTTTTGAGTGGAGTGGGAGTTGTAGGCCGTGTGTGCTGTGCAGTGCATCCTGCTTTTTCCTTCCACACCGGCTCTTTTTGAGTGGATTGGGAGTTGTAGTCTGTGTGTATTGTACGGTGCATCCTGCTTTGTCCTTCCACACCCGCTGCTTTTCAGTGGAGTGGGAGTTGTAGTCCGTGTGTGCTGTGCAGTGCATCCTGCTTTTTCCTTCCACACCGGCTGTTTTTGAGTGGAGTGGGAGTTGTAGTCCGTGTGTGCTGTGCAGTGCATCCTGCTTTTTCCTTCCACACCGGCTGCTTTTGAGTAGAGGGGGAGTTGTAGTCCGTGTGTACTGTGCAGTGCATCCTGCTTTTTCCTTCCACACCGGCTGCTTTTGAGTGGAGTGGGAGTTGTAGTCCGTGTGTGCTGTGCGGTGCATCCTGCTTTTTCCTTCACACCGGCTGCTTTTGAGTGGAGTGGGAGTTGTAGTCCGTGTGTGCTGTGCGGTGCATCCTGCTTTTTCCTTCCACACCGGCTGTTTTTGAGTGGAGTGGGTGTTGAAGGCCTTGTAGCTACCTGCTGGTGTCCCTTCTATCCACCTGGCCCACCCCCTCCCATGCATACTGTTTGCACTACGCGCCTGCACCACTGAAATCCTTGCACTGCCCCAACCTGCCCGCCACTGCCAGGGCGTTGAGCTCTGGTGTCTGTTGAATGGCAGAAAGGCAAATTCCTCTTCTTGCCATTACATCTTCGCTGGATGGGGCTTGGAATAAAGCAGATCCTTCTCTGCACCCCTCTTCCAAGTCAGTCATCTATTAAACTTTACTCCTCCCAGAGCAGGGTCTGCTATCCACCCCTGCTAGGGGAGCTCCTGTTGCTCCGGGGTGGACCTTACAAAGCATGTTAACAAATTGCTGTATTTTGTGCATGCCTTCGGGTCCCTCACCTCTGTCCTGAGTAGACTCGGCCTTGGATGCTGTATCCTGTCCTTGCCGTTGGGTGGACAGAGTAGAGAATTTACCGTCTGTAGCCTGTCCCTGTAGAGGGTGCTTCACCGTCACGCCGGTGTGGCCCCGGTACAACTTTACTGGCTGTCTGTAGTTAGTGTATGACATGGGTTAGTGGAGTTGTTGTTTTTTCTTTACTCCTGGGTGGAGTAAACCGGAGCAATGAAATTCTGACATTCCCATTTCACTTATAATTGGTGATCATAACTAACTCACTCTCAATAACTCACTCGCTAACTCTCTCACTCTCACTAACTAAATCTCACTCACTCTCACTAACTCAATAACTCTCTCTCACTAACTAACTCACTCGCTAACTCTCTCACTCTCACTAACTCTCTCACTAATTTCATCACTCTTACTAACTCTCTCAATCTCTCACTAACTATCTCCCACTAATTAACTCACTAAATCTATCACTCTCAATAACAAAGTAAGTAACCTTCACTCTCCTGTTATTTATACCCACCCCTTTGTGGAAAAGTAAATTTTGCCATGTTGTATGTGCCTACGTGTTCCCTATGTTATGTTATATGTGCATGATCGATATGCATGTATTCCCCTATGATCGATTAAAGACGCAATTATAGTTGTGTCCATCTCTAGTATGCCAGTTTCCAGTTTTCGTTAATACAACGAATATCGGGCCTATGTAAAGCTACGTTGCCACGTTTTACAGTGTGCACGTTAATTCATTGAATTATCCCCGTTTCTAGGCCTCAAAAGGGCCCGGACTTAGATTCAGCGCCTGTTTTCTGAACCCTCTCCAAGGAGCGATACAGCCCCCACCTGTATCCCTGACTCTTAGCTTACTTTCATGCCTCGCAGTGCCCGGCTCGGCCTGGCTCTGCCTCCCAGTCTGCCAAGAATATGTTATGTTTCTAGTTATCAGTCCAGCCCTCCTTCTCTGCATTCCTAAGCTACTGAATCGCATCAATAGTTTCCATCATGGTCTAGCCTTTATGTCTCCATGTAAGAGAAATACTGTATTAATATTTATAGAATATTCCCCGCACACGCACTACATGTAGAATTATGCATGCACCAGTCTTAATGTCTGTTAGCCTTTACTCTGATAACTTTTGGATTCTATCAACATGTACTCTAAACACCAGATACTAGATATGCCTGGGTACATGTCGCTCTGACACTCCAGACTTTAGTCTCCTCTTCTAGCGCAGAAGTCATAGCCCCCCAGTTCTCCCTGGTAACACGTCATTGTCAGTTTGCGCGCACCACTAGGTTAGAGGTCCCAGCTGCTCAGGTAGCCCCCTCCATGTTTCCGCCCCGTTTATGACATATTCTGTTACGTTTACATCACATGTCTGTGTATACGCCCTGTACACGCCTTCTTGTTACCTCATTTTGCCCTTATCTTTCGCGACTGCTACAAACTCCGCCTACTGCTACGCCTACTGTATTGAATGCAATGTATTTTGTTTAACTATATATACTAATGTTCTGTTATTAAAAGTTATGCGCATCATTCCCAGATCCTGCCCCCGGCAGCTGTCGGGCCCTGCCATCCCATTCCCATGCAGGCTGTCCTGTTCCTGTCCTTTTATGCCTGATTAAAGCCTGTACACTCTAGCTACCTCGAATCTTGACTCTTATTTATTGAGCTATCTGTTTGTATGAGTATCCCGAAAAATAGAACCGGTAATTAATTATTTATTTACCACATAATGGCGCCCGAATAGGGACTTGCCCTTTCCCCATGCGCCGGAGAAGCCACGCAGGCCCCCTGATCCTCTGCAGCCGTGACGGAACCATACCGTGCACGTGCAGATATTTCTGCTTCAAGTATCCCTCAGGCCCACGGAGGAGACGGAGGTTGCGGTCCAGCGTCCAGACGAGGTGGTGGAGGAACGCGGCGAGTCCCGACCAGAGCCCAAGCCGAGAGTCCAAGGTCCGAGGTATCCGGAGGCCCACCTGTAACTAAAGTCCGAGGTTCGTCCGTCCGTCGTCGTAGCAGTCCAGTCCAGTCCGAGGCCTTCCGTTCTTGCTGCCCGGTGAGTACCATTGCTGGGGTAGTATCTAGACAGGGTCAATTGATTTGCCTCTGGTCCGTGGGTTTGGGTACACAGATCCAACACGAAGTGTCCACTTAGGTGGATGCGGGTCCTGACGTGTCTCTTTATGGGACCGGTAAGTTTCGTACTGTTTTAGCAGTGCATCTAGTCATTCTAGTAAGTTTCTGTTCCAGTAAGTTCTGTTTTTGAGAAATTCATGTATTCTGTTTTCAGTATTTCAGGTAATATTCTGTCCAAAATGTTATTTCATGTGTTTTCAATGTCGTGGTATGAATGATTAGTTTTTCAGTTATTATTGTGTTTATCGTGTATTGTATTGTGTCCAGACTCCAGCCTAGTTATGCCTCTGTTCTCAAAGTTACGTCAGTTAAAAACTAGAAAAGGTCTGCTCGAGGAAGCAGTTCCTGTCCCGCCTAGGGACAGTCCAGGTCATTTTATGTATCAAAAGCATGGCATAAGTGCCATATTATATCTAGATTTATGGGTGGAGTACACCAAGGAATTAGAGGAAAAGTATAGATGGCCCGTATCAGGTACGTGGGATGCCGAGTGCATCATGCGAGTAGAAGAAGCATTATGGAAAAAGAAAGCCAGACAGTCCCAGAGAGACGCCATCGAGTTATGGCGCAAAGAATCTCATAAAAGAACAGAAAAAGAAATCATAAAGTCTGAATTAAGTAGAGAATCCTCAGAAAGAGCCCAAGAAAGGGAATTAATTGAAGTAGGTGAACGAGTTAAAGCCGAACAGTCAGACAGACAGAGAAATGCCCTCATTAAGGGTATGTATCCTCTTCTTGCCGAGGGTTTGCCAAAAGCAACCCCGGAAGCACCATGTAATTTTCCGCCGCCATTAGTTCCGATTAAGCTACGTCACAAACCGACCGCAGCTGATATTTTTCTCTCGTCCTATTTGGACGACACAGTCCCAGAATATGCGAATCCTGCTCCGCCAGCTCCGGTAAATAATGTAATTCCTGTTCCTCCAGCCACCGGGGCACCTGTTACAGCACCTGTTACGGTACCCCCGGTCCAGTCCATAGTACAAGTTCCCGCTACATCGGTCACTCTGCCAGCACGAAGAGTATCAGTCGACGATTCCAGTTTAGGGGCCGCGGGAGGAGGTCCTCCGGGTACCCCGCCGCCACACAAACGTATAACGTTAGTCGAGTTACATGAACGTGCGTTACAGCGTACGCCCAAACATCAGTCCGTTGCAGATATCAGGCGAGCTCTCACCGAATGCCGTTATGATCCAGTCCCAGGCGATGATAATATGGTTATATATTCATTGCGCGCAAGACGGGTGACCGAGTATTTGGACACCCTACCGAATATGAAAGAAGATCTAGACAGAATATATCGTTTCATCCGTACAGGAGAAGATCCAGAAAGTATTGGCGAAATCATGTCTCTAAGGAAAGCTGAGACTCAGCTCATGCTATTAAAGTTTCTAATCAATTGTTTAATAAGGGAACAAGATTATCCAGACAAAGATCCAATCGAAATGAAAGTCCTGACAAAGTGGAGTGATCATATAGCCGAGGGAAGACACAAGACACTCAGTAGTATAGACAGTATGTACAAGAAAATTCGTAAGGAAATAATAAGGTTACACGAGAAACGCAAAACAGCACAAGTAAGCGAGAAAGAAGATAACTCTGATACTGAAGAAGTAGAAGACGAGAATACCGCCAGAATAGCGTATGTAGGTAAATCTAGATTTCCAGACCGACATTCACGCCTAGAACACAAGAAAGTCTTTCATCTTCCAGCACCAGAACAATATTCTCTAGAACAAGTATTTCAAGCTACCGATCACATTCTGAAATCACGAATCGGTTATAGTGAACTTAGTACCATGCATGAACAAGAACTAGCCCGATCAGCAGTCCGATGGATTACTGATTCTACCACTTTTCCAGACGAAATAGTGGCACAAATGTTTCTGAAACTGCCCCCAGCCGAGCAACGACTGGTGGGTATGTATATGATCCAGCACCTCATTACACTATATGAAGGACAACATTCTGATCCAGATCCGTTACATGATATTCTGAACGAGTTACTCCAGTATAAATGGAAAGGTTTAGGTACCGATTTAAGTAGTGTCATTCTAGAACAGCGCCACAAATATAGAACGTTTCTGAACCCGCATTTTGTTCACGTCTCACCTCCAGAAAGTAAACCATTTTACATAGATAGACAGCATCCGTTACGAGAAGTACACCCAGTTAGGACACCGGGTGGTGAAATGCAACGAGTATTTGTTTACACCCCTATCACATAGATGGAACTCTTAGAGATGAAGAAATTAATTCCCTGTCACGACAAAGATCCAGCAGGGTTCCATCGAGAATTAAAAGACATGCTCCGTATGGGAGAATACACGTATCCAGATATCATTAAAATGTTAAAGGTCCTGTTGCCCGCAGGGGTATATGAAAAACTCAAGGAAAAGGAATGGGAGGTGGGAGAGAAAAAGATTGATTGGACAGCTCTAGAAGCTGAAGATAAAATACGAGTACCAGGTACCGGTCTTGGGGACAAATGTAAAGAATTGCCCGAGTTATTGATACAAGTTTTGCCAAGGTTATTAGCCACGAAAAAGGAAGATTGGGATGCAATCTCAGCATGTAAACAGAAACAGGATGAAGATACTAGTGATTTTTATTCTAGATTTGAAAAATGTTTTATTATTAACAGTGGTTTGAAGACAGGTAGCGAGTCATACCCTCATCTTTTTGTTACTAAACTAGTTGAGAATTCAAGCCCACAAGTTAAAAATCGAGTTTTGAAAGTCGAAAGTACCTGGCAAGCTAGTACCCCGTCACAAATGTTACAGATGCTCCAGTATCACCAGAATAGAATCAGGGAAGAGCAAGAACACGAAAGGAGACGTATGAAAGACACGAAAATGAAAGTACTAGTTGCACAATCTGTTCCACAAGACAGTCAGAAGAGGGGTCCGAATCAAGCCAGTCATCCTGCAGCTCCCGTTAAAGGGACATGCAATTATTGTAAACAACCAGGTCATTTTATAAACGAGTGTGCAGTTCTGAAACACAACATAGCAACTGGTAAGACTAAAGAAAGACCACGTCCGCCTAGACAAGAACAAGTTTCACAGACTTCCCAGACACCACAGAATGCACAACAGACAGTTCCAGCACCGCAGCCTATTGCTGCAACACAGCATGTTACACAGCAGATGTACCAGTATGCCCAGACAGAGTATCCAGAATATCAACCGTATTCATGAAACAGCCTAGAGAGGGAGGTAGGCTTGCCTCTCATCGAGATACCTGTAGATCAAGAGGGTCCCTATGTACATAGTCAAGTATTGGGGAAAGACAGAAAGTTTTTGATTGATACAGGGGCAAGTAGGACTACTATCAGTCATGACGAGGTTCCAGGGGCTCCGCTCTCAGGCTCTAGAAATGTTTCCCTTGGATTTTCAGGAAAGCCTATTGTTAACGAGATTTCAAAGCCAGTTACTCTAGAAGTTGGTCCATTGTCCCGAACTACTGATTTGTTACTTACGAAGTCATGTCCAGAAAATTTGTTAGGCATTAAAACATTAAAAGAATTAGGTGCAGTTATTTGCTGCTCTCCAGAAGGAATATGATTGTTTTTAAGAGACTTTAAAGGTCATTATGTATTACGTGATTTTGATCCAAGATTGTCCAATGTTCCACAGCATTTATGAGCGCAAGGTCCAACTGATGTAGGTTTTATGCGAATCACACCCCATCGTGTGACCCTCAAGCAAGGTATAGTCTTGCCACGGATCAGACAGTACAGATTGCCACCTGAGGCTGTAGCAGCCTTATCCAAAATTATTGACGAGCTCTTGCTCAAGGAGTAGTCGTAGAAACTGACTCCAATGTATGTAATTATCCTATCATTCCAGTCATGAAACGTACTGATCCAAATGCACCTCCAGTATATCGATTAGTGATTGACCTTCGAGAACTTAATAAATGTATCATACCCCAGTATCCAGTAGTCCCAGATATTTCATCTCTATTGACAGCTATTGATTCTGAAGCTACATTTTTTACTGTTATAGACCTCAAGAATGCATTTTTCAGTGTCCCGATTCATCCAGACAGCCAGTACCTTTTCGGTTTTTGTTTAAATGGAAGGAGCTATAAATTCACACGAGCTCCTCAAGGTTTCACAGAAAGCCCTAGTATTTACAGTCAAGCACTTAAAAGACAACTAGACAATATTCACATGCCAACTGACACTGCCCTGCTCCAGTATGTAGATGATCTACTGATCACAGCCCGTTCTGAACGTGACTGCGAGCGAGCGTCACTTACAGTTCTGTATTTCCTAGCCGAGATGGGGCACAAGGTGTCCCCTTCGAAGCTTCAATTCTGTGTCCAGCAAGTGATCTACTTAGGCCACTTACTGTCCAAGTGGGGTAGGCAGTTGACACCAGACCGTATCCAGTTAATAGCGAGTCTTCCACAGCCCAAGACACAGAAGGAGGTACGTGCTTTTATTGGCCTCACTTCTTATTGCAGACAATGGATTCCTCAGTATGCATTTCTAGCAAAGCCACTGATACAGTTAACGACACAGGAGGCAGCCATATCGACTGTCCTCCCTTGGACATCTGAACATACACTTAGTTTTAATGAGTTAAAGAAAGCTTTATGCCAAGCACCTGTTCTAGCTACACCGAACTACAGTAAGCCTTTTACACTTTTTGTCACAGAACGTGATGGTACTGCATTATCTGTTCTCACACAAGATCAAGCCGGACAGTACAAGCCTTGTGCTTTTTTTTGGAGCACATTAGATCCAGTAGCCCAGACTTTGCCTGCGTGCCTCAAGTCAGTTGCAGCCACAGCTCTAGCAATCAGACAAAGTGATTCCATAGTATTAGGACACTCCCTGACAGTACAAGTTCCACACTCCGTGGAAGTTCTTTTAAACCGAACACAGACTCAGCACTTGACCATTGCACGTTTAACAGGTTATGAACTGACACTGTTCCAGCCACACATAGAAATCAGACGCTGCAACGTTCTAAATCCTGCTACTCTGTTACCGTCAGTTACTTAAAATCCTGCCACACATGACTGTGTGGAAGTCATTAACACTATGACTAAGCCAAGACAAGACCTGACAGACATTGCATTACCTGATCCCGACCTGACACTTTATGTGGATGGTTCATGTATGAGAACGAGTACAGGAGAACTAGTAGCCGCGTATGCAGTGACTACTGACACTGAAGTTATTGAAACACACCGTATTGACACACTGTCTGCTCAAGCAGCAGAGCTAGTTGCTCTGACCCAAGCCTGCATACGTGCCAAGAACCTGAAAGTAAACATATATACAGATTCACGTTACGCATTCGGAGTTGTACACGACTTCGGAGTGCTCTGGCAGGAGAGAGGTTTCATGACTTCTCATGGAACCAAGATTCAGCATGGTCTCCTCATTCAAGCTCTGTTAGATGCAATACATTTACCGACAGCTATCGCTATCATGAAGTGCAAGGCACATACGAAAGTTACTGACATCATTTCCCAAGGTAATGATCTAGCAGACCGAACAGCCAAGCTTACAGCTCAGACACCAGACATTCCAGTTAACAAGACACAGACATCCACTCCAGAACAGATTACTTGTATGACAGTTAAGGACCCTACACAAGATGTCATAGACATACAGTTACATGCTACTCCTGAAGAAATCAAGAAATGGTCCGAACAAGGAGGGGTCCAGACAGATCAGGGATGGTTGACGAAGGGAAAAGCCACATGGTTTCTCCCCGACTCTATGGTTCAAGTCATTATCAATACCGCACATAGTCCAGCACACCTAGGAGAAAAAGCCATGTTAGACAGTATTCAGAACCTTTGGTTTAACAAGCACTTACGAGCTGCAGCCAAGCAGAAAGTCCGTACTTGTATGATATGTTGTCAATTCAATCCAGGTAAAAGTGTCCCGGTGGAACAAGGTGGATTCCAACCTCCTGACCACCCTTTCGAAGTCCTCCAGATGGATTATATTCAGATGGAGCGATGTCGAGGTTTCAAGTATGTCCTTGTAGTTGTATGCGCTTTGTCCAGGTGGACAGAAGCATATCCAGTTCCAGATTACACAGCAGCGACCACTGCCAAGCAGTTGGTTCGTGAATTCTTCCCCCGTTATGGACTCCCTAGGGTCGTGTATTCTGATAACGGCCAGCCATTCTCATCCGAGTTAATGAAACATGTTTCCCTCTTGTTAGGGTACCAGTGGAAGTTCCATTGTGTGCGCCATCCTGAAGCAGCCGGTCTCGTAGAGAGACATAATCAGACCCTGAAAATCCGTATTGCCAAGACATGTAAAGAGAAAGGTGTAGACTGGCTAGTTGCCCTGCCAGTTGCTTTATTCTTTATGCGAATGGTCGCACACTCCAGATCAGGTCTGTCCCCTTATGAGGTCGTATTCGGCCGCCCCCCAAACATGTGGGGTACACCTAGACCCCGCAGTATTACAGATGTTTCCAGTAATATGTTGACAGATTACCTAGCTTCCTTGATGTCTGCCCTACACTCTTGTCGTTCACAGGTTGCCGCTACATTCCCAGACAATACTGAAGTGAAACCGCATGAGGTCATTCCAGGCGACCTCGTCCTTGTAAGGAATTTTGATCGTTCAAGTCCGCTGGAGCCTCGTTGGAAGGAGCCACGACTTGTCCTTCTGACCACCCGTACGGCCGTGAAGTTGGAGGGCCGCAAGGGTTGGGTCCATCTGTCCCATATCAAGAAGTTCCATGGAGTCCGGAAAAATACATTTTTAAAGGACATTTCTAAAGACTGTCTGAAAGACTGCCTGAAACCAGACATTGATCTGAATCCTGAACTGAAAGTTCCTCTGTTAGAGAAAACTCCGCAACAGTAGTATAAGTTAAAGCTCCGGTCTAGTAAAATAAGTCAGCCAGTTTAATTGTCTAAGTCCCTCTCGGGTGAAACGGTTAGACAGGTATCTGACATGTATGAGATAGACCCCCATAGTGAGAGAGTTAGTCAAAACTCTATCCGATGTATCGTTTTTCTAAGTTTTCTATTGTTTCTAAGTTTGATGGTTACCTGCACAAGTTATGCATTGCATTTATGTTTTCCAATTTCTCATGTAAATAAGTTTTCTAATGCTACAGTAGAGCACACATTTAGTGATCTGCCTCCTCACGAGTTATCCTATCGTCTTGCTATGAGAAATAACACATTTGTAAGAATGTTGCACTATTCACACCAGACCAGCAATGCTACTAATTGTTGGGTGTGTGGTCGACTCCCCCCTTTCCAGACACCGAAGGGAGTTCTGCCACTCTTTCCTTATCCGTTTTCACATAATGGTTCGTGTGGAGCATGGTCCATGTTAACGTCATCTTCAAATGATGTGTCCCTTCTGAATAGAACATGTTTTCCAGACAAGCAAGGTCTCCCCCATAGAACAGGGTTAGATCTAGAAAATTAAGTTTACAATTTAGGTAATTATTCTTCGAATTTTATGGTCCTGAATGTTCAGTCTGATACTACTCCAGACTTACCTGCTATTTCAGTACTACCAGTCAAAGGCGAATTATGTGTCCGAAAGAATGGTTCCGCACATGTAGGACATAGTGATTGTACTACTACTGTCGAGTATAGTGACAGTGGGAAATCTATTTTCAAAGCTTCACGTCATTCTTATTTTGTTTGTGGTCAGACCGCATATGTTCGTCTGCCCCTCGATTGGGATGGAACATGTTATATTGCCTTCCTACTGCCACCAGTTTTTCTAGCCCCATCTGATTATCACAGAAACACACATCTAGTACACGTCAGAAATAGACGGGAGATTGAGTCCCTGTGAGAAGTTGGCCTGGTAGGGGATGTTTCCAATTCTGGAACCACCTACTACCTGACCAAACAATCCCTTATGGTGTCTGGTTGTAAGTCAACCTTATTAGACAAGCTATCCTAGGGGTAGCATGGACTAAGCAGCCTAAAGGCTTAACTTAAGAGGTCGTGTTAAGCGAGCTGTTTTACCACATACAATCCTGTAATACCAAATGAAAGGACACCACACAAGTATATATTATAAAAATATATGTGTTTATTACTAAAAACAATCCCCAGTATTCTTTATGAATAAAGGGGCACAAGCGTTAAATCAAAAGCACTGTTTAAACATACAAGTTGCACAATTATGGATGAGGGCGGGGGGCCACTCAAACCATATACTAAACAAGTGGTATAAGAGAGGCCACTCGAACAGTGGTTAGGCCTAGGGCCTAGGGAATCGCTGGGAGCAGTCAGGACAAGCAATGCTGAAGTCGGGAATGGCCCTCGGGACTCGGGAGATGTGCGGAAAGCGCACGCATGCACCAATGTTAACCAATGGTGCGTAAAAGTCAAAGAGTTAAAGTTTAAGGACACTTCCGCTGAACCTAGAGGAACAAAACTTAACACACAGACCCTAGAGGTGTGCACCAGTGTGGGAACACCGGCGGAGCAAAGTTACCTCACCCACAGGAAGTGGGTGCACAGGGTCGAAGTGGCGTCGGGTTTTGACACGCAGGCTCTTGGTGCTTGAAGCTGAAAGGGCTGCAGGCAGGGTGAAGACGAAGTGTCCGGTGGAGTCCAAGGGTGGACTCAAGTTGTAGAGTACCTGAAAGCAGAGGGGACAGAGTCTGGGTCACTCAGCAGTGACCAGGGTGGAACCAGGACGGAACCAGGCAATGTCGGGCGCAATCAGGTGGTCGTCGAGGAGCTTCTCTCCGCTGTCACGTGGGCTCTGGGGCATCTGCGACGTCCAGGAGCAGGTCACGATCTGTCCCACGCAGGCTCTCACCGTCGGTGCAGTCGGCTTCAGGTTTGGAGCAAACAAGCCTTGGTAAGAGCAATCCACGCAGGATCGGAAGATTGCTTCTCACTCGGACCAGGAAGGTCAGAGTCGGGGCTCCTTTTCAGGGGAGCTGGTGTGGATCTGGAGCAACCAGATTCACGAGTCTTCTTAGGTAGTTCGTCGGCACAGGGACCACAAGCCAGCTGGCAAGTGACCGGGCCAACGCGTTGAGCCAAATCGTGCCAAAGGGCCCCACGCAGCACTCGTCGAGTGTGGAGGGCTGAACTTCGGCTCAGGAGTAGCTCAGGGTGGGGGCTTCTCAAACCCCGGTGTACAGCTTCGAGGGTCACTCGTGGGCTGCACGGTCAGCGTCTCGTGGTCACTTCAAGATGGCGTGCCCCACGCTTCCGGTCGCCTCCACGGGTCTCAGCTTTGCAGGGACTGTGGATCGGGCTGTTAGAAGCTGGGCAGGCTTGATCTCGTCGATCTCAGTCGCTCGAGTTCCGGCGGGAACTGCAACTAAGTAGACGTCGAGGGCTGGATGGTGCCTGCTGCTGCAGGGTGGTCACTCCTTGACCACAAGGGAGATTCTTCGGGCTTCCACGTTGAGATGGAGGGCGAAGGGTCCAGAATATCGTTTCAAATGTTTCTTCCAGGAAATCTGATGTGCATTGGCACTGCTCCCACTCTTATTCGAATCTGGTGGGCGTGATTACCTGCTAGGTCCCCTCCTATGGGTGGGACCCAGGAAGTGGGTGGATACACCCCCTTCCTTTGATCCAGGCCGCCCTGGCACGAGGGCTGGAGTGCCCCAGAACCGGTTTGGCCGGATTATGCAAGGGGCAGCCTTGTGCGCCCCAGGCAGTGTCTGGTTTCTTTCAAACCTCCCTGTTACAATACACTATCTCCTGTCTGGAGGGCGGTGACACCCTCCTGTGACAGGAAACCCTTTGTCCAGGACCCCCTTGACTGGGTTTCGGTCAGCTCCAGGGGTCCAGACATTTGTCTGTGGCAGAGGCATCCATTTTGTGGATCTTAAGGCCTTTGGAGAAATCAACCGCATTAAAGTGAAGTAACATGTCTTACCCCTCTAGAGGGGTGGAATGCCATCCCCGTCGCCAGAACTGGCGAGGGGATGGTATTCCAAAGCGTATGACACCTTACACGACATGTTTTGATAAAGCCAAACCAGAGTTGCTAAATAACCGCGAGGATTATAAGGCACTTAATAGTATATGGTATGGCATTATCCTGAAACAGCTTAGGGATTTGTTCCCGACGGCTGCAGACAGGCTCAGCTCATGCTAGAGCTCCATCTCACATAAAAACCATGCACCCAGCCTCCAGGATTGGTGAGGCCTGTCTATAGGAGTGGCTCACAGGTTTACATGTGTCCAGATATAGGTTTAGACATAGGTATACTATATCTAAGCAAGGGGTGTGTACACCACCTTACCCCAGCTGAGTGATCAGCCAGTTGTGTCAATTTAAGAACCAGCCAGGGGTGGCAAAAGATATGCTGCAGCCCCTGGTAGGCCTTAGTGGCTCCTGTGCCCTGTGCACCTATAGTGCATTCTACAGGGGCTGACAAGGAGTCCATTTCCAATTGGTATGTGCCTATAGCACATGTGTCATTAATTTAGTGAGAGAACAGCAGGCTGGGGGTCTGATCAGCAGGCCCACAGCCTCAGTAGTCGAAAACCAGTGAAGCAAAAAGCAAAAATTTGGGGTGACCATAGGATAGCAGACCCTACTCTCCTACACAACCCCCCCCCAAACGCAGGGACATTAAACTAACCTTGACCAGATAAGTCTTCATGTTCTAAGTGGAAGTACCTGGAGAGACCATCTGCATTACCATGGTCAGTCCCTGGGCGGTGCTCCACTGTAAAGTCCATCCCCTGTAGGGAAATGGACCACCTGAGCAGTTTGGGATTTTCACCCTTCATCTGATTAAGCCATAAGAGGGGCTTATGGTCTGTCTGCACCAGGAAGTGAGTTCCAAACAAGTAGGACCTCAACTTCTTTAATGCCCAAACCACAGCAAAGGCCTCCCTCTCAATGGCTGACCAACGTTTTTCTCTTGGGGTTAGCCTCCTGCTAATGAAAGCAATTGGCTGGTCTTGACCATCTTGATTAAGTTGTGAGAGTACAGCTCCCACCCCCAACTCAGAAGCATCTGTCTGAACAATGAACTGTTTGGAGTAGTCAGGACTCTTTAGGATAGGTGCAGAGCACATGGCCTTCTTCAGGTCTTCAAATGCCTTCTGACAGCTAACTGTCCACTGAACCTTTTTTGGCATCTTCTTGGATGTCAAGTCATTTAATGGTGTCACTATAGACCCATAGTTTTTCACAAACTTTCTGTAATACCCAGTCAGGCCCAAGAAGGCTCTGACTTGTGTCTGGGTAACTGGAGGAGCCCAGTCCTGTATGGCCTGGATTTTGCTTTCCAGTGGCTGAACCTGGCCTCCACCTACTAGGTGGCCCAGGTATACAACCTTACTCTGCCCTATCTGGCACTTTGTGGCCTTGATAGTTAGGCCTGCCTTTTGCAGGGCCTCCAAAACTTTCTTCAGGTGGATCAGGTGATCCTCCCAGGTGGAGCTAAAGACAGCAATATCATCCAGATAAGCTGCACAAAAGTCATCCAACCCAGTAAGGACTTGGTTCACCAACCTTTGGAAAGTGGCAGGTGCATTCTTCAAACCAAAGGGCATTACCACAAACTGATAATGTCCACTAGGGGTAGAGAATGCTGTTTTGGCTTTTGACTCCTCAGCTAGTCTGATTTGCCAGTAGCCAGCTGTCAGATCAAATGTGCTCAGAAACTTGGCAGAAGCCAATCTGTCAATGAGCTCATCTGCTCTTGGAATGGGGTGAGCATCTGTCCTAGTGACAGCATTGAGACCCCTGTAATCCACGCAAAACCTCATTTCTCTCTTACCATCTTGGGTATGAGGTTTTGGCACCAGGACTACTGGGCTGGCCCATGGGCTCTCTGATGGCTCAATCACTCCAAGCTCCAACATCTTTTGCACCTCAGCCTTGATGCAATCCCTGACATGATCAGGTTGCCTGTAGATCTTATTCTTGACAGGCAGACTGTCACCAGTGTCCACAACATGGGTACACCAGTCAGTTTGGCTGGGTGTGAGTGAAAACATTTGCCTGTGAGCCTGCAAAACTTGTCTGCAGTCCCTCTGTTGCTGGTCAGTGAGGCTGCCTGCCAAGGCTACTCCATCAACTGAACCATCATCAGGGTTCTGAGAAAGCAGGTCTGGGAGAGGGTCACTCTCTTCCTCCTGTTCCCCATCTGTGGCCATGAGCAAGCTCATGTCCTCCCTGTCTACAAATGCTTTCAATCGATTCACATGGATTACCCTGTGAGGGCTCCTGGGTGTTCCAAAGTCTACCAAGTAGGTGACTTCCCCTTTCTTTTCAATAATAGGATAGGGTCCACTCCATTTGTCTTGGAGTGCTGCTGGAGCCACTGGCTCCAGTACCCATACCTTCTGTCCTGGTTGGAACTCTACCAGTACAGCCTTTTGGTCATGCCAAGCTTTCTGCAATTCTTGGCTGGCCTCCAGGTTTTTGGATGCTCTTTCCATGTACTCAGCCATCCTGGAGCGGAGACCAAGTACATAGTCCACTATGTCTAGTTTGGGCTTTTTGAGAGGTAACTCCCATCCTTCCTTCACCAAACACAATGGACCTCTCACAGGGTGGCCAAACAAAAGTTCAAAAGGGCTGTAGCCAACCCCCTTCTGTGGGACCTCTCTGTAAGCAAAGAGCAGGCAGGGTAAAAGAATGTCCCATTTCCGCCTGAGCTTCTCTGGTAATCCTCTTATCATGCCTTTAAGGGTCTTGTTAAATCTCTCCACAAGCCCATTGCATTGTGGATGATATGGGGTGGTAAACTTATAGTTTACTCCACATTCCTTCCACATTGCTTTTAGATAGCTGGACATAAAATTTGTCCCTCTATCTGATAGTACCTCCTTAGGAAAGCCCACTCTTGAGAAAACTGCAATGAGGGCTTTTGCCACCACAGGTGCTGTGGTGGTCCTTAGGGGAATAGCCTCTGGGTACCTGGTGGCATGATCCACTACCACCAGTATGAATCTGTTCCCAGATGCTGTTTGGGGGTCCATTGGACCCACAATATCAATTCCAACTCTCTCAAAGGGGACCCCCACCACAGGTAGTGGTATTAGGGGGGCCTTTGTTGTGCCACCTGACTTACCACTGGCTTGGCAAGTGACACAGGAGCGACAAAACTCCTTGACATCCTCTGACATGTGAGGCCAGTGAAAGTGTGGAACAAGCCTGTCCCACGTCTTGTTCTGGCCTAAGTGTCCTGCAGGGGAATATCATGGGCCAAGGTAAGGAGGAATCCCCTAAACTGCAGAGGTATCACCAACCTCCTGGTCATGCCAGGCTTGGGGGCTCTAGCCTCTGAGTAAAGGAGTCCCTCATCCCAATACACAGTATGGGTACCTTGGGCATCCCCAGCAGCCTCAGCAGCAGCCTGCTGTCTGAGGGGTTCAAGGGAAGGGCAATCTAATTGAGCCTGCCTCAGGTCTGCCCTTGAGGGTCCCCCTGTCCCCAGAAACTCAACCTGGTCAGGTTCAAGCTCCTCAGAGACAGTCTCCTCTTGGACTGCAGAATCAGTTTCCTCTGAAACCTGATCCTCAACCTGGGGCAAGGTGGAAGGCGAGGCCTTTCCTCTCTTGCTCCTTCTCTTGGGTTGTGGCTGGTCTATTGTCTCAAGATCCACCACTGGTTCAGGAAGGCACTTCTTAGCCTGAGCCCTTGTCATGGCAAGGACATGCTCTGAAATCCCTAGCATTTCTGCATGAGTCCTGTACTCCACTTCTGACCATGCTGAGCTTTCAAGGTCATTGCCTAACAGACAGTCTACTGGTAGGTCTGCACTCACCACAACCTTCTTTAGGCCATCAACCCCTCCCCAGGAGAAGTTCACAACTGCCACACTATGGGAGGTAGTGGAGTTGCTTGCATTGGTTACTAGGTAGCTCTCTCCTAGTACAATCTGTCCAGGGTCCACAAAGCCAGGGGTCACCATGGTGACACTAGCACATGTGTCCCTGTAAGCTTGAGCCAGTTTCTCATTTATTAAGGGAGTCTGCCTGTATTTGCCCAGGTTAGTGGGGCTTACTGCAGTGGGCAACTCAATGTCCACATCATACAGGAGAACTGCCTGTGTAGGGACTCTGACTAGGCCAGAACCTACTTCAATACCCAGGGTCAACCCAGCTACACCCTTGGACTGTGTTCCACCACTGCTTACTGTACTTGGGGTTGCAGTTGCTTTAGGAGCTGTAGTGGTGGGAACTGGATTTGCCTTGGTGCACTCACTGCCCCAGTGTGAAACTGATTTGCAGGTATTGCACCAAGGTGTCTTTGGACCTTTATTCTTCTTCTTCTTGTTACCAGTTTGGGAACCACCCTCCTTACTATTAGTTTGGGGGCCTGAAGACTTCTGGTCTTTTTCTTTATCTTTCTGATTCTGATTACCACCCTTCTGGTCTGTTTTCTTCTGGTCACCACCTTGGTTCTGGGGTTTCTGCTTAATCCTTGTTCTGACCCATTTGTCTGCCTTCTTTCCCAATTCTTGGGGAGAGGTCAGATCAGAGTCAATAAGGTATTGATGCAACAGCTGGTTTGTACAGTTATTAAGGATCTGTTCTCTCATCATAAGATTGTACAATCCTGTATAGTCTGAAACTTTACTTCCCTGTAACCAACCCTCCAAAGCCTTAGTGGCACACTCCACAAAATCAGTCCAGTCTTGAGTCTGTGCTTTCTGGGTGTCTCTGAACAACAACCTGTATTGCTCAGTGGTTAGGCCATACCCTTCAATGAGAGCACTCTTCAAAACAGAGTAGTTTTTGGCATCCTCAGGTCTAACTGTGAGGAGCCTGTCCCTCCCTTTCTCAGAAAAGGAGTACCACAAAATTGCAGCCCACTGATTCTCAGGAACCTGCTGTACCATGCAGGCTCTCTCAAGAGCAGTCATCCATTTGTGGATGTCATCCCCTTCTTTAAAGGGGGGCACAATTTTGGTCAGGTTTCTATTATCATAGGCCCTGTCTTTTTCTCTTGGAAAATTGCTGCCACCAGTGACATCTAAGCCACTTAATTTCTGCTCTCTTGCCAAGGCAAGTCTAGCTTGAGCCAAGGCTACCTCCTCCCTCTCTATCTGGAGTTTGACAGCCCTCATTCTGGCCCTATGCTCTAACTTTTGAGAAGCATTCATGCCTCTCTGTGATTCCCTGGAGGCACTAGAAAGATGAGAGTCCCCTGAGGGAGATCTCACTCTTCTGTTGCCTGGGGGAATCATATGTTGGGTTCTGGGGAGGTGCTGGCCCTCTCCATTCCCCAGTAGGTCCAAGTTGGCCTGGCTAAGCCTACCAACTGGAACCTGGCTACCCTGATCCTGTACTCCTAAGTCCTCAGCATCTGAGTCCTCATCCAAGTCATCATCATCCTCTTCTTCAAGGGGATCAACTGCAGGGGGGTTCCCTCCAGTTCCTGTATCTAGGGAAGCTGCTTTTGCCTTCTCTAAGTCATCCTGTTCTAGGATTTCTACCAGGATTAGGCAGGTGGGGCTTCTGCCCCTTTTTAACCCTCTTGCTTTGCACAAGGCAATCAAGTCTCTGCGGGTTAGTTTGTCATATCCAAAAGTTGCCTGGGTAGGGTCAACTGTCACAGGACTAGACCCTGAGGCCTTTCCTGTGTCAGACATGGTTACTAGTGAGGTGTAAGTGGTGCACTTACCTACACTAAGTGTTTTCCTACTGGACCTTGCTAGTGAGTTGTAGTCAGGGGTGTGCTACTCCCTTCAACCTACAACTACTAAGTTCAGTAGAACTTAATATGCTAAGCTTTTGATTTTATATGTACCTAGAGGTACTTGATGTGATCTTTCAATTTGATATAAAGATTGCAATGGTAAAACAACAGCAAGCTCAAATCCGCACCGCTGCTCACCAATGTGAGAAGTTGGCCTGGTAGGGGATGTTTCCAATTCTGGAACCACCTACTACCTGACCAAACAATCCCTTATGGTGTCTGGTTGTAAGTCAACCTTATTAGACAAGCTATCCTAGGGGTAGCATGGACTAAGCAGCCTAAAGGCTTAACTTAAGAGGTCGTGTTAAGCGAGCTGTTTTACCACATACAATCCTGTAATACCAAATGAAAGGACACCACACAAGTATATATTATAAAAATATATGTGTTTATTACTAAAACAATCCCCAGTATTCTTTATGAATAAAGGGGCACAAGCGTTAAATCAAAAGCACTGTTTAAACATACAAGTTGCACAATTATGGATGAGGGCGGGGGGCCACTCAAACCATATACTAAACAAGTGGTATAAGAGAGGCCACTCGAACAGTGGTTAGGCCTAGGGCCTAGGGAATCGCTGGGAGCAGTCAGGACAAGCAATGCTGAAGTCGGGAATGGCCCTCGGGACTCGGGAGATGTGCGGAAAGCGCACGCATGCACCAATGTTAACCAATGGTGCGTAAAAGTCAAAGAGTTAAAGTTTAAGGACACTTCCGCTGAACCTAGAGGAACAAAACTTAACACACAGACCCTAGAGGTGTGCACCAGTGTGGGAACACCGGCGGAGCAAAGTTACCTCACCCACAGGAAGTGGGTGCACAGGGTCGAAGTTGAGTCGGGTTTCGTCACGCAGGCTCTTGGTGCTTGGAGCTGAAAGGGCTGCAGGCGGGGTGAAAGAGAAGTGTCCGGTGGAGTCCAAGGGTGGACTCAAGTTGTAGAGTACCTGAAAGCAGAGGGGACAGAGTCTGGGTCGCTCAGCAGTGACCAGGGTGGAACCAGGACGGAACCAGGCAATGTCGGGCGCAATCAGGTGGTCGTCGAGGAGCTTCTCTCCGCTGTCACGTGGGCTCTGGGGCATCTGCGATGTCCAGGAGCAGGTCACAATCTGTCCCACGCAGGCTCTCACCGTCGGTGCAGTCGGCTTCAGGTTTGGAGCAAACAAGCCTTGGTAAGAGCAATCCACGCAGGATCGGAAGATTGCTTCTCACTCGGACCAGGAAGGTCAGAGTCGGGGCTCCTTTTCAGGGGAGCTGTTGTGGATCTGGAGCAACCAGATTCACGAGTCTTCTTAGGTAGTTCGTCGGCACAGGGACCACAAGCCAGCTGGCAAGTGACCGGGCCAACGCGTTGAGCCAAATTGTGCCAAAGGGCCCCACGCAGCACTCGTCGAGTGTGGAGGGCTGAACTTCGGCTCAGGAGTAGCTCAGGGTGGGGACTTCTCAAACCCCAGTGTACAGCTTCGAAGGTCACTCGTGGGCTGCACGGTCAGCGTCTCGTGGTCACTTCAAGATGGCGTGCCCCACGCTTCCGGTCGCCTCCACGGGTCTCAGCTTTGCAGGGACTGTGGATCGGGCTGTTAGAAGCTGGGCAGGCTTGATCTCGTCGATCTCAGTCGCTCGAGTTCCAGCGGGAACTGCAACTAAGTAGACGTCGAGGGCTGGATGGTGCCTGCTGCTGCAGGGTGGTCACTCCTTGACCACAAGGGAGATTCTTCGGGCTTCCACGTTGAGATGGAGGGCGAAGGGTCCAGAATATCGTTTCAAATGTTTCTTCCAGGAAATCTGATGTGCATTGGCACTGCTCCCACTCTTATTCGAATCTGGTGGGCGTGATTACCTGCTAGGTCCCCTCCTATGGGTGGGACCCAGGAAGTGGGTGGATACACCCCCTTCCTTTGATCCAGGCCGCCCTGGCACGAGGGCTGGAGTGCCCCAGAACCGGTTTGGCCGGATTATGCAAGGGGCAGCCTTGTGCGCCCCAGGCAGTGTCTGGTTTCTTTCAAACCTCCCTGCTACAATACACTATCTCCTGTCTGGAGGGCGGTGACACCCTCCTGTGACAGGAAACCCTTTGTCCAGGACCCCCTTGACTGGGTTTCGGTCAGCTCCAGGGGTCCAGACATTTGTCTGTGGCAGAGGCATCCATTTTGTGGATCTTAAGGCCTTTGGAGAAATCAACCGCATTAAAGTGAAGTAACATGTCTTACCCCTCTAGAGGGGTGGAATGCCATCCCCGTCGCCAGAACTGGCGAGGGGATGGTATTCCAAAGCGTATGACACCTTACACGACATGTTTTGATAAAGCCAAACCAGAGTTGCTAAATAACCGCGAGGATTATAAGGCACTTAATAGTATATGGTATGGCATTATCCTGAAACAGCTTAGGGATTTGTTCCCGACGGCTGCAGACAGGCTCAGCTCATGCTAGAGCTCCATCTCACATAAAAACCATGCACCCAGCCTCCAGGATTGGTGAGGCCTGTCTATAGGAGTGGCTCACAGGTTTACATGTGTCCAGATATAGGTTTAGACATAGGTATACTATATCTAAGCAAGGGGTGTGTTCACCACCTTACCCCAGCTGAGTGATCAGCCAGTTGTGTCAATTTAAGAACCAGCCAGGGGTGGCAAAAGATATGCTGCAGCCCCTGGTAGGCCTTAGTGGCTCCTGTGCCCTGTGCACCTATAGTGCATTCTACAGGGGCTGACAAGGAGTCCATTTCCAATTGGTATGTGCCTATAGCACATGTGTCATTAATTTAGTGAGAGAACAGCAGGCTGGGGGTCTGATCAGCAGGCCCACAGCCTCAGTAGTCGAAAACCAGTGAAGCAAAAAGCAAAAATTTGGGGTGACCATAGGATAGCAGACCCTACTCTCCTACAGTCCCCAATTGTCGATCAAACTGAAACTGCTCTAGAACAGTATACAGATTTCAATAGAGGTTTCTTTTTCTTTATAGGACCTGTCCAGAATAGTAAGTCAATCCGTAGGTTAACCAGAACCCTTGAAGCAGTAGTGAATGAGACTACTTCTGCTCTAGGTAACTTAACCGAAGAGCAATCTGCTATGAGATTTGTCGTGCTCCAAAATCGTCTCGTTCTTGACGTCATACTGGCCGATAGAGGAGGAGCATGTAGAGTCATCGGATCTAGTTGCTGCATTTTCATTCCTAATAACGCGCCGTCTGTTTATTCAGCTATAACCAGACTTCATAAAAGTGCCCATCAGTTACACCAGAATCCAGGCTCCTGGACATGGTCCGGTTGGCTCTGGAGTATCATATCTGCCTGGGGATGGAAAGTATTGTCATTCCTAGGTATTGCAGTAATGATCATATTCAGTTGCTGCCTCTGTATACAATGTGGCCCTGCGATTTGCGGCATTTGTGCTACCTCTTGTATTCCTAGTCCTAAGTCCCGTTCCAGGACAATTCGAGACGAGCAAATGATGCTGTATGAAATGATAGATGGTATCATGAATATAGATGTTTCCTGATGGAAACGTAGGGCACAAGGAGGGAATGTGGAAAAGTAAATTTTGCCATGTTGTATGTGCCTACGTGTTCCCTATGTTATGTTATATGTGCATGATCGATATGCATGTATTCCCCTATGATCGATTAAAGACGCAATTATAGTTGTGTCCATCTCTAGTATGCCAGTTTCCAGTTTTCGTGAATACAACGAATATCGGGCCTATGTAAAGCTACGTTGCCACGTTTTACAGTGTGCACGTTAATTCATTGAATTATCCCCGTTTCTAGGCCTCAAAAGGGCCCGGACTTAGATTCAGCTCCTGTTTTCTGAACCCTCTCCAAGGAGCGATACAGCCCCCACCTGTATCCCTGACTCTTAGCTTACTTTCATGCCTCGCAGTGCCCGGCTCGGCCTGGCTCTGCCTCCCAGTCTGCCAAGAATATGTTATGTTTCTAGTTATCAGTCCAGCCCTCCTTCTCTGCATTCCTAAGCTACTGAATCGCATCAATAGTTTCCGTCATGGTCTAGCCTTTATGTCTCCATGTAAGAGAAATACTGTATTAATATTTATAGAATATTCCCCGCACACGCACTACATGTAGAATTATGCATGCACCAGTCTTAATGTCTGTTAGCCTTTACTCTGATAACTTTTGGATTCTATCAACATGTACTCTAAACACCAGATACTAGATATGCCTGGGTACATGTCGCTCTGACACTCCAGACTTTAGTCTCCTCTTCTAGCGCAGAAGTCATAGCCCCCCAGTTCTCCCTGGTAACACGTCATTGTCAGTTTGCGCGCACCACTAGGTTAGAGGTCCCAGCTGCTCAGGTAGCCCCCTCCATGTTTCCGCCCCGTTTATGACATATTCTGTTACGTTTACATCACATGTCTGTGTATACGCCCTGTACACGCCTTCTTGTTACCTCATTTTGCCCTTATCTTTCGCGACTGCTACAAACTCCGCCTACTGCTACGCCTACTGTATTGAATGCAATGTATTTTGTTTAACTATATATACTAATGTTCTGTTATTAAAAGTTATGCGCATCATTCCCAGATCCTGCCCCCGGCAGCTGTCGGGCCCTGCCATCCCATTCCCATGCAGGCTGTCCTGTTCCTGTCCTTTTATGCCTGATTAAAGCCTGTACACTCTAGCTACCTCGAATCTTGACTCTTATTTATTGAGCTATCTGTTTGTATGAGTATCCCGAAAAATAGAACCGGTAATTAATTATTTATTTACCACACCTTTAACAATAAACACCATAAAAAGGCAACGATTAGAACAGGCAGATACAAGGTGCCAGCATTCAAACATAAAAAAACACAAATCATTACTTCTAATTAATAGTTTTTTATCATCGTCATTTTGTTGTACATTATACATCATAAGTAACAAAAATGCTTCTCACACTTCTTTATTATAACATTTCAGCATACTGCAGACTTCTGCACAACACAGCTTAAAAACAAACACAAACTCAATATCTCTGCCTTAACACTTATTAGTTCCCAAAGGCAAGACCTATTGGCTATGCCAATGCTTGTTTTGTTTATTTCAGCAGGATTACTTTTGTCACTATTAAATTAGCTTCACACATTCCCTTTATTGCTGGATTTTGAGACCCTTCACCAGGGCTCAAGTGCTAAAAAAAGAAGTGGGGGGACTCATCCGAAAAAGAGGTGCTACAGAGTATGTGACTACGGGCCAGCGATGCAGTAACACTGGCAGTAAAAACTGCTTGCAGTTTGATACCAGTGTTGATTTATATCATCTTGTTTACATACTAATAGGTTAGTTCACAAAATGCTAATTTGGAGTAGGTCCCAATCCTGCCTACCTCATTAATATTTATGAGATTAGTTTCACATTGTGACGCACTCTGACTGGCCACAATCATGGGGCTGGTGGCCTGTGCAAGATTCTTCCTACTTGCTGAAATAAAGCTTGAATTCCGCGGACAGGAGATGTGCACGTGTACGGACAGGAGATGTGCACTCTGTACGCATGCACATCTCCTGTTCCCTCCCCCTGTCGGCTCCACGGAGCCAGCTTGTTCATTTTTGCAATTGTGCAACAATCTTGCTGTAGCATGGACTGAAACAAAAAAATATGTTTGCTCCATTTCATTATTACACAAAAAGCAAAACGATGCTAATGTATTTCACAAGCCAAGTGGAGTTTGCTACCACCAGCAGTAACTGTTCCAGCACGAAGTGTTCTGCACACCACAGACTTTCAGAAATGGGGGCCTAAGTTTTTAAAGGGAAGACTTCTTTACAAAACACGCACAGGTCAAACCTTCAAAGGGACAATACGATGAAGGGAATGATATTATTAATTCCAGTTTCTTGCCTTTGCTTAGACTGCATTCCAGGTCATTGTTTTTCACACACTATGCCATTCCAGACAGAGACCACACATATGCAAAGCAGTCTTGCCAAACACATGTTAGAGGCTAGAATGTTTGACAAAATAATATGTTCAATGAACCTGTCCAGAAGCGACTAAAGCAGAGAGAATATCTAAGATTTTATTTGGGGGCATTGGTGATTAAACTGGTCAGCAGATGTAACTGATCACCGGAAGTCAAGGATGTAAAAATATATTAATATATTTTTTGGGATTTTAGACATCTTGCCAACGGATATAATGGAATTCAATCCAAACTTTTGTAAAATATGTTCCTGTGTTGCATGGTCTAAGTCTTCCTCAAAAGCAAACATACAAGTTTATACTTTGCGAAGTCTAACGTCATTAAACCTGCAAGCTTTAATGACATAAGGAAAGATGGAAGCTTCCTCTTCAGGCAGAGAGACTGTGAAACACAGGGACAGTACTGCACACGTGGGATTTCGGATAAGGGGTAGGGAAAGGGTTGCATGATACTCCCTCCATCAGAACTCCTCACCTGATTGAATAAGACATTATTTGTGAACGAGTCAATTAACGCAATCAATTGTAATATTTTATAAACTTGCACTGTGTATGTATAATTTGCTTTTGAATGTCTGTGGTTGAAGTCTTAGAAAAAAACAGTGTTCAAGTTTGTCACTTTATCAGCTGAGGGCACAGCTACGCAGTCCCCGTCTTTTGTGATATAGACATATTAATACAAAATAATAAGGAACGCGTAATGTTTCACACAGTCGTGTTGTGTTTTAGTCTTAGCGATCCTCGCTCAAAAGGGTATGTGGTAATCTGGATGAGAAGGCTGACTTCAAAGAAGTTGTTTTATTATTCAAAGATGCTCCTGGCAAGTACTGTTCTCGAAGATCTTAAAATTGGTCTGGCCAAAGGTTTCAGCTCACTTGACTCCACGAGAAGGCAAGTACTTGGGGTCTCATTTATAAGGCTATGCCTCACTTTTACGCCACCGATGCGTCACTTTTTGTGACGCACCAGTGGCATAAAAAATGCGCCTTGTTGAGTCATATTTACAAAGAGACGCATCTAGGTAGAATCGTCTCTTTGTAAACCCCTGCGCCACATTATACCTGCGCCAGGTATATGTATGCAAGGGTGGTGTATTGACGCAAGGAAGGGTCGTAAAAGTGACGCAGTGAAATTATGAGATTTCACTGCGTCACTTTTAGGACACCGTTGCGTCAAATTCTTGAGCCTGCCTCACAGCAGGCGTAAGACTGACGCAGGCCCTTTCACATGGGGTTTGCCCCATGTGAAAGGACGCATTGCTGGAGTTGCGTCACTTTTGTGACACACTCTAGCAATGCTTCACTTTTGCGCTTACAGATACGTCAGAAATACTGACGTATCTGTAACTCCTTGCGACATGATGCATCATACATTAAATATGACGCATCAGGAATGTCGCAAGGAGTGCGCACTGAAAAGTGACGCATCGCTGCTTTCACGCAGCGTTGCGTCATTTCTCATAAATGAGGCCCCTGCAATGGAACTCAGAATGTACGCAAGACAACAGCAGTATTTCATAGACCCTAAACCTTATCTGCAGATGAACGGGACCCCTCACTGAGTGGTACTGTTCATCTGCAGATAAGGTTTAGGGTCTATGCAACATCCATTGGGCTCACGGGGCTTCAGCCCCCCCCGTCGTGTCTGTCAGCCCGGGCAGAGACAGCTTCGGGGGCTGGTGACCATCTCGTTGCAGCCGCACCCGAGGACTTAACAGGTCTTTAAAAGACCATTTACTTGTAAATGAGGCTTTTGTTGTGTTTTCGCCCCTTCTTTCAGTCACTCTGTCTATGGTTGGAAGAATTAGCCCCCCCCCTGAAATGTAGCTCTAGTTGCCTGCCTGCCGCTCAGTATCAAGAATATAATTAGGGCTCCTGGTTTATGGTTTTGATATTTTTTAAAGGTAGTAAAAACGAGGTTTGACCAATCCGAGAAAAAAAAGGTGTTTTTTTCCCTGGGCCCCTCCCCCAAACGAAAACACATTGACCTGAAGCCTAAGTGTATTCTGAGTCATAAAAAGTTTATTAGATGAAAAAATATTGTACGGGCACTTTTTTGCACAAAAAGTCACTTTTTGGCACTTTTTTGAGAGAAATAAAATAGTTCGCAGATTTTTTTTAAATCGACCGAATTAAAAAAAAAATGCTCTTGTTGGATGGCTTTGGACATAAGGCCGCAGTCCAGGGATGACTTCTGGCCTCCTGGGATGACTTTTTGAAGTTTTGGGGTTTAAGGGGGCATAGTCACTTCTTCCATCCAGGCTACGTTGCTCAAAATCGGGTACGATGTCAGGTTCTTCCCTTGGCTGGAAGCTGAAAAAACAACTTCAGATAATATCAAAGGTAGATAGATCAAATGAAAGCATCAGATCTGAGCTTTCTAACAAGTATATTTAGGTCATGGGTACTCACGAAGTGACTGTGATATCCATTCTGAGCTATTTGTTAAATTAGCAAATCTTGTCAAAAAAACTTTTTTTGACGATTTTTGCTAATTTTCGGTATCAACCCTCATGACTGTTTTCGGGTCCCTGTAGCCACCAGGACCCCATAATATATCTCAGATGATATAACAAGAGTGGCTAGGGCTCATTTCCAGCCTCCAGGTACATGTCTGACTCCTATTTGTGACATTTCGAGGTGTTTGGGGTCAAACTCATTTTTTCCATTATAGGCCATATAGCTCAGAGTCACATCACATTGAGCTCAGAGTCACATCAAATTTCTAGTTCTGGACCTAAGGACCCCTTAGTATACCTCAGATGACATACCAGGAGTGTCTAAGACCCATTTCTGGCCTCCAGGGATGACTTTTTGAAGTTTTGGGGTTTAAGGGGGCAAAGTCACTTCTTCCATCCAGCCTAAGGTGCTCAAAATCGGGTACAATGTCAGGTTTTTCCCATGGCTGGAAGCTGAAAAAAAAACTTCAGATAATAGCAAAGGTAGATAGATCAAATGAAAGCATCAGATCTGAGCTTTCTAACAAGTATATTTAGGTCCTGGGTACTCACAAAGTGACTGTGATATCCATTCTGAGCTATTTGGAAAATTAGCAAATCTTGTCAAAAAAACTTTTTTTGACGATTTTTGCTAATTTTCGGTATCAACCCTCATGACTGTTTTCAGGTCCCTGTAGCCACCAGGACCCCATAATATATCTCAGATTATATAACAAGAGTGGCTAGGGCTCATTTCCAGCCTCCAGGTACATGTCTGACTCCTATTTGTGACATTTTGAGGTGTTTGGTGTCAAATTCATTTTTTTCCATTATAGCTCCTAGATATCAGAGTCACATCAGATTTCTAGTTCTGGACCCAAGAAGACCATAGTATACCTCAGATGACATACCAAGAGTGTCTAAGACCCATTTCTGGCCTCCAGGGGTGACTTTTTGAAGTTTTTGGGTTTAAGGGGGCAAAGTGACTTTTTCCACCCAGCCCAATGTTCTCAAAATCGGGTACGATATCAGGTGTTTCCCTTGGTTGGTAGCGGAAAAAAAACTTTATATAATATCAAAGTTATATATATCACATGAAAGCATCAGAGCTGACCTTTCTAACAAGTGTATT
The DNA here is from genome assembly GCF_964261635.1 of Lissotriton helveticus. Lineage (NCBI taxonomy): Eukaryota > Metazoa > Chordata > Amphibia > Caudata > Salamandridae > Lissotriton > Lissotriton helveticus. Next base: position 698,247 of record NW_027611721.1, on the reverse strand, counting down.
CATATCTTGCGCACTCAAACAGTGTCTCTGATATCCATTCTGAGCTATTTGGAAAATTAGCAAATCTTGTCAAAAAAATTTTTGGGACGATTTTTGCTAATTTTCAGTATCAACCCACCTGACTGTTTTTGGGTCCCTGTGGCCACCAGGACCCTATATTATATCTCAGGTGATATAGCAAGAGTGTCTAGGGCTCATTTCCAGCCTCCAGGTACATGTCTGAGTCCTATTTCAGACATTTTGAGGTGTTTGGTGTCAAATTCATTTTTTCCATTATAGGCCCTAGATATCAGAGTCACATCACATTTCTAGTTCTGGACCCAAGAACACCATAGTATACCTCAGATGACATACCAAGAGTGTCTAAGACCCGTTTCTGGCCTCCAGGGGTGACTTTTTGAAGTTTTTGGGTTTAAGGGGGCAAAGTCACTTTTTCCACCCGAGGTCGTGGAACTCGGAGCTGGGTAAAAGTTTAGCTTGAGTGCCCTCCCCATGGAGGTCAAAAATGTTATTGCATCAAAATCATTTAAAAACTATATAGGTGTAATTGTAGTGCCCTGAATGCTATATGGCTGCATTTGCACCGTTCTAGGTATTTACAAAATGAATTTCTAACACTTTTGAAGTCTCCATGAAGTGAAAAATGACTAAGTCCAAAAACTTCACTGGTGCATCAAAGTGGTCAAAAAAGGTCAACATTGGGTTAAAATTAACAAAACATAGTGCTGCAGTGGTCCAATAGCAGGCTAAAGACATAATGAATGACACAGAATGAACAGTTTTACTAAACACTTTGAAAATTCGATTTTCAATTTCAGGGGGACAAGGTCATGGAACTCCGAGCTGGGTAAAAGTTCAGCTTAAGGGCCCTCCCCATGGAGGTCAAAAATGTTATTACATCAAAATCTTTTAAAAACTATATAGGTGTAATTGCAGTCTCCTGAATGCTATGTAACTGCATTTGCACTGTTCTGTGTGCCTCCAAAATGAATTTCTAACACTTTTGAAGTCCCCATGAAGTGAAAAATGATGAAGTACAAAGACATCATTGGTGCATGAAAGTGTTTAAAAACGGTCACAAATGCATAAAAATGAAAAAAACAAAGTGCTACACTGGCCCAATAGCAAGCTAAACACACAATGAATGACCCAGAATGAATATATTTACAAATTACTTGGAAAATGCTATTTTAAATTTCAGGGGGACGAGGTCACAGAAGTCATGGAACTCCGAGCGTGGTAAAAGTTCAAACTTTCCACCCCTCATGGAGGTCAAAATGTTTAATTCATCAAAATCATTTAAAAAACATATAGGTGTGATTGGAGTGTCCTGATTGCTATATAGGTGCATTTGCACTGTCCTGTGTGCCTCCAAAGTGACTTTTTAACACTTTTGAAATCTCCATGAAGCAAAAAGTGACTAAGTCCAAAGACCATTTGGAGCATCAAAGTGTTCAAAAACGGTCAAAAATGCATAAAAACGAAAAAAAAACAAGTGCTACAGTGGCCCAATAGCATGCTAAACACACAATGAATGACACAGAATGAATAGTTGTACACATTACTTTGAAAATGCAATTTTAAATTTCAGGGGGACAAGGTCACGAAAGTCATGGAACTCCGAGCGGGGTAAAAGTTCAACCTTTCCCCCCTTATGGAGGTCAAAATTTTAATACATCAAAATCATTTAAAAACTATATAGGTGTGATGGCAGTGTCTTGGATACATCCCACATGAATTTTAAACACATTAGGAGCATCTCTGATCAAAATAACCATAAAAATCCCAAAGCTGCATCAGTGCTTCAAAGTGCTCCAAAACGGTCAAAAATGGACGAAAATGAAAAATATTCTCCATATCTGAGTTTTTATAACATTCCTTAGATAATGTATATCTTGAATTAGTTTTAAATCCTTTTATTAAAAAGTTTCTTTTCTATGCTGCACTGGTGCAACGCCTCAAGTCTGAGAAGCTGCACCAGTGCAGCCGAAGCAGCACTGGTGCAGCCGAAGCAGACCTTTGACCAATCCCAGAAAAAAAGGTGTTTTTTTCCCTGGGCCCCTCCCCCAAACGAAAACACATTGACCTGAAGCCTAAGTGTATTCTGAGTCATAAAAAGTTTATTAGATGAAAAAATATTGTACGGGCACTTTTTTGCACAAAAAGTCACTTTTTGGCACTTTTTTGAGAGAAATAAAATAGTTCGCAGATTTTTTTTAAATCGACCGAATAAAAAAAAAATGCTCTTGTTGGATGGCTTTGGACATAAGGCCGCATAAACAAAAGGAATTTTTCAAATATCTGTTTTTCTCACTTTTTTATTGCTGTTTGAAATTTCTGACTTCACTTTTTGCATCATTGGTGATGCATGTGTTTAACATTGAGCTTGGGAAAATTGAAAAAAAATAGACTTTGGGGATTGTTTACTAGGGCAAGTGATACATCAAATTAAGACTCATATTAAACTGAACCTCAAGCTGAAAAAAAAAACAAAATAGCATTTACGATCACTTTTTTATAAGCGACTTTAACAATTGTTTTTTTAGCTGTATTAAAAAACAAGGTAACGCCGTAAATTTTAGAAAAGAGATTTTTTCAAAGTAAAACATAGGTGTGACCTGCCTTCACATTAGGCTTCATAAACAAAAGAAAAAACATCTCTATGTGTTATATTCACTTTTTAATAACACATTTTCGTTTTAGGCACAAGCAAAAAGCAGCATTGGTGATGCATGTGTTTTTCAATGGGGTTTTTTAAAGTCTACCAAAATACGGTTTACCAATACATTTTCATTATTTTTTCTTTGGTATCTCATTATGCACATGTTAATAAACAGGTTCATGCATTATTAGCTAAATAGCATAAAAACACACTGAATTATTAACAATAATCTTTGAGATTTGGGTGACCAGATGGCCGGAAATCGAAAATCGCCTCGTATGGATTCAACTTCCATTTCGTGCACTTTCTATGTGGGCCACATGCATAAGAATTGGTACAATAATGCATACGAATCTTAGCTAGAATCTGCAATTGAAATTAAGTCTTTAACTTATATGCTTCAAGAATTATAGGGCACATTCTGCTATGTATAATATCCTATCCATTTCAATGGGACGACCAGATGGCCGCAAATTGAAAATCGCGTCGTATGGATTCATATTGCGTTGTATGTACCTTACGTGTAAGCCACATGCATTTAAAATGACACAATGTAGTAGGGTATGCTATAGAATGTGTTGCAGTAGGAAATCAAGCTCTATCTAGTATGGATCATGACTGATGACACAATATACGTGACTCATTTTGCAAAAAATGGAGGCAAATTTTATAAAACATGCGTTTAATCACTGAATGATTCTCACCACTTCTAAGCATGGCACAGGCATGACAATGACCACAGGGCAGTGGCATGATGGTAACTGTATGCTGCACTCAGAATTATGGATACAGATTGTATGGTTTTAGAATTATGGGCCACAACGTAAGGCATATTTTTTCACACATGTGACGTTATTGAAAAACATCATACATTCAACTTCACATTTTGTAGCCAAAAGCATAAAGTGTTCTTCAACACACATGAAAGTGAAAAATAAAAACTTTTCCTGAAGATTACACTTGATTTGTACCTTGTCCCTATAAGCCACAAATATGAGAGTTACCACTATAAAGTGTAGATGTCTTAGCTACATACTGTGATTGAAATTAGGTCAGTACCTCATATGGTTCAAGATTTATAGTGCACCACATACTATGTAATATATCCTATCCATTTCAATGGGTGACCAGATGGCCGCAAATTAAAAATCGCCTCGTATGGATTCAAATTGCTTTGTATGCACCTTGTGTGTGAGCCACATGCATATAAAAATGGCACACTGTAGTAGGCTATGTTATAGAATGTGTTGCAGTTGGAAATCAAGCTCTATCTAATATGGATCTTGACTGATGACATAACATACGTGACACATTTTGCAAAAGCTGGAGGAATTTTTTAAAAAATATGTGTTTAATCGCTGAAAGATTCACACCACTTTGAAGCTTTCCACATGCATGAAAATGAACACAGGACAGTGGCATCATGTTAGCTTAATGCTGCACTTCCAATTATGGATCCAGATTGTATGGTTTTAGAAGTATGGGACAAAATGTAAGGCATACTTTTTCGTACATGCGACGGTATTGAAAAACGTCATACATTCAACCTCAAATTTTGACAACTTTACAATACGCCACACACATAATAATTCACATGGGTAAGATGCACATCACTAGGAACAAAGTGCTGTTTAAATTATGTCTCTATAATGTACAGACTATGAATTATAGCCAAAAGTATAAAGTGTTCTACAACACACATGAAAGTGAAAAATAAAAACTTACCTGAAGGTTACACTTGATTTGTACCTTGTCCCTATAAGCCACAACCATGAGAGTTACCACTATGAATTGTAAATGTCTTAGCTACATACTGCAATTGAAATTAAGTCAGTACATCATATGCTTCAAGAAATAGAGTGCACTACATCCTCTGTAGTATATCCTATCCATTTCAAAGGGTGACCAGATGGCCGCAAATTAAAAATTGCCTCGTATGGATTCAAATTGCTTTGTATGACTGTTTTCAGGTCCCTGTAGCCACCAGGACCCCATAATATATCTCAGATGATATAACAAAAGTGGCTAGGGCTCATTTCCAGCCTCCAGGTACATGTCTGACTCCTATTTGTGACATTTCGAGGTGTTTGGGATCAAACTCATTTTTCCCAATATAGGCCATAGAGCTCAGAGTCACATCACATTGAGCTGAGAGTCACATCAAATTTCTAGTTCTGGACCTAAGGACCCCTTAGTATACCTCAGATGACATACCAGGAGTGTCTAAGACCCATTTCTGGCCTCCAGGGATGACCTTTTGAAGTTTTGGGGTTTAAGGGGGCATAGTCACTTCTTCCATCCAGGCTACGTTGCTCAAAATCGGGTACGATGTCAGGTTCTTCCCTTGGCTGGAAGCTGAAAAAAAACCTTCAGATAATAGCAAAGGTAGATAGATCAAAGGAAAGCATCAGATCTGAGCTTTCTAACAAGTATATTTAGGTCATGGGTACTCACAAAGTGACTGTGATATCCATTCTGAGCTATTTGGAAAATTAGCAAATCTTGTCAAAAAAACTTTTTTTGACGATTTTTGCTAATTTTCGGTATCAACCCTCATGACTGTTTTCGGGTCCCTGTAGCCACCAGGACCCCATAATATATCTCAGATGATATAACAAGAGTGGCTAGGGCTCATTTCCAGCCTCCAGGTACATGTCTGACTCCTATTTGTGACATTTCGAGGTGTTTGGGGTCAAACTCATTTTTTCCATTATAGGCCATATAGCTCAGAGTCACATCACATTGAGCTCAATTTCACATCAAATTTCTAGTTCTGGACCTAAGGACCCCTTAGTATACCTCAGATGACATACCAGGAGTGTCTAAGACCCATTTCTGGCCTCCAGGGATGACTTTTTGAAGTTTTGGGGTTTAAGGGGGCAAAGTCACTTCTTCCATCCAGCCTAAGGTGCTCAAAATCGGGTACAATGTCAGGTTTTTCCCATGGCTGGAAGCTGAAAAAAAAACTTCAGATAATAGCAAAGGTAGATAGATCAAATGAAAGCATCAGATCTGAGCTTTCTAACAAGTATATTTAGGTCCTGGGTACTCACAAAGTGACTGTGATATCCATTCTGAGCTATTTGGAAAATTAGCAAATCTTGTCCAAAAAACTTTTTTTGACGATTTTTGCTAATTTTCGGTATCAACCCTCATGACTGTTTTCAGGTCCCTGTAGCCACCAGGACCCCATAATATATCTCAGATTATATAACAAGAGTGGCTAGGGCTCATTTCCAGCCTCCAGGTACATGTCTGACTCCTATTTGTGACATTTTGAGGTGTTTGGTGTCAAATTCATTTTTTTCCATTATTGCTCCTAGATATCAGAGTCACATCAGATTTCTAGTTCTGGACCCAAGAAGACCATAGTATACCTCAGATGACATACCAAGAGTGTCTAAGACCCATTTCTGGCCTCCAGGGGTGACCTTTTGAAGTTTTTGGGTTTAAGGGGGCAAAGTGACTTTTTCCACCCAGCCCAATGTTCTCAAAATCGGGTACGATATCAGGTGTTTCCCTTGGTTGGTAGCGGAAAAAAAACTTTATATAATATCAAAGTTATATATATCACATGAAAGCATCAGAGCTGACCTTTCTGACAAGTGTATTCATATCTTGCGCACTCAGACAGTGTCTCTGATATCCATTCTGAGCTATTTGGAAAATTAGCAAATCTTGTCAAAAAATATTTTGGGACGATTTTTGCTAATTTTCAGTATCAACCCACCTGACTGTTTTTGGGTCCCTGTGGCCACCAGGACCCTATATTATATCTCAGGTGATATAGCAAGAGTGTCTAGGGCTCATTTCCAGCCTCCAGGTACATGTCTGAGTCCTATTTCAGACATTTTGAGGTGTTTGGTGTCAAATTCATTTTTTCCATTATAGGCCCTAGATATCAGAGTCACATCACATTTCTAGTTCTGGACCCAAGAACACCATAGTATACCTCAGATGACATACCAAGAGTGTCTAAGACCCATTTCTGGCCTCCAGGGGTGACTTTTTGAAGTTTTTGGGTTTAAGGGGGCAAAGTCACTTTTTCCACCCGAGGTCGTGGAACTCGGAGCTAGGTAAAAGTTTAGCTTGAGTGCCCTCCCCATGGAGGTCAAAAATGTTATTGCATCAAAATCATTTAAAAACTATATAGGTGTAATTGTTGTGCCCTGAATGCTATATGGCTGCATTTGCACCGTTCTAGGTATTTACAAAATGAATTTCTAACACTTTTGAAGTCACCATAAAGTGAAAAATGACTAAGTCCAAAAACTTCACTGGTGCATCAAAGTGGTCAAAAAAGGTCAACATTGGGTTAAAATTAACAAAACATAGTGCTGCAGTGGTCCAATAGCAGGCTAAAGACATAATGAATGACACAGAATGAACAGTTTTACTAAACACTTTGAAAATTCGATTTTCAATTTCAGGGGGACAAGGTCATGGAACTCCGAGCTGGGTAAAAGTTCAGCTTAAGGGCCCTCCCCATGGAGGTCAAAAATGTTATTACATCAAAATCTTTTAAAAACTATATAGGTGTAATTGCAGTCTCCTGAATGCTATGTAACTGCATTTGCACTGTTCTGTGTGCCTCCAAAATGAATTTCTAACACTTTTGAAATCTCCATGAAGCAAAAAGTCCAAAGACCATTTGGAGCATCAAAGTGTTCAAAAACGGTCAAAAATGCATAAAAACGAAAAAAAACAAGTGCTACAGTGGCCCAATAGCATGCTAAACACACAATGAATGACACAGAATGAATAGTTGTACACATTACTTTGAAAATGCAATTTTAAATTTCAGGGGGACAAGGTCACGAAAGTCATGGAACTCCGAGCGGGGTAAAAGTTCAACCTTTCCCCCCTTATGGAGGTCAAAATTTTAATACATCAAAATCATTTAAAAACTATATAGGTGTGATGGCAGTGTCTTGGATACATCCCACATGAATTTTAAACACATTAGGAGCATCTCTGATCAAAATAACCATAAAAATCCCAAAGCTGCATCAGTGCTTCAAAGTGCTCCAAAACGGTCAAAAATGGACGAAAAGGAAAAATATTCTCCATATCTGAGTTTTTATAACATTCCTTAGATAATGTATATCTTGAATTAGTTTTAAATCCTTTTATTAAAAAGTTTCTTTTCTATGCTGCACTGGTGCAACGCCTCAAGTCTGAGAAGCTGCACCAGTGCAGCCGAAGCAGCACTGGTGCAGCCGAAGCCCGAGGGCCATTCCCGACTTCAGCATTGCTTGTCCTGACTGCTCCCAGCGATTCCCTAGGCCCTAGGTGTGAGAAGTTGGCCTGGTAGGGGAGGTTTCCAATTCTGGAACCACCTACTACCTGACCAAACAATCCCCTTATGGTGTCTGGTTGTAAGTCAACCTTATTAGACAAGCTATCCTAGGGGTAGCATGGACTAAGCAGCCTAAAGGCTTAACTTAAGAGGTCGTGTTAAGCGAGCTGTTTTACCACATACAATCCTGTAATACCAAATGAAAGGACACCACACAAGTATATATTATAAAAATATATGTGTTTATTACTAAAAACAATCCCCAGTATTCTTTATGAATAAAGGGGCACAAGCGTTAAATCAAAAGCACTGTTTAAACATACAAGTTGCACAATTATGGATGAGGGCGGGGGGCCACTCAAACCATATACTAAACAAGTGGTATAAGAGAGGCCACTCGAACAGTGGTTAGGCCTAGGGCCTAGGGAATCGCTGGGAGCAGTCAGGACAAGCAATGCTGAAGTCGGGAATGGCCCTCGGGATTCGGGAGATGTGCGGAAAGCGCACGCATGCACCAATGTTAACCAATGGTGCGTAAAAGTCAAATAGTTAAAGTTTAAGGACACTTCCGCTGAACCTAGAGGAACAAAACTTAACACACAGACCCTAGAGGTGTGCACCAGTGTGGGAACACCGGCGGAGCAAAGTTACCTCACCCACAGGAAGTGGGTGCACAGGGTCGAAGTGGCGTCGGGTTTTGACACGCAGGCTCTTGGTGCTTGAAGCTGAAAGGGCTGCAGGCAGGGTGAAGACGAAGTGTCCGGTGGAGTCCAAGGGTGGACTCAAGTTGTAGAGTACCTGAAAGCAGAGGGGACAGAGTCTGGGTCACTCAGCAGTGACCAGGGTGGAACCAGGACGGAACCAGGCAATGTCGGGCGCAATCAGGTGGTCGTCGAGGCGCTTCTCTTCGCTGTCACGTGGGCTCTGGGGCATCTGCGACGTCCAGGAGCAGGTCACGATCTGTCCCACGCAGGCTCTCACCGTCGGTGCAGTCGGCTTCCGGTTTGGAGCAAACAAGCCTTGGTAAGAGCAATCCACGCGGGATTGGAAGATGGCGTCTCACTCGGACCAGGAAGGTCAGAGTCGGGGCTCCCTTTCAGGGGAGCTGATGTGGATCTGGAGCAACCAGAATCACGAGTCTTCTTTTGTAGTTCGTCGGCACAGGGACCACAAGCCAGCTGGCAAGTGACCGGGCCAACGCGTTGAGCCAAATCGTGCCAAAGGGCCCCACGCAGCACTCGTCGAGTGTGGAGGGCTGAACTTCGGCTCAGGAGTAGCTCAGGGTGGGGGCTTCTCAAACCCCGGTGTACAGCTTCGAGGGTCACTCGTGGGCTGCACGGTCAGCGTCTCGTGGTCACTTCAAGATGGCGTGCCCCACGCTTCCGGTCGCCTCCACGGGTCTCAGCTTTGCAGGGACTGTGGATCGGGCTGTTAGAAGCTGGGCAGGCTTGATCTCGTCGATCTCAGTCGCTCGAGTTCCGGCGGGAACTGCAACTAAGTAGACGTCGAGGGCTGGATGGTGCCTGCTGCTGCAGGGTGGTCACTCCTTGACCACAAGGGAGATTCTTCGGGCTTCCACGTTGAGATGGAGGGCGAAGGGTCCAGAATATCGTTTCAAATGTTTCTTCCAGGAAATCTGATGTGCATTGGCACTGCTCCCACTCTTATTCGAATCTGGTGGGCGTGATTACCTGCTAGGTCCCCTCCTATGGGTGGGACCCAGGAAGTGGGTGGATACACCCCCTTCCTTTGATCCAGGCCGCCCTGGCACGAGGGCTGGAGTGCCCCAGAACCGGTTTGGCCGGATTATGCAAGGGGCAGCCTTGTGCGCCCCAGGCAGTGTCTGGTTTCTTTCAAACCTCCCTGCTACAATACACTATCTCCTGTCTGGAGGGCGGTGACACCCTCCTGTGACAGGAAACCCTTTGTCCAGGACCCCCTTGACTGGGTTTCGGTCAGCTCCAGGGGTCCAGACATTTGTCTGTGGCAGAGGCATCCATTTTGTGGATCTTAAGGCCTTTGGAGAAATCAACCGCATTAAAGTGAAGTAACATGTCTTACCCCTCTAGAGGGGTGGAATGCCATCCCCGTCGCCAGAACTGGCGAGGGGATGGTATTCCAAAGCGTATGACACCTTACACGACATGTTTTGATAAAGCCAAACCAGAGTTGCTAAATAACCGCGAGGATTATAAGGCACTTAATAGTATATGGTATGGCATTATCCTGAAACAGCTTAGGGATTTGTTCCCGACGGCTGCAGACAGGCTCAGCTCATGCTAGAGCTCCATCTCACATAAAAACCATGCACCCAGCCTCCAGGATTGGTGAGGCCTGTCTATAGGAGTGGCTCACAGGTTTACATGTGTCCAGATATAGGTTTAGACATAGGTATACTATATCTAAGCAAGGGGTGTGTACACCACCTTACCCCAGCTGAGTGATCAGCCAGTTGTGTCAATTTAAGAACCAGCCAGGGGTGGCAAAAGATATGCTGCAGCCCCTGGTAGGCCTTAGTGGCTCCTGTGCCCTGTGCACCTATAGTGCATTCTACAGGGGCTGACAAGGAGTCCATTTCCAATTGGTATGTGCCTATAGCACATGTGTCATTAATTTAGTGAGAGAACAGCAGGCTGGGGGTCTGATCAGCAGGCCCACAGCCTCAGTAGTCGAAAACCAGTGAAGCAAAAAGCAAAAATTTGGGGTGACCATAGGATAGCAGACCCTACTCTCCTACACAACCCCCCCCCCAAACGCAGGGACATTAAACTAACCTTGACCAGATAAGTCTTCATGTTCTAAGTGGAAGTACCTGGAGAGACCATCTGCATTACCATGGTCAGTCCCTGGGCGGTGCTCCACTGTAAAGTCCATCCCCTGTAGGGAAATGGACCACCTGAGCAGTTTGGGATTTTCACCCTTCATCTGATTAAGCCATAAGAGGGGCTTATGGTCTGTTTGCACCAGGAAGTGAGTTCCAAACAAGTAGGACCTCAACTTCTTTAATGCCCAAACCACAGCAAAGGCCTCCCTCTCAATGGCTGACCAACGTTTTTCTCTTGGGGTTAGCCTCCTGCTAATGAAAGCAATTGGCTGGTCTTGACCATCTTGATTAAGTTGTGAGAGTACAGCTCCCACCCCCAACTCAGAAGCATCTGTCTGAACAATGAACTGTTTGGAGTAGTCAGGACTCTTTAGGATAGGTGCAGAGCACATGGCCTTCTTCAGGTCTTCAAATGCCTTCTGACAGCTAACTGTCCACTGAACCTTTTTTGGCATCTTCTTGGATGTCAAGTCATTTAATGGTGTCACTATAGACCCATAGTTTTTCACAAACTTTCTGTAATACCCAGTCAGGCCCAAGAAGGCTCTGACTTGTGTCTGGGTAACTGGAGGAGCCCAGTCCTGTATGGCCTGGATTTTGCTTTCCAGTGGCTGAACCTGGCCTCCACCTACTAGGTGGCCCAGGTATACAACCTTACTCTGCCCTATCTGGCACTTTGTGGCCTTGATAGTTAGGCCTGCCTTTTGCAGGGCCTCCAAAACTTTCTTCAGGTGGATCAGGTGATCCTCCCAGGTGGAGCTAAAGACAGCAATATCATCCAGATAAGCTGCACAAAAGTCATCCAACCCAGTAAGGACTTGGTTCACCAACCTTTGGAAAGTGGCAGGTGCATTCTTCAAACCAAAGGGCATTACCACAAACTGATAATGTCCACTAGGGGTAGAGAATGCTGTTTTGGCTTTTGACTCCTCAGCTAGTCTGATTTGCCAGTAGCCAGCTGTCAGATCAAATGTGCTCAGAAACTTGGCAGAAGCCAATCTGTCAATGAGCTCATCTGCTCTTGGAATGGGGTGAGCATCTGTCCTAGTGACAGCATTGAGACCCCTGTAATCCACGCAAAACCTCATTTCTCTCTTACCATCTTGGGTATGAGGTTTTGGCACCAGGACTACTGGGCTGGCCCATGGGCTCTCTGATGGCTCAATCACTCCAAGCTCCAACATCTTTTGCACCTCAGCCTTGATGCAATCCCTGACATGATCAGGTTGCCTGTAGATCTTATTCTTGACAGGCAGACTGTCACCAGTGTCCACAACATGGGTACACCAGTCAGTTTGGCTGGGTGTGAGTGAAAACATTTGCCTGTGAGCCTGCAAAACTTGTCTGCAGTCCCTCTGTTGCTGGTCAGTGAGGCTGCCTGCCAAGGCTACTCCATCAACTGAACCATCATCAGGGTTCTGGGAAAGCAGGTCTGGGAGAGGGTCACTCTCTTCCTCCTGTTCCCCATCTGTGGCCATGAGCAAGCTCATGTCCTCCCTGTCTACAAATGCTTTCAAGCGATTCACATGGATTACCCTGTGAGGGCTCCTGGGTGTTCCAAAGTCTACCAAGTAGGTGACTTCCCCTTTCTTCTCAATAATAGGATAGGGTCCACTCCATTTGTCTTGGAGTGCTGCTGGAGCCACTGGCTCCAGTACCCATACCTTCTGTCCTGGTTGGAACTCTACCAGTACAGCCTTTTGGTCATGCCAAGCTTTCTGCAATTCTTGGCTGGCCTCCAGGTTTTTGGATGCTCTTTCCATGTACTCAGCCATCCTGGAGCGGAGACCAAGTACATAGTCCACTATGTCTAGTTTGGGCTTTTTGAGAGGTAACTCCCATCCTTCCTTCACCAAACACAATGGACCTCTCACAGGGTGGCCAAACAAAAGTTCAAAAGGGCTGTAGCCAACCCCCTTCTGTGGGACCTCTCTGTAAGCAAAGAGCAGGCAGGGTAAAAGAATGTCCCATTTCCGCCTGAGCTTCTCTGGTAATCCTTTTATCATGCCTTTAAGGGTCTTGTTAAATCTCTCCACAAGCCCATTGCATTGTGGATGATATGGGGTGGTAAACTTATAGTTTACTCCACATTCCTTCCACATTGCTTTTAGATAGCTGGACATAAAATTTGTCCCTCTATCTGATAGTACCTCCTTAGGAAAGCCCACTCTTGAGAAAACTGCAATGAGGGCTTTTGCCACCACAGGGGCTGTGGTGGTCCTTAGGGGAATAGCCTCTGGGTACCTGGTGGCATGATCCACTACCACCAGTATGAATCTGTTCCCAGATGCTGTTTGGGGGTCCATTGGACCCACAATATCAATTCCAACTCTCTCAAAGGGGACCCCCACCACAGGTAGTGGTATTAGGGGGGCCTTTGTTGTGCCACCTGACTTACCACTGGCTTGGCAAGTGACACAGGAGCGACAAAACTCCTTGACATCCTCTGACATGTGAGGCCAGTGAAAGTGTGGAACAAGCCTGTCCCACGTCTTGTTCTGGCCTAAGTGTCCTGCAAGGGGAATATCATGGGCCAAGGTAAGGAGGAATCCCCTAAACTGCAGAGGTATCACCAACCTCCTGGTCATGCCAGGCTTGGGGGCTCTAGCCTCTGAGTAAAGGAGTCCCTCATCCCAATACACAGTATGGGTACCTTGGGCATCCCCAGCAGCCTCAGCAGCAGCCTGCTGTCTGAGGGGTTCAAGGGAAGGGCAATCTAATTGAGCCTGCCTCAGGTCTGCCCTTGAGGGTCCCCCTGTCCCCAGAAACTCAACCTGGTCAGGTTCAAGCTCCTCAGAGACAGTCTCCTCTTGGACTGCAGAATCAGTTTCCTCTGAAACCTGATCCTCAACCTGGGGCAAGGTGGAAGGCGAGGCCTTTCCTCTCTTGCTCCTTCTCTTGGGTTGTGGCTGGTCTATTGTCTCAAGATCCACCACTGGTTCAGGAAGGCACTTCTTAGCCTGAGCCCTTGTCATGGCAAGGACATGCTCTGAAATCCCTAGCATTTCTGCATGAGTCCTGTACTCCACTTCTGACCATGCTGAGCTTTCAAGGTCATTGCCTAACAGACAGTCTACTGGTAGGTCTGCACTCACCACAACTTTCTTTAGGCCATCAACCCCTCCCCAGGAGAAGTTCACAACTGCCACACTATGGGAGGTAGTGGAGTTGCTTGCATTGGTTACTAGGTAGCTCTCTCCTAGTACAATCTGTCCAGGGTCCACAAAGCCAGGGGTCACCATGGTGACACTAGCACAGGTGTCCCTGTAAGCTTGAGCCAGTTTCTCATTTATTAAGGGAGTCTGCCTGTATTTGCCCAGGTTAGTGGGGCTTACTGCAGTGGGCAACTCAATGTCCACATCATACAGGAGAACTGCCTGTGTAGGGACCCTGACTAGGCCAGATCCTACTTCAATACCCAGGGTCAACCCAGCTACACCCTTGGACTGTGTTCCACCACTGCTTACTGTACTTGGGGTTGCAGTTGCTTTAGGAGCTGTAGTGGTGGGAACTGGATTTGCCTTGGTGCACTCACTGCCCCAGTGTGAAACTGATTTGCAGGTATTACACCAAGGTGTCTTTGGACCTTTGTTCTTCTTCTTCTTGTTACCATTTTGGGAACCACCCTCCTTACTATTAGTTTGGGGGCCTGAAGACTTCTGGTCTTTTTCTTTATCTTTCTGATTCTGATTACCACCCTTCTGGTCTGTTTTCTTCTGGTCACCACCTTGGTTCTGGGGTTTCTGCTTAATCCTTGTTCTGACCCATTTGTCTGCCTTCTTTCCCAATTCTTGGGGAGAGGTCAGATCAGAGTCAATAAGGTATTGATGCAACAGCTGGTTTGTACAGTTATTAAGGATCTGTTCTCTCATCATAAGATTGTACAATCCTGTATAGTCTGAAACTTTACTTCCCTGTAACCAACCCTCCAAAGCCTTAGTGGCACACTCCACAAAATCAGTCCAGTCTTGAGTCTGTGCTTTCTGGGTGTCTCTGAACAACAACCTGTATTGCTCAGTGGTTAGGCCATACCCTTCAATGAGAGCACTCTTCAAAACAGAGTAGTTTTTGGCATCCTCAGGTCTAACTGTGAGGAGCCTGTCCCTCCCTTTCTCAGAAAAGGAGTACCACAAAATTGCAGCCCACTGATTCTCAGGAACCTGCTGTACCATGCAGGCTCTCTCAAGAGCAGTCATCCATTTGTGGATGTCATCCCCTTCTTTAAAGGGGGGCACAATTTTGGTCAGGTTTCTATTATCATAGGCCCTGTCTTTTTCTCTTGGAAAATGGCTGCCACCAGTGACATCTAAGCCACTTAATTTCTGCTCTCTTGCCAAGGCAAGTTTAGCTTGAGCTAAGGTAAGCTTAGCTTGACTCAGGGCTACCTCCTCTCTCTCTATCTGGAGTCTGACAGCCCTCATTCTAGCCCTATGCTCAGCTTTCTGAGAAGCACTCATGCCTCTCTCTGATTCTCTGGAGGCACTAGAAAGATGAGAGTCCCCTGAGGGAGATCTCACTCTTCTGTTGCCTGGGAGAATCACATGTTGGGTTCTGGGGAGGTGCTGGCCCTCTCCATTCCCCAGTAGGTCCAAGTTGGCCTGGCTAAGCCTACCAACTGGAACCTGGCTACCCTGATCCTGTACTTCTAAGTCCCCAACATCTGAGTCCTCATCCAAGTCATCATCATCCTCCTCTTCAGGGGGATCAACTACAGGGGGGTTCTCTCCATTTCCTGTGTCTAGGGAAGCTGCTTTAGCCTTCTCTAAGTCATCCTGTTCTAGGATTTCTACCAGGGTTAGGCAGGTGGGGCTTCTGCCCCTTTTTAACCCTCTTGCTTTGCACAAGGTAATCAAGTCTCTGCGGGTTAGTTTGTCATATCCAAAAGTTGCCTGGGTAGGGTCAACTGTCACAGGAGCAGACCCTGAGGCTTTTCCTGTGTCAGACATGGTTACTAGTGAGGTGTAAGTGGTGCACTTACCTACACTAAGTGTTTTCCTACTGGACCTTGCTAGTGAGTTGTAGTCAGGGGTGTGCTACTCCCTTCAACCTACAACTACTAAGTTCAGTAGAACTTAATATGCTAAGCTTTTGATTTTATATGTACCTAGAGGTACTTGATGTGATCTTTCAATTTGATATAAAGATTGCAATGGTAAAACAACAGCAAGCTCAAATCCGCACCGCTGCTCACCAATGTGAGAAGTTGGCCTGGTAGGGGATGTTTCCAATTCTGGAACCACCTACTACCTGACCAAACAATCCCCTTATGGTGTCTGGTTGTAAGTCAACCTTATTAGACAAGCTATCCTAGGGGTAGCATGGACTAAGCAGCCTAAAGGCTTAACTTAAGAGGTCGTGTTAAGCGAGCTGTTTTACCACATACAATCCTGTAATACCAAATGAAAGGACACCACACAAGTATATATTATAAAAATATATGTGTTTATTACTAAAAACAATCCCCAGTATTCTTTATGAATAAAGGGGCACAAGCGTTAAATCAAAAGCACTGTTTAAACATACAAGTTGCACAATTATGGATGAGGGCGGGGGGCCACTCAAACCATATACTAAACAAGTGGTATAAGAGAGGCCACTCGAACAGTGGTTAGGCCTAGGGCCTAGGGAATCGCTGGGAGCAGTCAGGACAAGCAATGCTGAAGTCGGGAATGGCCCTCGGGATTCGGGAGATGTGCGGAAAGCACACGCATGCACCAATGTTAACCAATGGTGCGTAAAAGTCAAATAGTTAAAGTTTAAGGACACTTCCGCTGAACCTAGAGGAACAAAACTTAACACAGAGACCCTAGAGGTGTGCACCAGTGTGGGAACACCGGCGGAGCAAAGTTACCTCACCCACAGGAAGTGGGTGCACAGGGTCGAAGTGGCGTCGGGTTTTGACACGCAGGCTCTTGGTGCTTGAAGCTGAAAGGGCTGCAGGCAGGGTGAAGACGAAGTGTCCGGTGGAGTCCAAGGGTGGACTCAAGTTGTAGAGTACCTGAAAGCAGAGGGGACAGAGTCTGGGTCACTCAGCAGTGACCAGGGTGGAACCAGGACGGAACCAGGCAATGTCGGGCGCAATCAGGTGGTCGTCGAGGCGCTTCTCTTCGCTGTCACGTGGGCTCTGGGGCATCTGCGACGTCCAGGAGCAGGTCACGATCTGTCCCACGCAGGCTCTCACCGTCGGTGCAGTCGGCTTCCGGTTTGGAGCAAACAAGCCTTGGTAAGAGCAATCCACGCGGGATTGGAAGATGGCGTCTCACTCGGACCAGGAAGGTCAGAGTCGGGGCTCCCTTTCAGGGGAGCTGATGTGGATCTGGAGCAACCAGAATCACGAGTCTTCTTTTGTAGTTCGTCGGCACAGGGACCACAAGCCAGCTGGCAAGTGACCGGGCCAACGCGTTGAGCCAAATCGTGCCAAAGGGCCCCACGCAGCACTCGTCGAGTGTGGAGGGCTGAACTTCGGCTCAGGAGTAGCTCAGGGTGGGGGCTTCTCAAACCCCGGTGTACAGCTTCGAGGGTCACTCGTGGGCTGCACGGTCAGCGTCTCGTGGTCACTTCAAGATGGCGTGCCCCACGCTTCCGGTCGCCTCCACGGGTCTCAGCTTTGCAGGGACTGTGGATCGGGCTGTTAGAAGCTGGGCAGGCTTGATCTCGTCGATCTCAGTCGCTCGAGTTCCGGCGGGAACTGCAACTAAGTAGATGTCGAGGGCTGGATGGTGCCTGCTGCTGCAGGGTGGTCACTCCTTGACCACAAGGGAGATTCTTCGGGCTTCCACGTTGAGATGGAGGGCGAAGGGTCCAGAATATCGTTTCAAATGTTTCTTCCAGGAAATCTGATGTGCATTGGCACTGCTCCCACTCTTATTCGAATCTGGTGGGCGTGATTACCTGCTAGGTCCCCTCCTATGGGTGGGACCCAGGAAGTGGGTGGATACACCCCCTTCCTTTGATCCAGGCCGCCCTGGCACGAGGGCTGGAGTGCCCCAGAACCGGTTTGGCCGGATTATGCAAGGGGCAGCCTTGTGCGCCCCAGGCAGTGTCTGGTTTCTTTCAAACCTCCCTGCTACAATACACTATCTCCTGTCTGGAGGGCGGTGACACCCTCCTGTGACAGGAAACCCTTTGTCCAGGACCCCCTTGACTGGGTTTCGGTCAGCTCCAGGGGTCCAGACATTTGTCTGTGGCAGAGGCATCCATTTTGTGGATCTTAAGGCCTTTGGAGAAATCAACCGCATTAAAGTGAAGTAACATGTCTTACCCCTCTAGAGGGGTGGAATGCCATCCCCGTCGCCAGAACTGGCGAGGGGATGGTATTCCAAAGCGTATGACACCTTACACGACATGTTTTGATAAAGCCAAACCAGAGTTGCTAAATAACCGCGAGGATTATAAGGCACTTAATAGTATATGGTATGGCATTATCCTGAAACAGCTTAGGGATTTGTTCCCGACGGCTGCAGACAGGCTCAGCTCATGCTAGAGCTCCATCTCACATAAAAACCATGCACCCAGCCTCCAGGATTGGTGAGGCCTGTCTATAGGAGTGGCTCACAGGTTTACATGTGTCCAGATATAGGTTTAGACATAGGTATACTATATCTAAGCAAGGGGTGTGTACACCACCTTACCCCAGCTGAGTGATCAGCCAGTTGTGTCAATTTAAGAACCAGCCAGGGGTGGCAAAAGATATGCTGCAGCCCCTGGTAGGCCTTAGTGGCTCCTGTGCCCTGTGCACCTATAGTGCATTCTACAGGGGCTGACAAGGAGTCCATTTCCAATTGGTATGTGCCTATAGCACATGTGTCATTAATTTAGTGAGAGAACAGCAGGCTGGGGGTCTGATCAGCAGGCCCACAGCCTCAGTAGTCGAAAACCAGTGAAGCAAAAAGCAAAAATTTGGGGTGACCATAGGATAGCAGACCCTACTCTCCTACACTAGGCCTAACCACTGCTCGAGTGGCATCTCTTATACCACTTGTTTAGTATATGGTTTGAGTGGCCACCCGCCCTCATCCATAATTGTGCAACTTGTATGTTTAAACAGTGCTTTTGATTTAACGCTTGTGCCCCTTTATTCATAAAGAATACTGGGGATTGTCTTTAGTAATAAACACATATATTTTTTATAATACATACTTGTGTGGTGTCCTTTCATTTGATATTACAGGATTGTATGTGGTAAAACAGCTCGCTTAACACGACCTCTTAAGTTAAGCCTTTAGGCTGCTTAGTCCATGCTACCCCTAGGATAGCTTGTCTAATAAGGTTGACTTACAACCAGACACTGTAGGAGAGTAGGGTCTGCTATCCTATGGTCACCCCAAATTTTTGCTTTTTGCTTCACTGGTTTTCGACTACTGAGGCTGTGGGCCTGCTGATCAGACCCCCAGCCTGCTGTTCTCTCACTAAATTAATGACACATGTGCTATAGGCACATACCAATTGGAAATGGACTCCTTGTCAGCCCCTGTAGAATGCACTATAGGTGCACAGGGCACAGGAGCCACTAAGGCCTACCAGGGGCTGCAGCATATCTTTTGCCACCCCTGGCTGGTTCTTAAATTGACACAACTGGCTGATCACTCAGCTGGGGTAAGGTGGTGTACACACCCCTTGCTTAGATATAGTATACCTATGTCTAAACCTATATCTGGACACATGTAAACCTGTGAGCCACTCCTATAGACAGGCCTCACCAATCCTGGAGGCTGGGTGCATGGTTTTTATGTGAGATGGAGCTCTAGCATGAGCTGAGCCTGTCTGCAGCCGTCGGGAACAAATCCCTAAGCTGTTTCAGGATAATGCCATACCATATACTATTAAGTGCCTTATAATACTCGCGGTTATTTAGCAACTCTGGTTTGGCTTTATCAAAACATGTCGTGTAAGGTGTCATACGCTTTGGAATACCATCCCCTCGCCAGTTCTGGCGACGGGGATGGCATTCCACCCCTCTAGAGGGGTAAGACATGTTACTTCACTTTAATGCGGTTGATTTCTCCAAAGGCCTTAAGATCCACAAAATGGATGCCTCTGCCACAGACAAATGTCTGGACCCCTGGAGCTGACCGAAACCCAGTCAAGGGGGGTCCTGGACAAAGGGTTTCCTGTCACAGGAGGGTGTCACCGCCCTCCAGACAGGAGATAGTGTATTGTAGCAGGGAGGTTTGAAAGAAACCAGACACTGCCTGGGGCGCACAAGGCTGCCCCTTGCATAATCCGGCCAAACCGGTTCTGGGGCACTCCAGCCCTCGTGCCAGGGCGGCCTGGATCAAAGGAAGGGGGTGTATCCACCCACTTCCTGGGTCCCACCCATAGGAGGGGACCTAGCAGGTAATCACGCCCACCAGATTCGAATAAGAGTGGGAGCAGTGCCAATGCACTTCAGATTTCCTGGAAGAAACATTTGAAACGATATTCTGGACCCTTCGCCCTCCATCTCAACGTGGAAGCCCGAAGAATCTCCCTTGTGGTCAAGGAGTGACCACCCTGCAGCAGCAGGCACCATCCAGCCCTCGACGTCTACTTAGTTGCAGTTCCCGCCGGAACTCGAGCGACTGAGATCAACGAGATCAAGCCTGCCCAGCTTCTAACAGCCCGATCCACAGTCCATGCAAAGCTGAGACCCGTGGAGGCGACCGGAAGCGTGGGGCACGCCATCTTGAAGTGACCACGAGACGCTGACCGTGCAGCCCACGAGTGACCCTCGAAGCTGTACACCGGGGTTTGAGAAGCCCCCACCCTGAGCTACTCCTGAGCCGAAGTTCAGCCCTCCACACTCGACGAGTGCTGCGTGGGGCCCTTTGGCACGATTTGGCTCAACGCGTTGGCCCGGTCACTTGCCAGCTGGCTTGTGGTCCCTGTGCCGACGAACTACCGAAGAAGACTCGTGAATCTGGTTGCGCCAGATCCACACCAGCTCCCCTGAAAAGGAGCCCCGACTCTGACCTTCCTGGTCCGAGTGAGAAGCCATCTTCCGATCCTGCGTGGATTGCTCTTACCAAGGCTTGTTTGCTCCAAACCTGAAGCCGACTGCACCGACGGTGAGAGCCTGCGTGGGACAGATCGTGACCTGCTCCTGGACGTCGCAGATGCCCCAGAGCCCACGTGACAGCGGAGAGAAGCTCCTCGACGACCACCTGATTGCGCCCGACATTGCCTGGTTCCGTCCTGGTTCCACCCTGGTCACTGCTGAGTGACCCAGACTCTGTCCCCTCTGCTTTCAGGTACTCTACAACTTGAGTCCACCCTTGGACTCCACCGGACACTTCGTCTTCACCCTGCCTGCAGCCCTTTCAGCTTCAAGCACCAAGAGCCTGCGTGTCAAAACCCGACGCCACTTCGACCCTGTGCACCCACTTCCTGTGGGTGAGGTAACTTTGCTCCGCCGGTGTTCCCACACTGGTGCACACCTCTAGGGTCTGTGTGTTAAGTTTTGTTCCTCTAGGTTCAGCGGAAGTGTCCTTAAACTTTAACTATTTGACTTTTACGCACCATTGGTTAACATTGGTGCATGCGTGCGCTTTCCGCACATCTCCCGAATCCCGAGGGCCATTCCCGACTTCAGCATTGCTTGTCCTGACTGCTCCCAGCGATTCCCTAGGCCCTAGGCCTAACCACTGTTCGAGTGGCCCCTCTTATACCACTTGTTTAGTATATGGTTTGAGTGGCCCCCTGCCCTCATCCATAATTGTGCAACTTGTATGTTTAAACAGTGCTTTTGATTTAACGCTTGTGCCCCTTTATTCATAAAGAATACTGGGGATTGTTTTTAGTAATAAACACATATATTTTTATAATATATACTTGTGTGGTGTCCTTTCATTTGGTATTACAGGATTGTATGTGGTAAAACAGCTCGCTTAACACGACCTCTTAAGTTAAGCCTTTAGGCTGCTTAGTCCATGCTACCCCTAGGATAGCTTGTCTAATAAGGTTGACTTACAACCAGACACCATAAGGGATTGTTTGGTCAGGTAGTAGGTGGTTCCAGAATTGGAAACATCCCCTACCAGGCCAACTTCTCACATTGGTGAGCAGCGGTGCGGATTTGAGCTTGCTGTTGTTTTACCATTGCAATCTTTATATCAAATTGAAAGATCACATCAAGTACCTCTAGGTACATATAAAATCAAAAGCTTAGCATATTAAGTTCTACTGAACTTAGTAGTTGTAGGTTGAAGGGATTAGCACACCCTGACTACAACTAACTAGCAAGGTACAGTAGGAAAACACTTAGTGTAGGTAAGTGCACCACTTACACCTCACTAGTAACCATGTCTGACACAGGAAAAGCCTCAGGGTCTGCTCCTGTGACAGTTGACCCTACCCAGGCAACTTTTGGATATGACAAACTAACCCGCAGAGACTTGATTGCCTTGTGCAAAGCAAGAGGGTTAAAAAGGGGCAGAAGCCCCACCTGCCTAACCCTGGTAGAAATCCTAGAACAGGATGACTTAGAGAAGGCTAAAGCAGCTTCCCTAGACACAGGAAATGGAGAGAACCCCCCTGTAGTTGATCCCCCTGAAGAGGAGGATGATGATGACTTGGATGAGGACTCAGATGTTGGGGACTTAGAAGTACAGGATCAGGGTAGCCAGGTTCCAGTTGGTAGGCTTAGCCAGGCCAACTTGGACCTACTGGGGAATGGAGAGGGCCAGCACCTCCCCAGAACCCAACATGTGATTCTCCCAGGCAACAGAAGAGTGAGATCTCCCTCAGGGGACTCTCATCTTTCTAGTGCCTCCAGAGAATCAGAGAGAGGCATGAGTGCTTCTCAGAAAGCTGAGCATAGGGCTAGAATGAGGGCTGTCAGACTCCAGATAGAGAGAGAGGAGGTAGCCCTGAGTCAAGCTAAGCTTACCTTAGCTCAAGCTAAACTTGCCTTGGCAAGAGAGCAGAAATTAAGTGGCTTATATGTCACTGGTGGCAGCAATTTTCCAAGAGAAAAAGACAGGGCCTATGATAATAGAAACCTGACCAAAATTGTGCCCCCCTTTAAAGAAGGGGATGACATCCACAAATGGATGACTGCTCTTGAGAGAGCCTGCATGGTACAGCAGGTTCCTGAGAATCAGTGGGCTGCAATTTTGTGGTACTCCTTTTCTGAGAAAGGGAGGGACAGGCTCCTCACAGTTAGACCTGAGGATGCCAAAAACTACTCTGTTTTGAAGAGTGCTCTCATTGAAGGGTATGGCCTAACCACTGAGCAATACAGGTTGTTGTTCAGAGACACCCAGAAAGCACAGACTCAAGACTGGACTGATTTTGTGGAGTGTGCCACTAAGGCTTTGGAGGGTTGGTTACAGGGAAGTAAAGTTTCAGACTATACAGGATTGTACAATCTTATGATGAGAGAACAGATCCTTAATAACTGTACAAACCAGCTGTTGCATCAATACCTTATTGACTCTGATCTGACCTCTCCCCAAGAATTGGGAAAGAAGGCAGACAAATGGGTCAGAACAAGGATTAAGCAGAAACCCCAGAACCAAGGTGGTGACCAGAAGAAAACAGACCAGAAGGGTGGTAATCAGAATCAGAAAGATAAAGAAAAAGACCAGAAGTCTTCAGGCCCCCAAACTAATAGTAAGGAGGGTGGTTCCCAAAATGGTAACAAGAAGAAGAAGAACAAAGGTCCAAAGACACCTTGGTGTAATACCTGCAAATCAGTTTCACACTGGGGCAGTGAGTGCACCAAGGCAAATCCAGTTCCCACCACTACAGCTCCTAAAGCAACTGCAACCCCAAGTACAGTAAGCAGTGGTGGAACACAGTCCAAGGGTGTAGCTGGGTTGACCCTGGGTATTGAAGTAGGATCTGGCCTAGTCAGAGTCCCTACACAGGCAGTTCTCCTGTATGATGTGGACATTGAGTTGCCCACTGCAGTAAGCCCCACTAACCTGGGCAAATACAGGCAGACTCCCTTAATAAATGAGAAACTGGCTCAAGCTTACAGGGACACATGTGCTAGTGTCACCATGGTGACCCCTGGCTTTGTGGACCCTGGACAGATTGTACTAGGAGAGAGCTACCTAGTAACCAATGCAAGCAACTCCACTACCTCCCATAGTGTGGCAGTTGTGAACTTCTCCTGGGGAGGGGTTGATGGCCTAAAGAAAGTTGTGGTGAGTGCAGACCTACCAGTAGACTGTCTGTTAGGCAATGACCTTGAAAGCTCAGCATGGTCAGAAGTGGAGTACAGGACTCATGCAGAAATGCTAGGGATTTCAGAGCATGTCCTTGCCATGACAAGGGCTCAGGCTAAGAAGTGCCTTCCTGAACCAGTGGTGGATCTTGAGACAATAGACCAGCCACAACCCAAGAGAAGGAGCAAGAGAGGAAAGGCCTCGCCTTCCACCTTGCCCCAGGTTGAGGATCAGGTTTCAGAGGAAACTGATTCTGCAGTCCAAGAGGAGACTGTCTCTGAGGAGCTTGAACCTGACCAGGTTGAGTTTCTGGGGACAGGGGGACCCTCAAGGGCAGACCTGAGGCAGGCTCAATTAGATTGCCCTTCCCTTGAACCCCTCAGACAGCAGGCTGCTGCTGAGGCTGCTGGGGATGCCCAAGGTACCCATACTGTGTATTGGGATGAGGGACTCCTTTACTCAGAGGCTAGAGCCCCCAAGCCTGGCATGACCAGGAGGTTGGTGATACCTCTGCAGTTTAGGGGATTCCTCCTTACCTTGGCCCATGATATTCCCCTTGCAGGACACTTAGGCCAGAACAAGACGTGGGACAGGCTTGTTCCACACTTTCACTGGCCTCACATGTCAGAGGATGTCAAGGAGTTTTGTCGCTCCTGTGTCACTTGCCAAGCCAGTGGTAAGTCAGGTGGCACAACAAAGGCCCCCCTAATACCACTACCTGTGGTGGGGGTCCCCTTTGAGAGAGTTGGAATTGATATTGTGGGTCCAATGGACCCCCAAACAGCATCTGGGAACAGATTCATACTGGTGGTAGTGGATCATGCCACCAGGTACCCAGAGGCTATTCCCCTAAGGACCACCACAGCACCTGTGGTGGCAAAAGCCCTCATTGCAGTTTTCTCAAGAGTGGGCTTTCCTAAGGAGGTACTATCAGATAGAGGGACAAATTTTATGTCCAGCTATCTAAAAGCAATGTGGAAGGAATGTGGAGTAAACTATAAGTTTACCACCCCATATCATCCACAATGCAATGGGCTTGTGGAGAGATTTAACAAGACCCTTAAAGGCATGATAAAAGGATTACCAGAGAAGCTCAGGCGGAAATGGGACATTCTTTTACCCTGCCTGCTCTTTGCTTACAGAGAGGTCCCACAGAAGGGGGTTGGCTACAGCCCTTTTGAACTTTTGTTTGGCCACCCTGTGAGAGGTCCATTGTGTTTGGTGAAGGAAGGATGGGAGTTACCTCTCAGAAAGCCCAAACTAGACATAGTGGACTATGTACTTGGTCTCCGCTCCAGGATGGCTGAGTACATGGAAAGAGCATCCAAAAACCTGGAGGCCAGCCAAGAATTGCAGAAAGCTTGGCATGACCAAAAGGCTGTACTGGTAGAGTTCCAACCAGGACAGAAGGTATGGGTACTGGAGCCAGTGGCTCCAGCAGCACTCCAAGACAAATGGAGTGGACCCTATCCTATTATTGAGAAGAAAGGGGAAGTCACCTACTTGGTAGACTTTGGAACACCCAGGAGCCCTCACAGGGTAATCCATGTGAATCGCTTGAAAGCATTTGTAGACAGGGAGGACATGAGCTTGCTCATGGCCACAGATGGGGAACAGGAGGAAGAGAGTGACCCTCTCCCAGACCTGCTTTCCCAGAACCCTGATGATGGTTCAGTTGATGGAGTAGCCTTGGCAGGCAGCCTCACTGACCAGCAACAGAGGGACTGCAGACAAGTTTTGCAGGCTCACAGGCAAATGTTTTCACTCACACCCAGCCAAACTGACTGGTGTACCCATGTTGTGGACACTGGTGACAGTCTGCCTGTCAAGAATAAGATCTACAGGCAACCTGATCATGTCAGGGATTGCATCAAGGCTGAGGTGCAAAAGATGTTGGAGCTTGGAGTGATTGAGCCATCAGAGAGCCCATGGGCCAGCCCAGTAGTCCTGGTGCCAAAACCTCATACCCAAGATGGTAAGAGAGAAATGAGGTTTTGCGTGGATTACAGGGGTCTCAATGCTGTCACTAGGACAGATGCTCACCCCATTCCAAGAGCAGATGAGCTCATTGACAGATTGGCTTCTGCCAAGTTTCTGAGCACATTTGATCTGACAGCTGGCTACTGGCAAATCAGACTAGCTGAGGAGTCAAAGGCCAAGACAGCATTCTCTACCCCTAGTGGGCATTATCAGTTTGTGGTAATGCCCTTTGGTTTGAAGAATGCACCTGCCACTTTCCAAAGGTTGGTGAACCAAGTCCTTACTGGGTTGGATGACTTTTGTGCAGCTTATCTGGATGATATTGCTGTCTTTAGCTCCACCTGGGAGGATCACCTGATCCACCTGAAGAAAGTTTTGGAGGCCCTGCAAAAGGCAGGCCTAACTATCAAGGCCACAAAGTGCCAGATAGGGCAGAGTAAGGTTGTATACCTGGGCCACCTAGTAGGTGGAGGCCAGGTTCAGCCACTGGAAAGCAAAATCCAGGCCATACAGGACTGGGCTCCTCCAGTTACCCAGACACAAGTCAGAGCCTTCTTGGGCCTGACTGGGTATTACAGAAAGTTTGTGAAAAACTATGGGTCTATAGTGACACCATTAAATGACTTGACATCCAAGAAGATGCCAAAAAAGGTTCAGTGGACAGTTAGCTGTCAGAAGGCATTTGAAGACCTGAAGAAGGCCATGTGCTCTGCACCTATCCTAAAGAGTCCTGACTACTCCAAACAGTTCATTGTTCAGACAGATGCTTCTGAGTTGGGGGTGGGAGCTGTACTCTCACAACTTAATCAAGATGGTCAAGACCAGCCAATTGCTTTCATTAGCAGGCGGCTAACCCCAAGAGAAAAACGTTAGTCAGCCATTGAGAGGGAGGCCTTTGCTGTGGTTTGGGCATTAAAGAAGTTGAGGTCCTACTTGTTTGGAACTCACTTCCTGGTGCAAACAGACCATAAGCCCCTCTTATGGCTTAATCAGATGAAGGGTGAAAATCCCAAACTGCTCAGGTGGTCCATTTCCCTACAGGGGATGGACTTTACAGTGGAGCACCGCCCAGGGACTGACCATGGTAATGCAGATGGTCTCTCCAGGTACTTCCACTTAGAACATGAAGACTTATCTGGTCAAGGTTAGTTTAATGTCCCTGCGTTTGGGGGGGGGTTGTGTAGGAGAGTAGGGTCTGCTATCCTATGGTCACCCCAAATTTTTGCTTTTTGCTTCACTGGTTTTCGACTACTGAGGCTGTGGGCCTGCTGATCAGACCCCCAGCCTGCTGTTCTCTCACTAAATTAATGACACATGTGCTATAGGCACATACCAATTGGAAATGGACTCCTTGTCAGCCCCTGTAGAATGCACTATAGGTGCACAGGGCACAGGAGCCACTAAGGCCTACCAGGGGCTGCAGCATATCTTTTGCCACCCCTGGCTGGTTCTTAAATTGACACAACTGGCTGATCACTCAGCTGGGGTAAGGTGGTGTACACACCCCTTGCTTAGATATAGTATACCTATGTCTAAACCTATATCTGGACACATGTAAACCTGTGAGCCACTCCTATAGACAGGCCTCACCAATCCTGGAGGCTGGGTGCATGGTTTTTATGTGAGATGGAGCTCTAGCATGAGCTGAGCCTGTCTGCAGCCGTCGGGAACAAATCCCTAAGCTGTTTCAGGATAATGCCATACCATATACTATTAAGTGCCTTATAATCCTCGCGGTTATTTAGCAACTCTGGTTTGGCTTTATCAAAACATGTCGTGTAAGGTGTCATACGCTTTGGAATACCATCCCCTCGCCAGTTCTGGCGACGGGGATGGCATTCCACCCCTCTAGAGGGGTAAGACATGTTACTTCACTTTAATGCGGTTGATTTCTCCAAAGGCCTTAAGATCCACAAAATGGATGCCTCTGCCACAGACAAATGTCTGGACCCCTGGAGCTGACCGAAACCCAGTCAAGGGGGGTCCTGGACAAAGGGTTTCCTGTCACAGGAGGGTGTCACCGCCCTCCAGACAGGAGATAGTGTATTGTAGCAGGGAGGTTTGAAAGAAACCAGACACTGCCTGGGGCGCACAAGGCTGCCCCTTGCATAATCCGGCCAAACCGGTTCTGGGGCACTCCAGCCCTCGTGCCAGGGCGGCCTGGATCAAAGGAAGGGGGTGTATCCACCCACTTCCTGGGTCCCACCCATAGGAGGGGACCTAGCAGGTAATCACGCCCACCAGATTCGAATAAGAGTGGGAGCAGTGCCAATGCACATCAGATTTCCTGGAAGAAACATTTGAAACGATATTCTGGACCCTTCGCCCTCCATCTCAACGTGGAAGCCCGAAGAATCTCCCTTGTGGTCAAGGAGTGACCACCCTGCAGCAGCAGGCACCATCCAGCCCTCGACGTCTACTTAGTTGCAGTTCCCGCCGGAACTCGAGCGACTGAGATCGACGAGATCAAGCCTGCCCAGCTTCTAACAGCCCGATCCACAGTCCATGCAAAGCTGAGACCCGTGGAGGCGACCGGAAGCGTGGGGCACGCCATCTTTAAGTGACCACGAGACGCTGACCGTGCAGCCCACGAGTGACCCTCGAAGCTGTACACCGGGGTTTGAGAAGCCCCCACCCTGAGCTACTCCTGAGCCGAAGTTCAGCCCTCCACACTCGACGAGTGCTGCGTGGGGCCCTTTGGCACGATTTGGCTCAACGCGTTGGCCCGGTCACTTGCCAGCTGGCTTGTGGTCCCTGGGCCAACGAACTACCGAAGAAGACTCGTGAATCTGGTTGCTCCAGATGCACACCAGCTCCCCTGAAAAGGAGCCCCGACTCTGACCTTCCTGGTCCGAGTGAGAAGCCATCTTCCGATCCTGCGTGGATTGCTCTTACCAAGGCTTGTTTGCTCCAAACCTGAAGCCGACTGCACCGACGGTGAGAGCCTGCGTGGGACAGATCGTGACCTGCTCCTGGACATCGCAGATGCCCCAGAGCCCACGTGACAGCGGAGAGAAGCTCCTCGACGACCACCTGATTGCGCCCGACATTGCCTGGTTCCGTCCTGGTTCCACCCTGGTCACTGCTGAGTGACCCAGACTCTGTCCCCTCTGCTTTCAGGTACTCTACAACTTGAGTCCACCCTTGGACTCCACCGGACACTTCGTCTTCACCCTGCCTGCAGCCCTTTCAGCTTCAAGCACCAAGAGCCTGCGTGTCAAAACCCGACGCCACTTCGACCCTGTGCACCCACTTCCTGTGGGTGAGGTAACTTTGCTCCGCCGGTGTTCCCACACTGGTGCACACCTCTAGGGTCTGTGTGTTAAGTTTTGTTCCTCTAGGTTCAGCGGAAGTGTCCTTAAACTTTAACTATTTGACTTTTACGCACCATTGGTTAACATTGGTGCATGCGTGCGCTTTCCGCACATCTCCCGAATCCCGAGGGCCATTCCCGACTTCAGCATTGCTTGTCCTGACTGCTCCCAGCGATTCCCTAGGCCCTAGGCCTAACCACTGTTCGAGTGGCCCCTCTTATACCACTTGTTTAGTATATGGTTTGAGTGGCCCCCTGCCCTCATCCATAATTGTGCAACTTGTATGTTTAAACAGTGCTTTTGATTTAACGCTTGTGCCCCTTTATTCATAAAGAATACTGGGGATTGTTTTTAGTAATAAACACATATATTTTTATAATATATACTTGTGTGGTGTCCTTTCATTTGGTATTACAGGATTGTATGTGGTAAAACAGCTCGCTTAACACGACCTCTTAAGTTAAGCCTTTAGGCTGCTTAGTCCATGCTACCCCTAGGATAGCTTGTCTAATAAGGTTGACTTACAACCAGACACCATAAGGGATTGTTTGGTCAGGTAGTAGGTGGTTCCAGAATTGGAAACATCCCCTACCAGGCCAACTTCTCACAGACACCATAAGGGATTGTTTGGTCTGATAATAGGTGGTTCCAGAATTGGAAACATCACCTATCAGGCCAACTTCTCACATTAGGCCTTCCATAGGAGTGGCTCACAGGTTGATATGTGTCCAGATATAGGTTTAGATATAGGTATACTATATCTAAGTAAGGGGTGGTTACACCACCTTACCCCAGCTGAGTGATCAGCCAGTTGTGTCAATTTAAGAACCAGCCAGGGGTGGCAAAAGATATGCTGCAGCCCCTGGTAGGCCTTGGTGGCTCCTATGCCCTTGGCACCTATAGTGCATTATACAGGGGCTGACAAGGAGTCCATTTCCAATTGTGGTATGTACCTAGGGTACATGGAATCCATTTTACAGAGAGAGCAGATGGCCTGGGGCCCTGATTAGCAGGGAACCAGGTCAACTAAGTCAAAAAACCAGCTAAACACAGGCAAAAAATCTGGGGTAACCATAGTCAGGTAGCCACCTTCCTACAGTCCCCCAGGCTGTGCTTGGTCCCCCAGGCTGTGCTTGGTCCCCCTGGTTGCTCTTGGTCCCCCAGGCTGTGCTTGGTCCCCCAGGCTGTGCTTGGTCCCCCTGGTTGCTCTTGGTCCCCCTGGCTGTGCTTGGTACCCCTGGCTGTGCTTGGTCCCCCAGGCTGCTTGGTCCCCCAGGCTGTGCTTGGCCCCCCTGGTTGCTCTTGGTCCCCAAGCTGTGCTTGGTCCCCCAGGCTGTGCTTGCTCCCCCTGGTTGCTCTTGGTCCCCCAGGCTGTGTTTGGTCCCCCAGGCTGTGCTTGGTCCCCCAGGCTGTGCTTGGTCCCCCTGGTTGCTCTTGGTCCCCCAGGCTGTGCTTGGTCCCCCAGGCTGTGCTTGGTCCACCTGGTTGCTCTTGGTCCCCCAGGCTGTGCTTGGTACCCCTGGCTGTGCTTGGTCCCCCTGGTTGCTCTTGGTCCCCCAGGCTGTGCTTGGTCCCCCAGGCTGTGCTTGGTCCCCCTGGATGCTCTTGGTCCCCCTGGCTATGCTTGGTCTCCCTGGTTCCTCTTGGTCCCCCTGGCTGTGCTTGGTCCCCCAGGCTGTGCTTGGTCTCCCTGGTTGCTCTTGGTCCCCCTGGCTGTGCTTGGTACACCTGGCTGTGCTTGGTCCCCAGGCTGTGCTTGGTCCCCCAGGCTGTGCTTGGTCCCCCTGGTTGCTCTTGGTCCCACAGGCTGTGCTTGGTCCCCCTGGTGCTCTTGGTCCCCCTGGCTGTGCTTGGTCCCCCTGGTTGCTCTTGGTCCCCCTGGCTGTGCTTGGTCCCCCTGGTTGCTCTTGGTCCCCCAGGCTGTGCTTGGTCCCCCAGGCTGTGCTTGGTCCCCCTGGTTGCTCTTGGTCCCCCAGGCTGTGCTTGGTCCCCCAGGCTGTGCTTGGTCCCCCTGGTTGCTCTTGGTCCCCCAGGCTGTGCTTGGCCCCCCTGGTTGCTCTTGGTCCTCCAGGCTGTGCTTGGTCCCCCAGGCTGTGCTTGGTCCCCCAGGCTGTGCTTGGTCCCCCTGGTTGCTCTTGGTCCTCCTGGCTGTGCTTGGTACCCCTGGCTGTGCTTGGTTCCCCTGGTTGCTCTTGGTCCCCCAGGCTGTGCTTGGTCCCTCTGGTTGCTCTTGGTCCCCCAGGCTGTGCTTGGTCCCCCAGGCTGTGCTTGTTCCCCCTGGTTGCTCTTGGTCCCCCAGGCTGTGCTTGGTCCCCCAGGCTGTGCTTGGCCCCCCTGGTTGCTCTTGGTCCCCCAGGCTGTGCTTGGTCCCCCAGGCTGTGCTTGGTCCCCCAGGCTGTGCTTGGTCCCCCTGGTTGCTCTTGGTCCCCCAGGCTGTGCTTGGTCCCCCAGGCTGTGCTTGGACCCCCTGGTTGCTCTTGGTCCCCCCAGGCTGTGCTTGGTCCCCCAGGCTGTGCTTGGTCCCCCAGGCTGTGCTTGGTCCCCCTGGTTGCTCCTGGTCCCCCTGGCTGTGCATGGTCCCTGTGAGAAGTTGGCCTGGTAGGGGATGTTTCCAATTCTGGAACCACCTACTACCTGACCAAACAATCCCTTATGGTGTCTGGTTGTAAGTCAACCTTATTAGACAAGCTATCCTAGGGGTAGCATGGACTAAGCAGCCTAAAGGCTTAACTTAAGAGGTCGTGTTAAGCGAGCTGTTTTACCACATACAATCCTGTAATACCAAATGAAAGGACACCACACAAGTATATATTATAAAAATATATGTGTTTATTACTAAAAACAATCCCCAGTATTCTTTATGAATAAAGGGGCACAAGCGTTAAATCAAAAGCACTGTTTAAACATACAAGTTGCACAATTATGGATGAGGGCGGGGGGCCACTCAAACCATATACTAAACAAGTGGTATAAGAGAGGCCACTCGAACAGTGGTTAGGCCTAGGGCCTAGGGAATCGCTGGGAGCAGTCAGGACAAGCAATGCTGAAGTCGGGAATGGCCCTCGGGATTCGGGAGATGTGCGGAAAGCGCACGCATGCACCAATGTTAACCAATGGTGCGTAAAAGTCAAATAGTTAAAGTTTAAGGACACTTCCGCTGAACCTAGAGGAACAAAACTTAACACACAGACCCTAGAGGTGTGCACCAGTGTGGGAACACCGGCGGAGCAAAGTTACCTCACCCACAGGAAGTGGGTGCACAGGGTCGAAGTGGCGTCGGGTTTTGACACGCAGGCTCTTGGTGCTTGAAGCTGAAAGGGCTGCAGGCAGGGTGAAGACGAAGTGTCCGGTGGAGTCCAAGGGTGGACTCAAGTTGTAGAGTACCTGAAAGCAGAGGGGACAGAGTCTGGGTCACTCAGCAGTGACCAGGGTGGAACCAGGACGGAACCAGGCAATGTCGGGCGCAATCAGGTGGTCGTCGAGGAGCTTCTCTCCGCTGTCACGTGGGCTCTGGGGCATCTGCGACGTCCAGGAGCAGGTCACGATCTGTCCCACGCAGGCTCTCACCGTCGGTGCAGTCGGCTTCAGGTTTGGAGCAAACAAGCCTTGGTAAGAGCAATCCACGCAGGATCGGAAGATTGCTTCTCACTCGGACCAGGAAGGTCAGAGTCGGGGCTCCTTTTCAGGGGAGCTGGTGTGGATCTGGAGCAACCAGATTCACGAGTCTTCTTCGGTAGTTCGTCGGCCCAGGGACCACAAGCCAGCTGGCAAGTGACCGGGCCAACGCGTTGAGCCAAATCGTGCCAAAGGGCCCCACGCAGCACTCGTCGAGTGTGGAGGGCTGAACTTCGGCTCAGGAGTAGCTCAGGGTGGGGGCTTCTCAAACCCCGGTGTACAGCTTCGAGGGTCACTCGTGGGCTGCACGGTCAGCGTCTCGTGGTCACTTCAAGATGGCGTGCCCCACGCTTCCGGTCGCCTCCACGGGTCTCAACTTTGCAGGGACTGTGGATCGGGCTGTTAGAAGCTGGGCAGGCTTGATCTCGTCGATCTCAGTCGCTCGAGTTCCGGCGGGAACTGCAACTAAGTAGACGTCGAGGGCTGGATGGTGCCTGCTGCTGCAGGGTGGTCACTCCTTGACCACAAGGGAGATTCTTCGGGCTTCCACGTTGAGATGGAGGGCGAAGGGTCCAGAATATCGTTTCAAATGTTTCTTCCAGGAAATCTGATGTGCATTGGCACTGCTCCCACTCTTATTCGAATCTGGTGGGCGTGATTACCTGCTAGGTCCCCTCCTATGGGTGGGACCCAGGAAGTGGGTGGATACACCCCCTTCCTTTGATCCAGGCCGCCCTGGCACGAGGGCTGGAGTGCCCCAGAACCGGTTTGGCCGGATTATGCAAGGGGCAGCCTTGTGCGCCCCAGGCAGTGTCTGGTTTCTTTCAAACCTCCCTGCTACAATACACTATCTCCTGTCTGGAGGGCGGTGACACCCTCCTGTGACAGGAAACCCTTTGTCCAGGACCCCCTTGACTGGGTTTCGGTCAGCTCCAGGGGTCCAGACATTTGTCTGTGGCAGAGGCATCCATTTTGTGGATCTTAAGGCCTTTGGAGAAATCAACCGCATTAAAGTGAAGTAACATGTCTTACCCCTCTAGAGGGGTGGAATGCCATCCCCGTCGCCAGAACTGGCGAGGGGATGGTATTCCAAAGCGTATGACACCTTACACGACATGTTTTGATAAAGCCAAACCAGAGTTGCTAAATAACCGCGAGGATTATAAGGCACTTAATAGTATATGGTATGGCATTATCCTGAAACAGCTTAGGGATTTGTTCCCGACGGCTGCAGACAGGCTCAGCTCATGCTAGAGCTCCATCTCACATAAAAACCATGCACCCAGCCTCCAGGATTGGTGAGGCCTGTCTATAGGAGTGGCTCACAGGTTTACATGTGTCCAGATATAGGTTTAGACATAGGTATACTATATCTAAGCAAGGGGTGTGTACACCACCTTACCCCAGCTGAGTGATCAGCCAGTTGTGTCAATTTAAGAACCAGCCAGGGGTGGCAAAAGATATGCTGCAGCCCCTGGTAGGCCTTAGTGGCTCCTGTGCCCTGTGCACCTATAGTGCATTCTACAGGGGCTGACAAGGAGTCCATTTCCAATTGGTAGGTGCCTATAGCACATGTGTCATTAATTTAGTGAGAGAACAGCAGGCTGGGGGTCTGATCAGCAGGCCCACAGCCTCAGTAGTCGAAAACCAGTGAAGCAAAAAGCAAAAATTTGGGGTGACCATAGGATAGCAGACCCTACTCTCCTACACAACCCCCCCCCCAAACGCAGGGACATTAAACTAACCTTGACCAGATAAGTCTTCATGTTCTAAGTGGAAGTACCTGGAGAGACCATCTGCATTACCATGGTCAGTCCCTGGGCGGTGCTCCACTGTAAAGTCCATCCCCTGTAGGGAAATGGACCACCTGAGCAGTTTGGGATTTTCACCCTTCATCTGATTAAGCCATAAGAGGGGCTTATGGTCTGTTTGCACCAGGAAGTGAGTTCCAAACAAGTAGGACCTCAACTTCTTTAATGCCCAAACCACAGCAAAGGCCTCCCTCTCAATGGCTGACCAACGTTTTTCTCTTGGGGTTAGCCTCCTGCTAATGAAAGCAATTGGCTGGTCTTGACCATCTTGATTAAGTTGTGAGAGTACAGCTCCCACCCCCAACTCAGAAGCATCTGTCTGAACAATGAACTGTTTGGAGTAGTCAGGACTCTTTAGGATAGGTGCAGAGCACATGGCCTTCTTCAGGTCTTCAAATGCCTTCTGACAGCTAACTGTCCACTGAACCTTTTTTGGCATCTTCTTGGATGTCAAGTCATTTAATGGTGTCACTATAGACCCATAGTTTTTCACAAACTTTCTGTAATACCCAGTCAGGCCCAAGAAAGCTCTGACTTGTGTCTGGGTAACTGGAGGAGCCCAGTCCTGTATGGCCTGGATTTTGCTTTCCAGTGGCTGAACCTGGCCTCCACCTACTAGGTGGCCCAGGTATACAACCTTACTCTGCCCTATCTGGCACTTTGTGGCCTTGATAGTTAGGCCTGCCTTTTGCAGGGCCTCCAAAACTTTCTTCAGGTGGATCAGGTGATCCTCCCAGGTGGAGCTAAAGACAGCAATATCATCTAGATAAGCTGCACAAAAGTCATCCAACCCAGTAAGGACTTGGTTCACCAACCTTTGGAAAGTGGCAGGTGCATTCTTCAAACCAAAGGGCATTACCACAAACTGATAATGTCCACTAGGGGTAGAGAATGCTGTTTTGGCTTTTGACTCCTCAGCTAGTCTGATTTGCCAGTAGCCAGCTGTCAGATCAAATGTGCTCAGAAACTTGGCAGAAGCCAATCTGTCAATGAGCTCATCTGCTCTTGGAATGGGGTGAGCATCTGTCCTAGTGACAGCATTGAGACCCCTGTAATCCACGCAAAACCTCATTTCTCTCTTACCATCTTGGGTATGAGGTTTTGGCACCAGGACTACTGGGCTGGCCCATGGGCTCTCTGATGGCTCAATCACTCCAAGCTCCAACATCTTTTGCACCTCAGCCTTGATGCAATCCCTGACATGATCAGGTTGCCTGTAGATCTTATTCTTGACAGGCAGACTGTCACCAGTGTCCACAACATGGGTACACCAGTCAGTTTGGCTGGGTGTGAGTGAAAACATTTGCCTGTGAGCCTGCAAAACTTGTCTGCAGTCCCTCTGTTGCTGGTCAGTGAGGCTGCCT
The DNA here is from genome assembly GCF_964261635.1 of Lissotriton helveticus. Taxonomy (NCBI): domain Eukaryota; kingdom Metazoa; phylum Chordata; class Amphibia; order Caudata; family Salamandridae; genus Lissotriton; species Lissotriton helveticus. Next base: position 662,227 of record NW_027611721.1, on the reverse strand, counting down.
GCCAAGGCTACCCCATCAACTGAACCATCATCAGGGTTCTGAGAAAGCAGGTCTGGGAGAGGGTCACTCTCTTCCTCCTGTTCCCCATCTGTGGCCATGAGCAAGCTCATGTCCTCCCTGTCCACAAATGCTTTCAAGCGATTCACATGGATTACCCTGTGAGGGCTCCTGGGTGTTCCAAAGTCTACCAAGTAGGTGACTTCCCCTTTCTTCTCAATAATAGGATAGGGTCCACTCCATTTGTCTTGGAGTGCTGCTGGAGCCACTGGCTCCAGTACCCATACCTTCTGTCCTGGTTGGAACTCTACCAGTACAGCCTTTTGGTCATGCCAAGCTTTCTGCAATTCTTGGCTGGCCTCCAGGTTTTTGGATGCTCTTTCCATGTACTCAGCCATCCTGGAGCGGAGACCAAGTACATAGTCCACTATGTCTAGTTTGGGCTTTTCAAGGCAATCAAGTCTCTGCGGGTTAGTTTGTCATATCCAAAAGTTGCCTGGGTAGGGTCAACTGTCACAGGAGCAGACCCTGAGGCTTTTCCTGTGTCAGACATGGTTACTAGTGAGGTGTAAGTGGTGCACTTACCTACACTAAGTGTTTTCCTACTGTACCTTGCTAGTTAGTTGTAGTCAGGGTGTGCTAATCCCTTCAACCTACAACTACTAAGTTCAGTAGAACTTAATATGCTAAGCTTTTGATTTTATATGTACCTAGAGGTACTTGATGTGATCTTTCAATTTGATATAAAGATTGCAATGGTAAAACAACAGCAAGCTCAAATCCGCACCGCTGCTCACCAATGTGAGAAGTTGGCCTGGTAGGGGATGTTTCCAATTCTGGAACCACCTACTACCTGACCAAACAATCCCTTATGGTGTCTGGTTGTAAGTCAACCTTATTAGACAAGCTATCCTAGGGGTAGCATGGACTAAGCAGCCTAAAGGCTTAACTTAAGAGGTCGTGTTAAGCGAGCTGTTTTACCACATACAATCCTGTAATACCAAATGAAAGGACACCACACAAGTATATATTATAAAAATATGTGTTTATTACTAAAAACAATCCCCAGTATTCTTTATGAATAAAGGGGCACAAGCGTTAAATCAAAAGCACTGTTTAAACATACAAGTTGCACAATTATGGATGAGGGCGGGGGGCCACTCAAACCATATACTAAACAAGTGGTATAAGAGAGGCCACTCGAACAGTGGTTAGGCCTAGGGCCTAGGGAATCGCTGGGAGCAGTCAGGACAAGCAATGCTGAAGTCGGGAATGGCCCTCGGGATTCGGGAGATGTGCGGAAAGCGCACGCATGCACCAATGTTAACCAATGGTGCGTAAAAGTCAAATAGTTAAAGTTTAAGGACACTTCCGCTGAACCTAGAGGAACAAAACTTAACACACAGACCCTAGAGGTGTGCACCAGTGTGGGAACACCGGCGGAGCAAAGTTACCTCACCCACAGGAAGTGGGTGCACAGGGTCGAAGTGGCGTCGGGTTTTGACACGCAGGCTCTTGGTGCTTGAAGCTGAAAGGGCTGCAGGCAGGGTGAAGACGAAGTGTCCGGTGGAGTCCAAGGGTGGACTCAAGTTGTAGAGTACCTGAAAGCAGAGGGGACAGAGTCTGGGTCACTCAGCAGTGACCAGGGTGGAACCAGGACGGAACCAGGCAATGTCGGGCGCAATCAGGTGGTCGTCGAGGAGCTTCTCTCCGCTGTCACGTGGGCTCTGGGGCATCTGCGACGTCCAGGAGCAGGTCACGATCTGTTCCACGCAGGCTCTCACCGTCGGTGCAGTCGGCTTCAGGTTTGGAGCAAACAAGCCTTGGTAAGAGCAATCCACGCAGGATCGGAAGATTGCTTCTCACTCGGACCAGGAAGGTCAGAGTCGGGGCTCCTTTTCAGGGGAGCTGGTGTGGATCTGGAGCAACCAGATTCACGAGTCTTCTTCGGTAGTTCGTCGGCCCAGGGACCACAAGCCAGCTGGCAAGTGACCGGGCCAACGCGTTGAGCCAAATCGTGCCAAAGGGCCCCACGCAGCACTCGTCGAGTGTGGAGGGCTGAACTTCGGCTCAGGAGTAGCTCAGGGTGGGGGCTTCTCAAACCCCGGTGTACAGCTTCGAGGGTCACTCGTGGGCTGCACGGTCAGCGTCTTGTGGTCACTTCAAGATGGCGTGCCCCACGCTTCCGGTCGCCTCCACGGGTCTCAGCTTTGCATGGACTGTGGATCGGGCTGTTAGAAGCTGGGCAGGCTTGATCTTGTCGATCTCAGTCGCTCGAGTTCCGGCGGGAACTGCAACTAAGTAGACGTCGAGGGCTGGATGGTGCCTGCTGCTGCAGGGTGGTCACTCCTTGACCACAAGGGAGATTCTTCGGGCTTCCACGTTGAGATGGAGGGCGAAGGGTCCAGAATATCGTTTCAAATGTTTCTTCCAGGAAATCTGATGTGCATTGGCACTGCTCCCACTCTTATTTGAATCTGGTGGGCGTGATTACCTGCTAGGTCCCCTCCTATGGGTGGGACCCAGGAAGTGGGTGGATACACCCCCTTCCTTTGATCCAGGCCGCCCTGGCACGAGGGCTGGAGTGCCCCAGAACCGGTTTGGCCGGACCCAGGATGCTTGTTTCCGGTCCAGGGAAGACATGGCTTGGCAGTTCGGGCTGGACTGTTCCCATAAGGCACAGGGTCGGACTGATTTGCATATAGCCATGTCTGAACTGGGGTGGCTGAGTGAACTAAAGAATGGTGATGGATTAAACCCAGATCAGTTGACTGGGGGTAAGTGTTTGATTTGCTCAAACGCTCCGTCCATCATCCCCTTTTGTATCGGATTATGCAAGGGGCAGCCTTGTGCGCCCCAGGCAGTGTCTGGTTTCTTTCAAACCTCCCTGCTACAATACACTATCTCCTGTCTGGAGGGCGGTGACACCCTCCTGTGACAGGAAACCCTTTGTCCAGGACCCCCTTGACTGGGTTTCGGTCAGCTCCAGGGGTCCAGACATTTGTCTGTGGCAGAGGCATCCATTTTGTGGATCTTAAGGCCTTTGGAGAAATCAACCGCATTAAAGTGAAGTAACATGTCTTACCCCTCTAGAGGGGTGGAATGCCATCCCCGTCGCCAGAACTGGCGAGGGGATGGTATTCCAAAGCGTATGACACCTTACACGACATGTTTTGATAAAGCCAAACCAGAGTTGCTAAATAACCGCGAGGATTATAAGGCACTTAATAGTATATGGTATGGCATTATCCTGAAACAGCTTAGGGATTTGTTCCCGACGGCTGCAGACAGGCTCAGCTCATGCTAGAGCTCCATCTCACATAAAAACCATGCACCCAGCCTCCAGGATTGGTGAGGCCTGTCTATAGGAGTGGCTCACAGGTTTACATGTGTCCAGATATAGGTTTAGACATAGGTATACTATATCTAAGCAAGGGGTGTGTACACCACCTTACCCCAGCTGAGTGATCAGCCAGTTGTGTCAATTTAAGAACCAGCCAGGGGTGGCAAAAGATATGCTGCAGCCCCTGGTAGGCCTTAGTGGCTCCTGTGCCCTGTGCACCTATAGTGCATTCTACAGGGGCTGACAAGGAGTCCATTTCCAATTGGTAGGTGCCTATAGCACATGTGTCATTAATTTAGTGAGAGAACAGCAGGCTGGGGGTCTGATCAGCAGGCCCACAGCCTCAGTAGTCGAAAACCAGTGAAGCAAAAAGCAAAAATTTGGGGTGACCATAGGATAGCAGACCCTACTCTCCTACAGTCCCCCTGGCTGTGCTTGGTCCCCCTGGTTGCTCTTGGTCCCCCAGGCTGTGCTTGGTCCCCCAGGCTGTGCTTGGTCCCCCTGGTTGCTCTTGGTCCCCCAGGCTGTGCTTGGTCCCCCAGGCTGTGCTTGGTCCCCCTGGTTGCTCTTGGTCCCCCAGGCTGTGCTTGGTCCCACAGGCTGTGCTTGGTCCCCCAGGCTGTGCTTGGTCCCCCTGGTTGCTCTTGGTCCCCCAGGCTGTGCTTGGTCCCCCAGGCTGTGCTTGGTCCCCCTGGTTGCTCTTGGTCCCCAAGGCTGTGCTTGGTCCCCCAGGCTGTGCTTGGTCCCCAGGCTGTGCTTGGTCCCCCTGGTTGCTCTTGGTCCCCCTGGCTGTGCTTGGTACCCCTGGCTGTGCTTGGCCCCCCTGGTTGCTCTTGGTCCCCAAGGCTGTGCTTGGTCCCCCAGGCTGTGCTTGGTCCCCCTAGTTGCTCTTAGTCCCCCAGGCTGTGCTTGGTACCCCAGGCTGTGCTTGGTCCCCCAGGCTCTGCTTGGTCCCCCTGGTTGCTCTTGGTCCCTGTAGGAGAGTAGGGTCTGCTATCCTATGGTCACCCCAAATTTTTGCTTTTTGCTTCACTGGTTTTCGACTACTGAGGCTGTGGGCCTGCTGATCAGACCCCCAGCCTGCTGTTCTCTCACTAAATTAATGACACATGTGCTATAGGCACATACCAATTGGAAATGGACTCCTTGTCAGCCCCTGTAGAATGCACTATAGGTGCACAGGGCACAGGAGCCACTAAGGCCTACCAGGGGCTGCAGCATATCTTTTGCCACCCCTGGCTGGTTCTTAAATTGACACAACTGGCTGATCACTCAGCTGGGGTAAGGTGGTGTACACACCCCTTACTTAGATATAGTATACCTATGTCTAAACCTATATCTGGACACATGTAAACCTATGAGCCACTCCTATAGACAGGCCTCACCAATCCTGGAGGCTGGGTGCATGGTTTTTATGTGAGATGGAGCTCTAGCATGAGCTGAGCCTGTCTGCAGCCGTCGGGAACAAATCCCTAAGCTGTTTCAGGATAATGCCATACCATATACTATTAAGTGCCTTATAATCCTCGCGGTTATTTAGCAACTCTGGTTTGGCTTTATCAAAACATGTCGTGTAAGGTGTCATACGCTTTGGAATACCATCCCCTCGCCAGTTCTGGCGACGGGGATGGCATTCCACCCCTCTAGAGGGGTAAGACATGTTACTTCACTTTAATGCGGTTGATTTCTCCAAAGGCCTTAAGATCCACAAAATGGATGCCTCTGCCACAGACAAATGTCTGGACCCCTGGAGCTGACCGAAACCCAGTCAAGGGGGTCCTGGACAAAGGGTTTCCTGTCACAGGAGGGTGTCACCGCCCTCCAGACAGGAGATAGTGTATTGTAGCAGGGAGGGTTGAAAGAAACCAGACACTGCCTGGGGCGCACAAGGCTGCCTGTGAGAAGTTGGCCTGGTAGGGGGTGTTTCCAATTCTGGAACCACCTACTACCTGACCAAACAATCCCCTTATGGTGTCTGGTTGTAAGTCAACCTTATTAGACAAGCTATCCTAGGGGTAGCATGGACTAAGCAGCCTAAAGGCTTAACTTAAGAGGTCGTGTTAAGCGAGCTGTTTTACCACATACAATCCTGTAATACCAAATGAAAGGACACCACACAAGTATATATTATAAAAATATATGTGTTTATTACTAAAAACAATCCCCAGTATTCTTTATGAATAAAGGGGCACAAGCGTTAAATCAAAAGCACTGTTTAAACATACAAAGTTGCACAATTATGGATGAGGGCGGGGGGCCACTCAAACCATATACTAAACAAGTGGTATAAGAGAGGCCACTCGAACAGTGGTTAGGCCTAGGGCCTAGGGAATCGCTGGGAGCAGTCAGGACAAGCAATGCTGAAGTCGGGAATGGCCCTCGGGATTCGGGAGATGTGCGGAAAGCGCACGCATGCACCAATGTTAACCAATGGTGCGTAAAAGTCAAATAGTTAAAGTTTAAGGACACTTCCGCTGAACCTTAAGGAACAAAACTTAACACACAGACCCTAGAGGTGTGCACCAGTGTGGGAACACCGGCGGAGCAAAGTTACCTCACCCACAGGAAGTGGGTGCACAGGGTCGAAGTGGCGTCGGGTTTTGACACGCAGGTTCTTGGCGCTTGAAGCTGAAGACGCTGCAGGCGATGTGAAGGAGAAGTGTCCGGTGGATCCAAGGGTGGATCTGAAGTGGTGAAGACCTGAAAGCAGAGGGGACAGTGTTCAAAGTCACTGGCCAGTGACCACCGTGGAACCAGATTGGAACCAGGCAAAGTCGGGTGCAAACAGGTGATGAGGGGTTGCTTCTCTCTGCAGCCACGTGGACACGAAGAGGTCAAGGACGTCCAGGAGTCGATCACGAGCTGTCCCTCGAAGGCTCTAGCTGATGGCGGTGTCGGCAACTCGATTGAAGCAAACAAGCCTTGGCTAATGCAAGCCACGGGGAAAGTGAAAAAGGCTTATTACTCGGACCAGCAAGGTCAGAGCGGGTACTCCTTTCTACAGGAGCGAGGGCAGGTCTGGAGCAACCAGACCCACAGTGTGAATTGTAGGTTTCGTCGCCAAGATGGCCGCTGACCACGTGACAAGCGGCCGGGATGGCGAGTCGAGTGGCACAAAGCAAAAGGGCCCCACGCAGATCGTGGAGATGCTGGAGGGCTGATCTTTGGTGCAAATGCTGCTCGATTGTGGGGCTTCTCAAACCCCAAAGCACAGAGTCGAGGGTGCCTCGGGTGCTGCGCAGTCAGCGTCTCGGGGGTCTTTCAAGATGTCCGCTCCCACGTCTCTCGGTGCCTCCACGGGTCCCTTCTTTGCAGGGACTGTGGATCGGGCTGGGAGAAGTCTGGGAAGCTGGGTCTTGTCAGGCTCTGCACTCGGGCTCCGGCGGGAGGCGGCGGCAAAGCAGACGTCGAGGTGCTGGGTGGTGCCTGTGTTCACAGGGTGGCCCCTCCTAGGCCACAAGGGAGATTCTCTTCAGTCTTCTATCATCAGAATGTCGAAGTCCAGTCGTCTTCTTAGTTTAAAGGTGATTTCAGGATGATCTGCTGTGCTAGGGCACTGCTCCCACTCTTATTCCAATCTGAGGGGTGGATCTCCTGCTAGGTCCCTCCCTATGGGTGGGACCAGGAAGGGGGGTGGTTACACCCCCTTTCCTTTGTCCAGGTCTCACTGGAGCTGGGGCTGGGCTGCCCCAGAACCAGTTTGACCGGATTATGCAAGGGGAAGCCTTGTGCTCCCCAGGCACTGTCTTGTTTCTTTCAAACCTCCCTGCTACAATACACTATCTCCTGTCTGGAGGGCGGTGACACCCTCCTGTGACAGGAAACCCTTTGTCCAGGACCCCCTTGACTGGGTTTCGGTCAGCTCCAGGGGTCCAGACATTTGTCTGTGGCAGAGGCATCCATTTTGTGGATCTTAAGGCCTTTGGAGAAATCAACCGCATTAAAGTGAAGTAACATGTCTTACCCCTCTAGAGGGGTGGAATGCCATCCCCGTCGCCAGAACTGGCGAGGGGATGGTATTCCAAAGCGTATGACACCTTACACGACATGTTTTGATAAAGCCAAACCAGAGTTGCTAAATAACCGCGAGGATTATAAGGCACTTAATAGTATATGGTATGGCATTATCCTGAAACAGCTTAGGGATTTGTTCCCGACGGCTGCAGACAGGCTCAGCTCATGCTAGAGCTCCATCTCACATAAAAACCATGCACCCAGCCTCCAGGATTGGTGAGGCCTGTCTATAGGAGTGGCTCACAGGTTTACATGTGTCCAGATATAGGTTTAGACATAGGTATACTATATCTAAGCAAGGGGTGTGTACACCACCTTACCCCAGCTGAGTGATCAGCCAGTTGTGTCAATTTAAGAACCAGCCAGGGGTGGCAAAAGATATGCTGCAGCCCCTGGTAGGCCTTAGTGGCTCCTGTGCCCTGTGCACCTATAGTGCATTCTACAGGGGCTGACAAGGAGTCCATTTCCAATTGGTATGTACCTAGGGTACATGGAATCCATTTTACAGAGAGAGCAGATGGCCCGGGGCCCTGATTAGCAGGAAACCAGGTCAACTAAGTCAAAAAACCAGCTAAACACAGGCAAAAAATCTGGGGTAACCATAGTCAGGTAGCCACCTTCCTACATAACCCCCCCCCAAACGAAAGGAGATAAGGCTATCCTTGGCCAGGTAAGCCTATATTGCCTGAGTGGCCATATAAGGAAGTACCTGCACTAGCATGGGTACCCCCTGTCTCATGGTCCACTAAGCAGTCCCTCACCCTTTGGGTATTAGAGGGTCTCCACCATAGGGAATCACTACCTTGGGTGTGTTTATGCAAAGTTAAAGGCTGGTTTGGATATGGAGTATTGAAGTGAGGCTCTACTAATTTAGGGCTTAGCTTCCTCCAATTATCTTCCACCATGTGTGCCTTTCTTTCTTTAACTGAGTTGCACTGTGCTCTCAGGGTCAACCTCTGGCTACCTAAAGCTGGAGGCTGGGTCCCTCTGTTTGGCTTGCTGGAGGGACAGTTCCGGTTTGGGCCCTTTGGGTCCCAGGTTTGGCTGTGCCCAACAGAATCCATCTGGGGGAGGTCCCTAACTGTTTTTAAGGGGGCTCCCTCAGGAGTTTTTAAAGTTTTCACCTTACTAGGGCTACTAGTTTTGGTGCACCTAATCTTTTGATGGGGGTGCTTTATTTGACAGGGGGCCCTCTGGGTCTCACTGTCCTTCTTGTCCTCTGCAGCCCTGGGCTGGCTAAGGCAAGGGAGAGAGGGGCAGGTTACCTGCTCCAGACTGGGTCCCACCTGAGAAGGGTCCACTGACATCAGAGGTTCTGTCAGGCTAGGCCCAACCACCTCTGGGGCAGTTCCTTCATCAGGGGTAAGATCAGTTCCCTGAGGAGGCTGATCCTGTCCTAAAGTCTGGTGAGGGGGAGATTTCTCTTCCTCCTCCATGCTCTCAGTTTGTGTGGAGTTATCCATCATTTCAGGTTTCACAACACACGTGTCAGTTTGAGTTTGGGCTGTGGCCATCACAGCCCCACCAACCTTTTCAGGAGGAGACTCAGTTTGGGTTTCTGCTGTTATCATAACAGCTTTGCTATTCTGTTCAGGAAGAGCTTTTGCTAAAGATGGGGCAGGGAGTATCTCCGCCCTACCAACCTTTTCAGGAAGGACATCTTGAATTGGGGCTGTAGCCATTACAGCCTCACTAACCTTTCCATGGGAATTCACCATTCTAGAATGGGTTTCCTGTTCAACCTCAGCCCAGGCTGAGATTTCTAAATCATTACCCAGTAGACAGTCCACAGGCAAGTTTGGTGACACTGCCACTCTCTTTGGGCCAGTGACACCTCCCCAGCTGAGACTTACTACTGCCATGGGATGATTTGTTTGGATGCCATCAATGTTTATTACCTGGTATGTGGCACCAGGTAAAAGTTGCTTAGAGGGGACTATGCCATCAGCCACCATGGTGATGCTAGCCCCTGTGTCTCTAAAAGCTTCAACTCTTAAACCATTGATGATGGGTTCTTGTCTATACTTGCTCAAAGTATTTGGGCAAGCAGAGAAGTTGGCAAACCCCATGCCAGCCTCATAAACAAGATCATTGGGTGATGGGGACCTGGATAGGCCAGGGTCCACCTGATTTCCAAAAGTAAACCCACCCAGATTCCTGGGTGTGCTTCCACTTCCTGGGGGATTACTGCTGACAGTAACAGGAGGTGTTGAAGCTGGCTTTGGAGGTATATTTTCTTTATTGTTATTCTTGGGACAACAGCTGTCTGTTTTGTAATGCCCCACCTGTTTACAGGGATAACAATAGGGTTTTTTCTCAGTTGAAGAAGTGTCTTGGGACCCACCCCCATCCTTGGAGTTTTGGGGCCCTGGGGAAGTCTTTTCTTTACTTTTATCCCCACCCTTATCTTGAGGCTTGGTAGACTCCTTCTTCTGGTTACTGTCCTGATTCTTAGGCCTAATCCTGGTTCTGACCCATTTGTCTGCCTTCTTTCCCAATTCTTGGGGAGAGGTCAGATCAGAGTCTACCAGGTGCTGGTGTAAGAGCTGGTTCTGACAATTACTTAGGATCTGCTCCCTCATAATCAAATTATACAATCCTGTAAAGTCATGTACTTTGCTGCCATGTAGCCAACCCTCCAGAGCCTTAGTAGCACAATCTACAAAATCAGTCCAGTCCTGAGTCTGTGTCTTCTGGGTGTCTCTGAACTTGAACCTGTACTGTTCAGTGGTTAAGCCAAACCCATCTATCAGAACACTCTTCAGGACTTTGTAATTGTTTGCATCCTCATGTCTGACAGTGAGGAGCTTGTCTCTCCCTTTCTCTGAAAAGGAGTACCATAAGATTGCTGCCCACTGTTCCTCAGGAACCTGCTGTACCATGCAGGCTCTCTCAAGAGCAGTCATCCATTTGTGGATGTCATCCCCTTCTTTGAAGGGGGGCACAATCTTTGTCAGGTTTCTACTATCATAGGACCTGGGTTTCTCTTTAGGAATATTGCTGCCACCAGTGGCATCTAAGCCACACAATTTTTTCTCTCTTGCCAAGGCAAGTTTAGCTTGGGCCATGCTAAGTTTAGCTTGAGCCAAGGCTACCTCCTCCCTCTCTATTTGGAGTTGGACAGCCCTCATTCTGGCCCTATGCTCAGCTTTCTGAGAAGCACTCATGCCTCTCTCTGATTCTCTGGAGGCACTAGAAAGATGAGAGTCCCCTGAGGGAGATCTCACTCTTCTGTTGTCGGGGAGAATCATATGTTGGGTTCTGGGGAGGTGCTGGCCCTCTCCATTCCCCAGTAGGTCCAAGTTGGCCTGGCTAAGCCTACCAACTGGAACCTGGCTACCCTGATCCTGTACTCCTAAGTCCTCAACATCTGAGTCCTCATCCAAGTCATCATCATCCTCCTCTTCAAGGGGATCAACTGCAGGGGGGTTCCCTCCAGTTCCTGTATCTAGGGAAGCTGCTTTTGCCTTCTCTAAGTCATCCTGTTCTAGGATTTCTACCAGGATTAGGCAGGTGGGGCTTCTGCCCCTTTTTAACCCTCTTGCTTTGCACAAGGCAATCAAGTCTCTGCGGGTTAGTTTGTCATATCCAAAAGTTGCCTGGGTAGGGTCAACTGTCACAGGACTAGACCCTGAGGCCTTTCCTGTGTCAGACATGGTTACTAGTGAGGTGTAAGTGGTGCACTTACCTACACTAAGTGTTTTCCTACTGGACCTTGCTAGTGAGTTGTAGTCAGGGGTGTGCTACTCCCTTCAACCTACAACTACTAAGTTCAGTAGAACTTAATATGCTAAGCTTTTGATTTTATATGTACCTAGAGGTACTTGATGTGATCTTTCAATTTGATATAAAGATTGCAATGGTAAAACAACAGCAAGCTCAAATCCGCACCGCTGCTCACCAATGTGAGAAGTTGGCCTGGTAGGGGGTGTTTCCAATTCTGGAACCACCTACTACCTGACCAAACAATCCCCTTATGGTGTCTGGTTGTAAGTCAACCTTATTAGACAAGCTATCCTAGGGGTAGCATGGACTAAGCAGCCTAAAGGCTTAACTTAAGAGGTCGTGTTAAGCGAGCTGTTTTACCACATACAATCCTGTAATACCAAATGAAAGGACACCACACAAGTATATATTATAAAAATATATGTGTTTATTACTAAAAACAATCCCCAGTATTCTTTATGAATAAAGGGGCACAAGCGTTAAATCAAAAGCACTGTTTAAACATACAAAGTTGCACAATTATGGATGAGGGCGGGGGGCCACTCAAACCATATACTAAACAAGTGGTATAAGAGAGGCCACTCGAACAGTGGTTAGGCCTAGGGCCTAGGGAATCGCTGGGAGCAGTCAGGACAAGCAATGCTGAAGTCGGGAATGGCCCTCGGGATTCGGGAGATGTGCGGAAAGCGCACGCATGCACCAATGTTAACCAATGGTGCGTAAAAGTCAAATAGTTAAAGTTTAAGGACACTTCCGCTGAACCTTAAGGAACAAAACTTAACACACAGACCCTAGAGGTGTGCACCAGTGTGGGAACACCGGCGGAGCAAAGTTACCTCACCCACAGGAAGTGGGTGCACAGGGTCGAAGTGGCGTCGGGTTTTGACACGCAGGTTCTTGGCGCTTGAAGCTGAAGACGCTGCAGGCGATGTGAAGGAGAAGTGTCCGGTGGATCCAAGGGTGGATCTGAAGTGGTGAAGACCTGAAAGCAGAGGGGACAGTGTTCAAAGTCACTGGCCAGTGACCACCGTGGAACCAGATTGGAACCAGGCAAAGTCGGGTGCAAACAGGTGATGAGGGGTTGCTTCTCTCTGCAGCCACGTGGACACGAAGAGGTCAAGGACGTCCAGGAGTCGATCACGAGCTGTCCCTCGAAGGCTCTAGCTGATGGCGGTGTCGGCAACTCGATTGAAGCAAACAAGCCTTGGCTAATGCAAGCCACGGGGAAAGTGAAAAAGGCTTATTACTCGGACCAGCAAGGTCAGAGCGGGTACTCCTTTCTACAGGAGCGAGGGCAGGTCTGGAGCAACCAGACCCACAGTGTGAATTGTAGGTTTCGTCGCCAAGATGGCCGCTGACCACGTGACAAGCGGCCGGGATGGCGAGTCGAGTGGCACAAAGCAAAAGGGCCCCACGCAGATCGTGGAGATGCTGGAGGGCTGATCTTTGGTGCAAATGCTGCTCGATTGTGGGGCTTCTCAAACCCCAAAGCACAGAGTCGAGGGTGCCTCGGGTGCTGCGCAGTCAGCGTCTCGGGGGTCTTTCAAGATGTCCGCTCCCACGTCTCTCGGTGCCTCCACGGGTCCCTTCTTTGCAGGGACTGTGGATCGGGCTGGGAGAAGTCTGGGAAGCTGGGTCTTGTCAGGCTCTGCACTCGGGCTCCGGCGGGAGGCGGCGGCAAAGCAGACGTCGAGGTGCTGGGTGGTGCCTGTGTTCACAGGGTGGCCCCTCCTAGGCCACAAGGGAGATTCTCTTCAGTCTTCTATCATCAGAATGTCGAAGTCCAGTCGTCTTCTTAGTTTAAAGGTGATTTCAGGATGATCTGCTGTGCTAGGGCACTGCTCCCACTCTTATTCCAATCTGAGGGGTGGATCTCCTGCTAGGTCCCTCCCTATGGGTGGGACCAGGAAGGGGGGTGGTTACACCCCCTTTCCTTTGTCCAGGTCTCACTGGAGCTGGGGCTGGGCTGCCCCAGAACCAGTTTGACCGGATTATGCAAGGGGAAGCCTTGTGCTCCCCAGGCACTGTCTGGTTTCTTTCAAACCTCCCTGCTACAATACACTATCTCCTGTCTGGAGGGCGGTGACACCCTCCTGTGACAGGAAACCCTTTGTCCAGGACCCCCTTGACTGGGTTTCGGTCAGCTCCAGGGGTCCAGACATTTGTCTGTGGCAGAGGCATCCATTTTGTGGATCTTAAGGCCTTTGGAGAAATCAACCGCATTAAAGTGAAGTAACATGTCTTACCCCTCTAGAGGGGTGGAATGCCATCCCCGTCGCCAGAACTGGCGAGGGGATGGTATTCCAAAGCGTATGACACCTTACACGACATGTTTTGATAAAGCCAAACCAGAGTTGCTAAATAACCGCGAGGATTATAAGGCACTTAATAGTATATGGTATGGCATTATCCTGAAACAGCTTAGGGATTTGTTCCCGACGGCTGCAGACAGGCTCAGCTCATGCTAGAGCTCCATCTCACATAAAAACCATGCACCCAGCCTCCAGGATTGGTGAGGCCTGTCTATAGGAGTGGCTCACAGGTTTACATGTGTCCAGATATAGGTTTAGACATAGGTATACTATATCTAAGCAAGGGGTGTGTACACCACCTTACCCCAGCTGAGTGATCAGCCAGTTGTGTCAATTTAAGAACCAGCCAGGGGTGGCAAAAGATATGCTGCAGCCCCTGGTAGGCCTTAGTGGCTCCTGTGCCCTGTGCACCTATAGTGCATTCTACAGGGGCTGACAAGGAGTCCATTTCCAATTGGTATGTACCTAGGGTACATGGAATCCATTTTACAGAGAGAGCAGATGGCCCGGGGCCCTGATTAGCAGGAAACCAGGTCAACTAAGTCAAAAAACCAGCTAAACACAGGCAAAAAATCTGGGGTAACCATAGTCAGGTAGCCACCTTCCTACACTGCCCCTTGCATAATCCGGCCAAACCGGTTCTGGGGCACTCCAGCCCTCGTGCCAGGGCGGCCTGGATCAAAGGAAGGGGGTGTATCCACCCACTTCCTGGGTCCCACCCATAGGAGGGGACCTAGCAGGTAATCACGCCCACCAGATTCGAATAAGAGTGGGAGCAGTGCCAATGCACAGCAGATTTCCTGGAAGAAACATTTGAAACGATATTCTGGACCCTTCGCCCTCCATCTCAACGTGGAAGCCCGAAGAATCTCCCTTGTGGTCAAGGAGTGACCACCCTGCAGCAGCAGGCACCATCCAGCCCTCGACGTCTACTTAGTTGCAGTTCCCGCCGGAACTCGAGCGACTGAGATCGACGAGATCAAGCCTGTCCAGCTTCTAACAGCCCGATCCACAGTCCATGCAAAGCTGAGACCCGTGGAGGCGACCGGAAGCGTGGGGCACGCCATCTTGAAGTGACCACGAGACGCTGACCGTGCAGCCCACGAGTGACCCTCGAAGCTGTACACCGGGGTTTGAGAAGCCCCCACCCTGAGCTACTCCTGAGCCGAAGTTCAGCCCTCCACACTCGACGAGTGCTGCGTGGGGCCCTTTGGCACGATTTGGCTCAACGCGTTGGCCCGGTCACTTGCCAGCTGGCTTGTGGTCCCTGTGCTGACGAACTACCAAAGAAGACTCGTGAATCTGGTTGCACCAGATCCACACCAGCTCCCCTGAAAAGGAGCCCCGACTCTGACCTTCCTGGTCCGAGTGAGAAGCAATCTTCCGATCCTGCGTGGATTGCTCTTACCAAGGCTTGTTTGCTCCAAACCTGAAGCCGACTGCACCGACGGTGAGAGCCTGCGTGGGACAGATCGTGACCTGCTCCTGGACGTCGCAGATGCCCCAGAGCCCACGTGACAGCGGAGAGAAGCTCCTCGACGACCACCTGATTGCGCCCGACATTGCCTGGTTCCGTCCTGGTTCCACCCTGGTCACTGCTGAGTGACCCAGACTCTGTCCCCTCTGCTTTCAGGTACTCTACAACTTGAGTCCACCCTTGGACTCCACCGGACACTTCGTCTTCACCCTGCCTGCAGCCCTTTCAGCTTCAAGCACCAAGAGCCTGCGTGTCAAAACCCGACGCCACTTCGACCCTGTGCACCCACTTCCTGTGGGTGAGGTAACTTTGCTCCGCCGGTGTTCCCACACTGGTGCACACCTCTAGGGTCTGTGTGTTAAGTTTTGTTCCTCTAGGTTCAGCGGAAGTGTCCTTAAACTTTAACTCTTTGACTTTTACGCACCATTGGTTAACATTGGTGCATGCGTGCGCTTTCCGCACATCTCCCGAATCCCGAGGGCCATTCCCGACTTCAGCATTGCTTGTCCTGACTGCTCCCAGCGATTCCCTAGGCCCTAGGCCTAACCACTGTTCGAGTGGCCTCTCTTATACCACTTGTTTAGTATATGGTTTGAGTGGCCCCCCGCCCTCATCCATAATTGTGCAACTTGTATGTTTAAACAGTGCTTTTGATTTAACGCTTGTGCCCCTTTATTCATAAAGAATACTGGGGATTGTTTTTAGTAATAAACACATATATTTTTATAATATATACTTGTGTGGTGTCCTTTCATTTGGTATTACAGGATTGTATGTGGTAAAACAGCTCGCTTAACACGACCTCTTAAGTTAAGCCTTTAGGCTGCTTAGTCCATGCTACCCCTAGGATAGCTTGTCTAATAAGGTTGACTTACAACCAGACACCATAAGGGATTGTTTGGTCAGGTAGTAGGTGGTTCCAGAATTGGAAACATCCCCTACCAGGCCAACTTCTCACATTGGTGAGCAGCGGTGCGGATTTGAGCTTGCTGTTGTTTTACCATTGCAATCTTTATATCAAATTGAAAGATCACATCAAGTACCTCTAGGTACATATAAAATCAAAAGCTTAGCATATTAAGTTCTACTGAACTTAGTAGTTGTAGGTTGAAGGGAGTAGCACACCCCTGACTACAACTCACTAGCAAGGTCCAGTAGGAAAACACTTAGTGTAGGTAAGTGCACCACTTACACCTCACTAGTAACCATGTCTGACACAGGAAAGGCCTCAGGGTCTAGTCCTGTGACAGTTGACCCTACCCAGGCAACTTTTGGATATGACAAACTAACCCGCAGAGACTTGATTGCCTTGTGCAAAGCAAGAGGGTTAAAAAGGGGCAGAAGCCCCACCTGCCTAATCCTGGTAGAAATCCTAGAACAGGATGACTTAGAGAAGGCAAAAGCAGCTTCCCTAGATACAGGAACTGGAGGGAACCCCCCTGTAGTTGATCCCCCTGAAGAGGAGGATGATGATGACTTGGATGAGGACTCAGATGGTGGGGACTCACAAGTACAGGATCAGGGTAGCCAGGTTCCAGTTGGTAGGCTTAGCCAGGCCAACTTGGACCTACTGGGGAATGGAGAGGGCCAGCACCTCCCCAGAACCCAACATGTGATTCTCCCAGGCAACAGAAGAGTGAGATCTCCCTCAGGGGACTCTCATCTTTCTAGTGCCTCCAGAGAATCAGAGAGAGGCATGAGTGCTTCTCAGAAAGCTGAGCATAGGGCTAGAATGAGGGCTGTCAGACTCCAGATAGAGAGAGAGGAGGTAGCCCTGAGTCAAGCTAAGCTTACCTTAGCTCAAGCTAAACTTGCCTTGGCAAGAGAGCAGAAATTAAGTGGCTTAGATGTCACTGGTGGCAGCAATTTTCCAAGAGAAAAAGACAGGGCCTATGATAATAGAAACCTGACCAAAATTGTGCCCCCCTTTAAAGAAGGGGATGACATCCACAAATGGATGACTGCTCTTGAGAGAGCCTGCATGGTACAGCAGGTTCCTGAGAATCAGTGGGCTGCAATTTTGTGGTACTCCTTTTCTGAGAAAGGGAGGGACAGGCTCCTCACAGTTAGACCTGAGGATGCCAAAAACTACTCTGTTTTGAAGAGTGCTCTCATTGAAGGGTATGGCCTAACCACTGAGCAATACAGGTTGTTGTTCAGAGACACCCAGAAAGCACAGACTCAAGACTGGACTGATTTTGTGGAGTGTGCCACTAAGGCTTTGGAGGGTTGGTTACAGGGAAGTAAAGTTTCAGACTATACAGGATTGTACAATCTTATGATGAGAGAACAGATCCTTAATAACTGTACAAACCAGCTGTTGCATCAATACCTTATTGACTCTGATCTGACCTCTCCCCAAGAATTGGGAAAGAAGGCAGACAAATGGGTCAGAACAAGGATTAAGCAGAAACCCCAGAACCAAGGTGGTGACCAGAAGAAAACAGACCAGAAGGGTGGTAATCAGAATCAGAAAGATAAAGAAAAAGACCAGAAGTCTTCAGGCCCCCAAACTAATAGTAAGGAGGGTGGTTCCCAAAATGGTAACAAGAAGAAGAAGAACAAAGGTCCAAAGACACCTTGGTGTAATACCTGCAAATCAGTTTCACACTGGGGCAGTGAGTGCACCAAGGCAAATCCAGTTCCCACCACTACAGCTCCTAAAGCAACTGCAACCCCAAGTACAGTAAGCAGTGGTGGAACACAGTCCAAGGGTGTAGCTGGGTTGACCCTGGGTATTGAAGTAGGATCTGGCCTAGTCAGAGTCCCTACACAGGCAGTTCTCCTGTATGATGTGGACATTGAGTTGCCCACTGCAGTAAGCCCCACTAACCTGGGCAAATACAGGCAGACTCCCTTAATAAATGAGAAACTGGCTCAAGCTTACAGGGACACATGTGCTAGTGTCACCATGGTGACCCCTGGCTTTGTGGACCCTGGACAGATTGTACTAGGAGAGAGCTACCTAGTAACCAATGCAAGCAACTCCACTACCTCCCATAGTGTGGCAGTTGTGAACTTCTCCTGGGGAGGGGTTGATGGCCTAAAGAAAGTTGTGGTGAGTGCAGACCTACCAGTAGACTGTCTGTTAGGCAATGACCTTGAAAGCTCAGCATGGTCAGAAGTGGAGTACAGGACTCATGCAGAAATGCTAGGGATTTCAGAGCATGTCCTTGCCATGACAAGGGCTCAGGCTAAGAAGTGCCTTCCTGAACCAGTGGTGGATCTTGAGACAATAGACCAGCCACAACCCAAGAGAAGGAGCAAGAGAGGAAAGGCCTCGCCTTCCACCTTGCCCCAGGTTGAGGATCAGGTTTCAGAGGAAACTGATTCTGCAGTCCAAGAGGAGACTGTCTCTGAGGAGCTTGAACCTGACCAGGTTGAGTTTCTGGGGACAGGGGGACCCTCAAGGGCAGACCTGAGGCAGGCTCAATTAGATTGCCCTTCCCTTGAACCCCTCAGACAGCAGGCTGCTGCTGAGGCTGCTGGGGATGCCCAAGGTACCCATACTGTGTATTGGGATGAGGGACTCCTTTACTCAGAGGCTAGAACCCCCAAGCCTGGCATGACCAGGAGGTTGGTGATACCTCTGCAGTTTAGGGGATTCCTCCTTACCTTGGCCCATGATATTCCCCTTGCAGGACACTTAGGCCAGAACAAGACGTGGGACAGGCTTGTTCCACACTTTCACTGGCCTCACATGTCAGAGGATGTCAAGGAGTTTTGTCGCTCCTGTGTCACTTGCCAAGCCAGTGGTAAGTCAGGTGGCACAACAAAGGCCCCCCTAATACCACTACCTGTGGTGGGGGTCCCCTTTGAGAGAGTTGGAATTGATATTGTGGGTCCAATGGACCCCCAAACAGCATCTGGGAACAGATTCATACTGGTGGTAGTGGATCATGCCACCAGGTACCCAGAGGCTATTCCCCTAAGGACCACCACAGCCCCTGTGGTGGCAAAAGCCCTCATTGCAGTTTTCTCAAGAGTGGGCTTTCCTAAGGAGGTACTATCAGATAGAGGGACAAATTTTATGTCCAGCTATCTAAAAGCAATGTGGAAGGAATGTGGAGTAAACTATAAGTTTACCACCCCATATCATCCACAATGCAATGGGCTTGTGGAGAGATTTAACAAGACCCTTAAAGGCATGATAAAAGGATTACCAGAGAAGCTCAGGCGGAAATGGGACATTCTTTTACCCTGCCTGCTCTTTGCTTACAGAGAGGTCCCACAGAAGGGGGTTGGCTACAGCCCTTTTGAACTTTTGTTTGGCCACCCTGTGAGAGGTCCATTGTGTTTGGTGAAGGAAGGATGGGAGTTACCTCTCAAAAAGCCCAAACTAGACATAGTGGACTATGTACTTGGTCTCCGCTCCAGGATGGCTGAGTACATGGAAAGAGCATCCAAAAACCTGGAGGCCAGCCAAGAATTGCAGAAAGCTTGGCATGACCAAAAGGCTGTACTGGTAGAGTTCCAACCAGGACAGAAGGTATGGGTACTGGAGCCAGTGGCTCCAGCAGCACTCCAAGACAAATGGAGTGGACCCTATCCTATTATTGAGAAGAAAGGGGAAGTCACCTACTTGGTAGACTTTGGAACACCCAGGAGCCCTCACAGGGTAATCCATGTGAATCGCTTGAAAGCATTTGTAGACAGGGAGGACATGAGCTTGCTCATGGCCACAGATGGGGAACAGGAGGAAGAGAGTGACCCTCTCCCAGACCTGCTTTCCCAGAACCCTGATGATGGTTCAGTTGATGGAGTAGCCTTGGCAGGCAGCCTCACTGACCAGCAACAGAGGGACTGCAGACAAGTTTTGCAGGCTCACAGGCAAATGTTTTCACTCACACCCAGCCAAACTGACTGGTGTACCCATGTTGTGGACACTGGTGACAGTCTGCCTGTCAAGAATAAGATCTACAGGCAACCTGATCATGTCAGGGATTGCATCAAGGCTGAGGTGCAAAAGATGTTGGAGCTTGGAGTGATTGAGCCATCAGAGAGCCCATGGGCCAGCCCAGTAGTCCTGGTGCCAAAACCTCATACCCAAGATGGTAAGAGAGAAATGAGGTTTTGCGTGGATTACAGGGGTCTCAATGCTGTCACTAGGACAGATGCTCACCCCATTCCAAGAGCAGATGAGCTCATTGACAGATTGGCTTCTGCCAAGTTTCTGAGCACATTTGATCTGACAGCTGGCTACTGGCAAATCAGACTAGCTGAGGAGTCAAAAGCCAAAACAGCATTCTCTACCCCTAGTGGACATTATCAGTTTGTGGTAATGCCCTTTGGTTTGAAGAATGCACCTGCCACTTTCCAAAGGTTGGTGAACCAAGTCCTTACTGGGTTGGATGACTTTTGTGCAGCTTATCTGGATGATATTGCTGTCTTTAGCTCCACCTGGGAGGATCACCTGATCCACCTGAAGAAAGTTTTGGAGGCCCTGCAAAAGGCAGGCCTAACTATCAAGGCCACAAAGTGCCAGATAGGGCAGAGTAAGGTTGTATACCTGGGCCACCTAGTAGGTGGAGGCCAGGTTCAGCCACTGGAAAGCAAAATCCAGGCCATACAGGACTGGGCTCCTCCAGTTACCCAGACACAAGTCAGAGCCTTCTTGGGCCTGACTGGGTATTACAGAAAGTTTGTGAAAAACTATGGGTCTATAGTGACACCATTAAATGACTTGACATCCAAGAAGATGCCAAAAAAGGTTCAGTGGACAGTTAGCTGTCAGAAGGCATTTGAAGACCTGAAGAAGGCCATGTGCTCTGCACCTATCCTAAAGAGTCCTGACTACTCCAAACAGTTCATTGTTCAGACAGATGCTTCTGAGTTGGGGGTGGGAGCTGTACTCTCACAACTTAATCAAGATGGTCAAGACCAGCCAATTGCTTTCATTAGCAGGAGGCTAACCCCAAGAGAAAAACGTTGGTCAGCCATTGAGAGGGAGGCTGTAGGAAGGTGGCTACCTGACTATGGTTACCCCAGATTTTTTGCCTGTGTTTAGCTGGTTTTTTGACTTAGTTGACCTGGTTCCCTGCTAATCAGGGCCCCAGGCCATCTGCTCTCTCTGTAAAATGGATTCCATGTACCCTAGGTACATACCAATTGGAAATGGACTCCTTGTCAGCCCCTGTAGAATGCACTATAGGTGCACAGGGCACAGGAGCCACTAAGGCCTACCAGGGGCTGCAGCATATCTTTTGCCACCCCTGGCTGGTTCTTAAATTGACACAACTGGCTGATCACTCAGCTGGGGTAAGGTGGTGTACACACCCCTTGCTTAGATATAGTATACCTATGTCTAAACCTATATCTGGACACATGTAAACCTGTGAGCCACTCCTATAGACAGGCCTCACCAATCCTGGAGGCTGGGTGCTTGGTTTTTATGTGAGATGGAGCTCTAGCATGAGCTGAGCCTGTCTGCAGCCGTCGGGAACAACTCCCTAAGCTGTTTCAGGATAATGCCATACCATATACTATTAAGTGCCTTATAATCCTCGCGGTTATTTAGCAACTCTGGTTTGGCTTTATCAAAACATGTCGTGTAAGGTGTCATACGCTTTGGAATACCATCCCCTCGCCAGTTCTGGCGACGGGGATGGCATTCCACCCCTCTAGAGGGGTAAGACATGTTACTTCACTTTAATGCGGTTGATTTCTCCAAAGGCCTTAAGATCCACAAAATGGATGCCTCTGCCACAGACAAATGTCTGGACCCCTGGAGCTGGCCGAAACCCAGTCAAGGGGGTCCTGGACAAAGGGTTTCCTGTCACAGGAGGGTGTCACCGCCCTCCAGACAGGAGATAGTGTATTGTAGCAGGGAGGTTTGAAAGAAACCAGACACTGCCTGGGGCGCACAAGGCTGCCCCTTGCATAATCCGGCCAAACCGGTTCTGGGGCACTCCAGCCCTCGTGCCAGGGCGGCCTGGATCAAAGGAAGGGGGTGTATCCACCCACTTCCTGGGTCCCACCCATAGGAGGGGACCTAGCAGGTAATCACGCCCACCAGATTCGAATAAGAGTGGGAGCAGTGCCAATGCACATCAGATTTCCTGGAAGAAACATTTGAAACGATATTCTGGACCCTTCGCCCTCCATCTCAACGTGGAAGCCCGAAGAATCTCCCTTGTGGTCAAGGAGTGACCACCCTGCAGCAGCAGGCACCATCCAGCCCTCGACGTCTACTTGGTTGCAGTTCCCGCCGGAACTCGAGCGACTGAGATCGACGAGATCAAGCCTGCCCAGCTTCTAACAGCCCGATCCACAGTCCCTGCAAAGCTGAGACCCGTGGAGGCGACCGGAAGCGTGGGGCACGCCATCTTGAAGTGACCACGAGACGCTGACCGTGCAGCCCACGAGTGACCCTCGAAGCTGTACACCGGGGTTTGAGAAGCCCCCACCCTGAGCTACTCCTGAGCCGAAGTTCAGCCCTCCACACTCGACGAGTGCTGCGTGGGGCCCTTTGGCACGATTTGGCTCAACGCGTTGGCCCGGTCACTTGCCAGCTGGCTTGTGGTCCCTGTGCCGACGAACTACAAAAGAAGACTCGTGATTCTGGTTGCTCCAGATCCACACCAGCTCCCCTGAAAGGGAGCTCCGACTCTGACCTTCCTGGTCCGAGTGAGACGCCATCTTCCAATCCCGCGTGGATTGCTCTTACCAAGGCTTGTTTGCTCCAAACCGGAAGCCGACTGCACCGACGGTGAGAGCCTGCGTGGGACAGATCGTGACCTGCTCCTGGACGTCGCAGATGCCCCAGAGCCCACGTGACAGCGAAGAGAAGCGCCTCGACGACCACCTGATTGCGCCCGACATTGCCTGGTTCCGTCCTGGTTCCACCCTGGTCACTGCTGAGTGACCCAGACTCTGTCCCCTCTGCTTTCAGGTACTCTACAACTTGAGTCCACCCTTGGACTCCACCGGACACTTCGTCTTCACCCTGCCTGCAGCCCTTTCAGCTTCAAGCACCAAGAGCCTGCGTGTCAAAACCCGACGCCACTTCGACCCTGTGCACCCACTTCCTGTGGGTGAGGTAACTTTGCTCCGCCGGTGTTCCCACACTGGTGCACACCTCTAGGGTCTGTGTGTTAAGTTTTGTTCCTCTAGGTTCAGCGGAAGTGTCCTTAAACTTTAACTATTTGACTTTTACGCACCATTGGTTAACATTGGTGCATGCGTGCGCTTTCCGCACATCTCCCGAATCCCGAGGGCCATTCCCGACTTCAGCATTGCTTGTCCTGACTGCTCCCAGCGATTCCCTAGGCCCTAGGCCTAACCACTGTTCGAGTGGCCTCTCTTATACCACTTGTTTAGTATATGGTTTGAGTGGCCCCCTGCCCTCATCCATAATTGTGCAACTTTGTATGTTTAAACAGTGCTTTTGATTTAACGCTTGTGCCCCTTTATTCATAAAGAATACTGGGGATTGTTTTTAGTAATAAACACATATATTTTTATAATATATACTTGTGTGGTGTCCTTTCATTTGGTATTACAGGATTGTATGTGGTAAAACAGCTCGCTTAACACGACCTCTTAAGTTAAGCCTTTAGGCTGCTTAGTCCATGCTACCACTAGGATAGCTTGTCTAATAAGGTTGACTTACAACCAGACACCATAAGGGGATTGTTTGGTCAGGTAGTAGGTGGTTCCAGAATTGGAAACATCCCCTACCAGGCCAACTTCTCACATTGGTGGCAGCGGTGGGATTTGAGCTTGCTGTTGTTTTACCATTGCAATCTTTATATCAAATTGAAAGATCACATCAAGTACCTCTAGGTACATATAAAATCAAAAGCTTAGCATATTAAGTTCTACTGAACTTAGTAGTTGTAGGTTGAAGGGAGTAGCACACCCCTGACTACAACTCACTAGCAAGGTCCAGTAGGAAAACACTTAGTGTAGGTAAGTGCACCACTTACACCTCACTAGTAACCATGTCCGACACAGGAAAGGCCTCAGGGTCTAGTCCTGTGACAGTTGACCCTACCCAGGCAACTTCTGGATATGACAAACTAACCCGCAGAGACTTGATTGTCTTGTGCAAAGCAAGAGGGTTAAAAAGGGGCAGAAGCCCCACCTGCCTAACCCTGATAGAACTCCTAGAACAGGATGACTTAGAGAGGGCAAAAGCAGCTTCCCTAGATACAGGAACTGGAGGGAACCCCCCTGCAGTTGATCCCCCTGAAGAGGAGGATGATGATGACTTGGATGAGGACTCAGAGGTTGAGGACTTAGAAGTACAGGATCAGGGTAGCCAGGTTCCAGTTGGTAGGCTTAGCCAGGCCAACTTGGACCTACTGGGGAATGGAGAGGGCCAGCACCTCCCCAGAACCCAACATGTGATTCTCCCAGGCAACAGAAGAGTGAGATCTCCCTCAGGGGACTCTCATCTTTCTAGTGCCTCCAGAGAATCAGAGAGAGGCATGAGTGCTTCTCAGAAAGCTGAGCATAGGGCTAGAATGAGGGCTGTCAGACTCCAGATAGAGAGAGAGGAGGTAGCCCTGAGTCAAGCTAAGCTTACCTTAGCTCAAGCTAAACTTGCCTTGGCAAGAGAGCAGAAATTGTGTGGCTTAGATGCCACTGGTGGCAGCAATATTCCTAAAGAGAAACCCAGGTCCTATGATAGTAGAAACCTGACAAAGATTGTGCCCCCCTTCAAAGAAGGGGATGACATCCACAAATGGATGACTGCTCTTGAGAGAGCCTGCATGGTACAGCAGGTTCCTGAGGAACAGTGGGCAGCAATCTTATGGTACTCCTTTTCAGAGAAAGGGAGGGACAAGCTCCTCACTGTCAGACATGAGGATGCAAACAATTACAAAGTCCTGAAGAGTGTTCTGATAGATGGGTTTGGCTTAACCACTGAACAGTACAGGTTCAAGTTCAGAGACACCCAGAAGACACAGACTCAGGACTGGACTGATTTTGTAGATTGTGCTACTAAGGCTCTGGAGGGTTGGCTACATGGCAGCAAAGTACATGACTTTACAGGATTGTATAATTTGATTATGAGGGAGCAGATCCTAAGTAATTGTCAGAACCAGCTCTTACACCAGCACCTGGTAGACTCTGATCTGACCTCTCCCCAAGAATTGGGAAAGAAGGCAGACAAATGGGTCAGAACCAGGATTAGGCCTAAGAATCAGGACAGTAACCAGAAGAAGGAGTCTACCAAGCCTCAAGATAAGGGTGGGGATAAAAGTAAAGAAAAGACTTCCCCAGGGCCCCAAAACTCCAAGGATGGGGGTGGGTCCCAAGACACTTCTTCAACTGAGAAAAAACCCTATTGTTATCCCTGTAAACAGGTGGGGCATTACAAAACAGACAGCTGTTGTCCCAAGAATAACAATAAAGAAAATATACCTCCAAAGCCAGCTTCAACACCTCCTGTTACTGTCAGCAGTAATCCCCCAGGAAGTGGAAGCACACCCAGGAATCTGGGTGGGTTTACTTTTGGAAATCAGGTGGACCCTGGCCTATCCAGGTCCCCATCACCCAATGATCTTGTTTATGAGGCTGGCATGGGGTTTGCCAACTTCTCTGCTTGCCCAAATACTTTGAGCAAGTATAGACAAGAACCCATCATCAATGGTTTAAGAGTGGAAGCTTTTAGAGACACAGGGGCTAGCATCACCATGGTGGCTGATGGCATAGTCCCCTCTAAGCAACTTTTACCTGGTGCCACATACCAGGTAATAAACATTGATGGCATCCAAACAAATCATCCCATGGCAGTAGTAAGTCTCAGCTGGGGAGGTGTCACTGGCCCAAAGAGAGTGGCAGTGTCCCCAAACTTGCCTGTAGACTGTCTACTGGGTAATGATTTAGAAATCTCAGCCTGGGCTGGGGTTGAACAGGAAATCCATTCTAGAATGGTAAATTCCAATGGAAAGGTTAGTGGGGCTGTAATGGCTACAGCCCCAATTCAAGATGTCCTTCCTGAAAAGGTTGGTAGGGCGGAGATACTCCCTGCCCCATCTTTAGCAAAAGCTCTTCCTGAACAGAATAGCAAAGCTGTTATGATAACAGCAGAAACCCAAACTGAGTCTCCTCCTGAAAAGGTTGGTGGGGCTGTGATGGCCACAGCCCAAACTCAAACTGACACGTGTGTTGTGAAACCTGAAATGATGGATAACTCCACACAAACTGAGAGCATGGAGGAGGAAGAGAAATCTCCCCCTCACCAGACTTTAGGACAGGATCAGCCTCCTCAGGGAACTGATCTTACCCCTGATGAAGGAACTGCCCCAGAGGTGGTTGGGCCTAGCCTGACAGAACCTCTGATGTCAGTGGACCCTTCTCAGGTGGGACCCAGTCTGGAGCAGGTAACCTGCCCCTCTCTCCCTTGCCTTAGCCAGCCCAGGGCTGCAGAGGACAAGAAGGACAGTGAGACCCAGAGGGCCCCCTGTCAAATAAAGCACCCCCATCAAAAGATTAGGTGCACCAAAACTAGTAGCCCTAGTAAGGTGAAAACTTTAAAAACTCCTGAGGGAGCCCCCTTAAAAACAGTTAGGGACCTCCCCCAGATGGATTCTGTTGGGCACAGCCAAACCTGGGACCCAAAGGGCCCAAACCTGAACTGTCCCTCCAGCAAGCCAAACAGAGGGACCCAGCCTCCAGCTTTAGGTAGCCAGAGGTTGACCCTGAGAGCACAGTGCAACTCAGTTAAAGAAAGAAAGGCACACATGGTGGAAGATAATTGGAGGAAGCTAAGCCCTAAATTAGTAGAGCCTCACTTCAATACTCCATATCCAAACCAGCCTTTAACTTTGCATAAACACACCCAAGGTAGTGATTCCCTATGGTGGAGACCCTCTAATACCCAAAGGGTGAGGGACTGCTTAGTGGACCATGAGACAGGGGGTACCCATGCTAGTGCAGGTACTTCCTTATATGGCCACTCAGGCAATATAGGCTTACCTGGCCAAGGATAGCCTTATCTCCTTTCGTTTGGGGGGGGGTTATGTAGGAAGGTGGCTACCTGACTATGGTTACCCCAGATTTTTTGCCTGTGTTTAGCTGGTTTTTTGACTTAGTTGACCTGGTTCCCTGCTAATCAGGGCCCCAGGCCATCTGCTCTCTCTGTAAAATGGATTCCATGTACCCTAGGTACATACCAATTGGAAATGGACTCCTTGTCAGCCCCTGTAGAATGCACTATAGGTGCACAGGGCACAGGAGCCACTAAGGCCTACCAGGGGCTGCAGCATATCTTTTGCCACCCCTGGCTGGTTCTTAAATTGACACAACTGGCTGATCACTCAGCTGGGGTAAGGTGGTGTACACACCCCTTGCTTAGATATAGTATACCTATGTCTAAACCTATATCTGGACACATGTAAACCTGTGAGCCACTCCTATAGACAGGCCTCACCAATCCTGGAGGCTGGGTGCTTGGTTTTTATGTGAGATGGAGCTCTAGCATGAGCTGAGCCTGTCTGCAGCCGTCGGGAACAACTCCCTAAGCTGTTTCAGGATAATGCCATACCATATACTATTAAGTGCCTTATAATCCTCGCGGTTATTTAGCAACTCTGGTTTGGCTTTATCAAAACATGTCGTGTAAGGTGTCATACGCTTTGGAATACCATCCCCTCGCCAGTTCTGGCGACGGGGATGGCATTCCACCCCTCTAGAGGGGTAAGACATGTTACTTCACTTTAATGCGGTTGATTTCTCCAAAGGCCTTAAGATCCACAAAATGGATGCCTCTGCCACAGACAAATGTCTGGACCCCTGGAGCTGGCCGAAACCCAGTCAAGGGGGTCCTGGACAAAGGGTTTCCTGTCACAGGAGGGTGTCACCGCCCTCCAGACAGGAGATAGTGTATTGTAGCAGGGAGGTTTGAAAGAAACCAGACACTGCCTGGGGCGCACAAGGCTGCCCCTTGCATAATCCGGCCAAACCGGTTCTGGGGCACTCCAGCCCTCGTGCCAGGGCGGCCTGGATCAAAGGAAGGGGGTGTATCCACCCACTTCCTGGGTCCCACCCATAGGAGGGGACCTAGCAGGTAATCACGCCCACCAGATTCGAATAAGAGTGGGAGCAGTGCCAATGCACATCAGATTTCCTGGAAGAAACATTTGAAACGATATTCTGGACCCTTCGCCCTCCATCTCAACGTGGAAGCCCGAAGAATCTCCCTTGTGGTCAAGGAGTGACCACCCTGCAGCAGCAGGCACCATCCAGCCCTCGACGTCTACTTGGTTGCAGTTCCCGCCGGAACTCGAGCGACTGAGATCGACGAGATCAAGCCTGCCCAGCTTCTAACAGCCCGATCCACAGTCCCTGCAAAGCTGAGACCCGTGGAGGCGACCGGAAGCGTGGGGCACGCCATCTTGAAGTGACCACGAGACGCTGACCGTGCAGCCCACGAGTGACCCTCGAAGCTGTACACCGGGGTTTGAGAAGCCCCCACCCTGAGCTACTCCTGAGCCGAAGTTCAGCCCTCCACACTCGACGAGTGCTGCGTGGGGCCCTTTGGCACGATTTGGCTCAACGCGTTGGCCCGGTCACTTGCCAGCTGGCTTGTGGTCCCTGTGCCGACGAACTACAAAAGAAGACTCGTGATTCTGGTTGCTCCAGATCCACACCAGCTCCCCTGAAAGGGAGCTCCGACTCTGACCTTCCTGGTCCGAGTGAGACGCCATCTTCCAATCCCGCGTGGATTGCTCTTACCAAGGCTTGTTTGCTCCAAACCGGAAGCCGACTGCACCGACGGTGAGAGCCTGCGTGGGACAGATCGTGACCTGCTCCTGGACGTCGCAGATGCCCCAGAGCCCACGTGACAGCGAAGAGAAGCGCCTCGACGACCACCTGATTGCGCCCGACATTGCCTGGTTCCGTCCTGGTTCCACCCTGGTCACTGCTGAGTGACCCAGACTCTGTCCCCTCTGCTTTCAGGTACTCTACAACTTGAGTCCACCCTTGGACTCCACCGGACACTTCGTCTTCACCCTGCCTGCAGCCCTTTCAGCTTCAAGCACCAAGAGCCTGCGTGTCAAAACCCGACGCCACTTCGACCCTGTGCACCCACTTCCTGTGGGTGAGGTAACTTTGCTCCGCCGGTGTTCCCACACTGGTGCACACCTCTAGGGTCTGTGTGTTAAGTTTTGTTCCTCTAGGTTCAGCGGAAGTGTCCTTAAACTTTAACTATTTGACTTTTACGCACCATTGGTTAACATTGGTGCATGCGTGCGCTTTCCGCACATCTCCCGAATCCCGAGGGCCATTCCCGACTTCAGCATTGCTTGTCCTGACTGCTCCCAGCGATTCCCTAGGCCCTAGGCCTAACCACTGTTCGAGTGGCCTCTCTTATACCACTTGTTTAGTATATGGTTTGAGTGGCCCCCTGCCCTCATCCATAATTGTGCAACTTTGTATGTTTAAACAGTGCTTTTGATTTAACGCTTGTGCCCCTTTATTCATAAAGAATACTGGGGATTGTTTTTAGTAATAAACACATATATTTTTATAATATATACTTGTGTGGTGTCCTTTCATTTGGTATTACAGGATTGTATGTGGTAAAACAGCTCGCTTAACACGACCTCTTAAGTTAAGCCTTTAGGCTGCTTAGTCCATGCTACCACTAGGATAGCTTGTCTAATAAGGTTGACTTACAACCAGACACCATAAGGGGATTGTTTGGTCAGGTAGTAGGTGGTTCCAGAATTGGAAACATCCCCTACCAGGCCAACTTCTCACAGAGGCCTTTGCTGTGGTTTGGGCATTAAAGAAGTTGAGGTCCTACTTGTTTGGAACTCACTTCCTGGTGCAAACAGACCATAAGCCCCTCTTATGGCTTAATCAGATGAAGGGTGAAAATCCCAAACTGCTCAGGTGGTCCATTTCCCTACAGGGGATGGACTTTACAGTGGAGCACCGCCCAGGGACTGACCATGGTAATGCAGATGGTCTCTCCAGGTACTTCCACTTAGAACATGAAGACTTATCTGGTCAAGGTTAGTTTAATGTCCCTGCGTTTGGGGGGGGGTTGTGTAGGAGAGTAGGGTCTGCTATCCTATGGTCACCCCAAATTTTTGCTTTTTGCTTCACTGGTTTTCGACTACTGAGGCTGTGGGCCTGCTGATCAGACCCCCAGCCTGCTGTTCTCTCACTAAATTAATGACACATGTGCTATAGGCACATACCAATTGGAAATGGACTCCTTGTCAGCCCCTGTAGAATGCACTATAGGTGCACAGGGCACAGGAGCCACTAAGGCCTACCAGGGGCTGCAGCATATCTTTTGCCACCCCTGGCTGGTTCTTAAATTGACACAACTGGCTGATCACTGAGCTGGGGTAAGGTGGTGTACACACCCCTTACTTAGATATAGTATACCTATGTCTAAACCTATATCTGGACACATGTAAACCTATGAGCCACTCCTATAGACAGGCCTCACCAATCCTGGAGGCTGGGTGCATGGTTTTTATGTGAGATGGAGCTCTAGCATGAGCTGAGCCTGTCTGCAGCCGTCGGGAACAAATCCCTAAGCTGTTTCAGGATAATGCCATACCATATACTATTAAGTGCCTTATAATCCTCGCGGTTATTTAGCAACTCTGGTTTGGCTTTATCAAAACATGTCGTGTAAGGTGTCATACGCTTTGGAATACCATCCCCTCGCCAGTTCTGGCGACGGGGATGGCATTCCACCCCTCTAGAGGGGTAAGACATGTTACTTCACTTTAATGCGGTTGATTTCTCCAAAGGCCTTAAGATCCACAAAATGGATGCCTCTGCCACAGACAAATGTCTGGACCCCTGGAGCTGACCGAAACCCAGTCAAGGGGGTCCTGGACAAAGGGTTTCCTGTCACAGGAGGGTGTCACCGCCCTCCAGACAGGAGATAGTGTATTGTAGCAGGGAGGGTTGAAAGAAACCAGACACTGCCTGGGGCGCACAAGGCTGCCCCTTGCATAATCCGGCCAAACCGGTTCTGGGGCACTCCAGCCCTCGTGCCAGGGCGGCCTGGATCAAAGGAAGGGGGTGTATCCACCCACTTCCTGGGTCCCACCCATAGGAGGGGACCTAGCAGGTAATCACGCCCACCAGATTCGAATAAGAGTGGGAGCAGTGCCAATGCACAGCAGATTTCCTGGAAGAAACATTTGAAACGATATTCTGGACCCTTCGCCCTCCATCTCAACGTGGAAGCCCGAAGAATCTCCCTTGTGGTCAAGGAGTGACCACCCTGCAGCAGCAGGCACCATCCAGCCCTCGACGTCTACTTAGTTGCAGTTCCCGCCGGAACTCGAGCGACTGAGATCGACGAGATCAAGCCTGCCCAGCTTCTAACAGCCCGATCCACAGTCCATGCAAAGCTGAGACCCGTGGAGGCGACCGGAAGCGTGGGGCACGCCATCTTGAAGTGACCACGAGACGCTGACCGTGCAGCCCACGAGTGACCCTCGAAGCTGTACACCGGGGTTTGAGAAGCCCCCACCCTGAGCTACTCCTGAGCCGAAGTTCAGCCCTCCACACTCGACGAGTGCTGCGTGGGGCCCTTTGGCACGATTTGGCTCAACGCGTTGGCCCGGTCACTTGCCAGCTGGCTTGTGGTCCCTGTGCCGACGAACTACCAAAGAAGACTCGTGAATCTGGTTGCACCAGATCCACACCAGCTCCCCTGAAAAGGAGCCCCGACTCTGACCTTCCTGGTCCGAGTGAGAAGCAATCTTCCGATCCTGCGTGGATTGCTCTTACCAAGGCTTGTTTGCTCCAAACCTGAAGCCGACTGCACCGACGGTGAGAGCCTGCGTGGGACAGATCGTGACCTGCTCCTGGACGTCGCAGATGCCCCAGAGCCCACGTGACAGCGGAGAGAAGCTCCTCGACGACCACCTGATTGCGCCCGACATTGCCTGGTTCCGTCCTGGTTCCACCCTGGTCACTGCTGAGTGACCCAGACTCTGTCCCCTCTGCTTTCAGGTACTCTACAACTTGAGTCCACCCTTGGACTCCACCGGACACTTCGTCTTCACCCTGCCTGCAGCCCTTTCAGCTTCAAGCACCAAGAGCCTGCGTGTCAAAACCCGACGCCACTTCGACCCTGTGCACCCACTTCCTGTGGGTGAGGTAACTTTGCTCCGCCGGTGTTCCCACACTGGTGCACACCTCTAGGGTCTGTGTGTTAAGTTTTGTTCCTCTAGGTTCAGCGGAAGTGTCCTTAAACTTTAACTCTTTGACTTTTACGCACCATTGGTTAACATTGGTGCATGCGTGCGCTTTCCGCACATCTCCCGAATCCCGAGGGCCATTCCCGACTTCAGCATTGCTTGTCCTGACTGCTCCCAGCGATTCCCTAGGCCCTAGGCCTAACCACTGTTCGAGTGGCCTCTCTTATACCACTTGTTTAGTATATGGTTTGAGTGGCCCCCCGCCCTCATCCATAATTGTGCAACTTGTATGTTTAAACAGTGCTTTTGATTTAACGCTTGTGCCCCTTTATTCATAAAGAATACTGGGGATTGTTTTTAGTAATAAACACATATATTTTTATAATATATACTTGTGTGGTGTCCTTTCATTTGGTATTACAGGATTGTATGTGGTAAAACAGCTCGCTTAACACGACCTCTTAAGTTAAGCCTTTAGGCTGCTTAGTCCATGCTACCCCTAGGATAGCTTGTCTAATAAGGTTGACTTACAACCAGACACCATAAGGGATTGTTTGGTCAGGTAGTAGGTGGTTCCAGAATTGGAAACATCCCCTACCAGGCCAACTTCTTACAGTCCCCCAGACTGTGCTTGGTCCCCCAGACTGTACTTGGTCCCCCAGGCTGTGCTTGGTCCCCCTGGTTGCTCTTGGTCCCCCAGGCTGTGCTTGGTCCCCCAGGCTGTGCTTGGTCCCCCTGGTTGCTCTTGGTCCCCCTGGCTGTGCGTGATACCCCTGGCTGTGCTTGGTCCCCCTGGTTGCTCTTGGTCCCCCAGGCTGTGCTTGGTCCCCCAGGCTGTGCTTGGTCCCCCTGGTTGCTCTTGGTCCCCCAGGCTGTGCTTGGTCCCCCAGGCTGTGCTTGGTCCCCCTGGTTGCTCTTGGTCCCCCTGGCTGTGCTTGGTCCCCCTGGTTGCTCTTGGTCCCCCAGGCTGTGCTTGGTCCCCCAGGCTGTGCTTGGTCCCCCAGGCTGTGCTTGGTCCCCCAGGTTCTGCTTGGTCCCCCAGGCTCTGCTTGGTCCCCCTGGTTGCTCTTGGTCCTTCAGGCTGTGCTTGGTCCCCCAGGCTCTGCTTGGTCCCCCTGGTTGCTCTTGGTCCCCCAGGCTGTGCTTTGTCCCCCAGGCTGTCCTTGGTCCCCCTGGTTGCTCTTGGTCCCCCAGGCTGTGCTTGGTCCCCCAGGCTGTGCTTGGTCCCCCAGGCTGTGCTTGGTCCCCCTGGTTGCTCTTGGTCCCCCAGGCTGTGCTTGGTCCCCCATGCTGTGCTTGGTCCCCCAGGCTGTGCTTGGTCCCCCAGGCTGTGCTTGGTCCCCCTGGTTGCTCTTGGTCCCCCAGGCTGTGCTTGGTCCCCCAGGCTGTGCTTGGTACCCCAGGCTGTGCTTGGTCCTCCTGGTTGCTCTTGGTCCCCCAGGCTGTGCTTGGTCCCCCAGGCTGTTCTTGGTCCCCCAGACTGTGCTTGGTCCCCCAGGCTGTGCTTGGTCCCCCAGGCTGTGCTTGGTCTCTCCGGTTGCTCTTGGTCCCCCAGGCTGTGCTTGGTCCCCCAGGCTGTGCTTGGTCCCCCTGGTTGCTCTTGGTCCCCCAGGCTGTGCTTGGTACCCCAGGCTCTGCTTGGTCCCCCAGGCTCTGCTTGGTCCCCCTGGTTGCTCTTGGTCCCTCAGGCTGTGCTTGGTCCCCCAGGCTGTGCTTGGTCCCCCGGGCTGTGCTTGGTCCCCCAGGCTGTGCTTGGTCCCCCTGGTTGCTCTTGGTCCCCCTGGCTGTGCATGGTACCCCTGGCTGTGCTTGGTCCCCCTGGTTGCTCTTGGTCCACCAGGCTGTGCTTGGTCCCCCAGGCTGTGCTTGGTCCCCCTGGTTGCTCTTGGTCCCCCAGGCTGTGCTTGGTCCCCCAGGCTGTGCTTGGTCCCCCAGGCTGTGCTTGGTCCCCCTGGTTGCTTTTGGTCCCCCAGGCTGTGCTTGGTACCCCTGGCTGTGCTTGGTCCCCCTGGTTGCTCTTGGTCCCCCAGGCTGTGCTTGGGTCCCCATGGTTGCTCCTGGTCCCCCAGGCTGTGCTTGGTCCCCCAGGCTGTGCTTGGTCCCCCAGCTGTGCTTGGTCCCCCTGGTTGCTCATGGTCCCCCAGGCTGTGCTTGGTCCCCCAGGCTGTGCTTGGTCCCCCAGGCTGTGCTTGGTCCCCCTGGTTGCTCTTGGTCCCCCAGGCTTGTGCTTGGTCCCCCAGGCTGTGCTTGGTCCCCCTGGTTGCTCTTGGTCCCCCAGGCTTGTGCTTGGTCCCCCAGGCTGTGCTTGGTCCCCCTGGTTGCTCTTGGTCCCCCAGGCTGTGCTTTGTCCCCCAGGCTGTGCTTGGTCCCCCAGGCTGTGCTTGGTCCCCAGGCTGTGCTTGGTCCCCCTGGTTGCTCTTGGTCCCCCTGGCTGTGCTTGGTACCCCTGGCTGTGCTTGGTCCCCCTGGTTGCTCTTGGTCCCCCAGGCTGTGCTTGGTCCCCCAGGCTGTGCTTGGTCCCCCTAGTTGCTCTTAGTCCCCCAGGCTGTGCTTGGTACCCCAGGCTGTGCTTGGTCCCCCAGGCTCTGCTTGGTCCCCCTGGTTGCTCTTGGTCCCCCAGGCTGTGCTTGGTCCCCCAGACTGTGCTTGGTCCCCCAGGCTGTGCTTGGTCCCCCTTGTTGCTCTTGGTCCCCCAGGCTGTGCTTGGTCCCCCAGGCTGTGCTTGGTCCCCCTGGTTGCTCTTGGTCCCCCTGGCTGTGCGTGATACCCCTGGCTGTGCTTGGTCCCCCTGGTTGCTCTTGGTCCCCCAGGCTGTGCTTGGTCTCCCAGGCTGTGCTTGGTCCCCCTGGTTGCTCTTGGCCCCCCAGGCTGTGCTTGGTCCCCCAGGCTGTGCTTGGTCCCCCAGTGTGAGAAGTTGGCCTGGTAGGGGATGTTTCCAATTCTGGAACCACCTACTACCTGACCAAACAATCCCTTATGGTGTCTGGTTGTAAGTCAACCTTATTAGACAAGCTATCCTAGGGGTAGCATGGACTAAGCAGCCTAAAGGCTTAACTTAAGAGGTCGTGTTAAGCGAGCTGTTTTACCACATACAATCCTGTAATACCAAATGAAAGGACACCACACAAGTATATATTATAAAAATATATGTGTTTATTACTAAAAACAATCCCCAGTATTCTTTATGAATAAAGGGGCACAAGCGTTAAATCAAAAGCACTGTTTAAACATACAAGTTGCACAATTATGGATGAGGGCGGGTGGCCACTCAAACCATATACTAAACAAGTGGTATAAGAGAGGCCACTCGAACAGTGGTTAGGCCTAGGGCCTAGGGAATCGCTGGGAGCAGTCAGGACAAGCAATGCTGAGGTCGGGAATGGCCCTCGGGATTCGGGAGATGTGCGGAAAGCGCACGCATGCACCAATGTTAACCAATGGTGCTTAAAAGTCAAAGAGTTAAAGTTTAAGGACACTTCCGCTGAACCTAGAGGAACAAAACTTAACACACAGACCCTAGAGGTGTGCACCAGTGTGGGAACACCGGCGGAGCAAAGTTACCTCACCCACAGGAAGTGGGTGCACAGGGTCGAAGTGGCGTCGGGTTTTGACACGCAGGCTCTTGGTGCTTGAAGCTGAAAGGGCTGCAGGCAGGGTGAAGACGAAGTGTCCGGTGGAGTCCAAGGGTGGACTCAAGTTGTAGAGTACCTGAAAGCAGAGGGGACAGAGTCTGGGTCACTCAGCAGTGACCAGGGTGGAACCAGGACGGAACCAGGCAATGTCGGGCGCAATC
The DNA here is from genome assembly GCF_964261635.1 of Lissotriton helveticus. Classification (NCBI taxonomy): domain Eukaryota; kingdom Metazoa; phylum Chordata; class Amphibia; order Caudata; family Salamandridae; genus Lissotriton; species Lissotriton helveticus. The sequence continues at coordinate 626,430 of NW_027611721.1, read as the reverse complement.
AGGTGGTCGTCGAGGAGCTTCTCTCCGCTGTCACGTGGGCTCTGGGGCATCTGCGACGTCCAGGAGCAGGTCACGATCTGTCCCACGCAGCCTCTCACCGTCGGTGCAGTCGGCTTCAGGTTTGGAGCAAACAAGCCTTGGTAAGAGCAATCCACGCAGGATCGGAAGATTGCTTCTCACTAGGACCAGGAAGGTCAGAGTCGGGGCTCCTTTTCAGGGGAGCTGGTGTGGATCTGGAGCAACCAGAATCACAAGTCTTCTTAGGTAGTTCGTCGGCACAGGGACCACAAGCCAGCTGGCAAGTGACCGGGCCAACGCGTTGAGCCAAATCGTGCCAAAGGGCCCCACGCAGCACTCGTCAAGTGTGGAGGGCTGAACTTCGGCTCAGGAGTAGCTCAGGGTGGGGGCTTCTCAAACCCCGGTGTACAGCTTCGAGGGTCACTCGTGGGCTGCACGGTCAGCGTCTCGTGGTCACTTCAAGATGGCGTGCCCCACGCTTCCGGTCGCCTCCACGGGTCTCAACTTTGCAGGGACTGTGGATCGGGCTGTTAGAAGCTGGGCAGGCTTGATCTCGTCGATCTCAGTCGCTCGAGTTCCGGCGGGAACTGCAACTAAGTAGACGTCGAGGGCTGGATGGTGCCTGCTGCTGCAGGGTGGTCACTCCTTGACCACAAGGGAGATTCTTCGGGCTTCCACGTTGAGATGGAGGGCGAAGGGTCCAGAATATCGTTTCAAATGTTTCTTCCAGGAAATCTGATGTGCATTGGCACTGCTCCCACTCTTATTCGAATCTGGTGGGCGTGATTACCTGCTAGGTCCCCTCCTATGGGTGGGACCCAGGAAGTGGGTGGATACACCCCCTTCCTTTGATCCAGGCCGCCCTGGCACGAGGGCTGGAGTGCCCCAGAACCGGTTTGGCCGGATTATGCAAGGGGCAGCCTTGTGCGCCCCAGGCAGTGTCTGGTTTCTTTCAAACCTCCCTGCTACAATACACTATCTCCTGTCTGGAGGGCGGTGACACCCTCCTGTGACAGGAAACCCTTTGTCCAGGACCCCCTTGACTGGGTTTCGGTCAGCTCCAGGGGTCCAGACATTTGTCTGTGGCAGAGGCATCCATTTTGTGGATCTTAAGGCCTTTGGAGAAATCAACCGCATTAAAGTGAAGTAACATGTCTTACCCCTCTAGAGGGGTGGAATGCCATCCCCGTCGCCAGAACTGGCGAGGGGATGGTATTCCAAAGCGTATGACACCTTACACGACATGTTTTGATAAAGCCAAACCAGAGTTGCTAAATAACCGCGAGGATTATAAGGCACTTAATAGTATATGGTATGGCATTATCCTGAAACAGCTTAGGGATTTGTTCCCGACGGCTGCAGACAGGCTCAGCTCATGCTAGAGCTCCATCTCACATAAAAACCATGCACCCAGCCTCCAGGATTGGTGAGGCCTGTCTATAGGAGTGGCTCACAGGTTTACATGTGTCCAGATATAGGTTTAGACATAGGTATACTATATCTAAGCAAGGGGTGTGTACACCACCTTACCCTAGCTGAGTGATCAGCCAGTTGTGTCAATTTAAGAACCAGCCAGGGGTGGCAAAAGATATGCTGCAGCCCCTGGTAGGCCTTAGTGGCTCCTGTGCCCTGTGCACCTATAGTGCATTCTACAGGGGCTGACAAGGAGTCCATTTCCAATTGGTATGTGCCTATAGCACATGTGTCATTAATTTAGTGAGAGAACAGCAGGCTGGGGGTCTGATCAGCAGGCCCACAGCCTCAGTAGTCGAAAACCAGTGAAGCAAAAAGCAAAAATTTGGGGTGACCATAGGATAGCAGACCCTACTCTCCTACACAACCCCCCCCCCAAACGCAGGGACATTAAACTAACCTTGACCAGATAAGTCTTCATGTTCTAAGTGGAAGTACCTGGAGAGACCATCTGCATTACCATGGTCAGTCCCTGGGCGGTGCTCCACTGTAAAGTCCATCCCCTGTAGGGAAATGGACCACCTGAGCAGTTTGGGATTTTCACCCTTCATCTGATTAAGCCATAAGAGGGGCTTATGGTCTGTTTGCACCAGGAAGTGAGTTCCAAACAAGTAGGACCTCAACTTCTTTAATGCCCAAACCACAGCAAAGGCCTCCCTCTCAATGGCTGACCAACGTTTTTCTCTTGGGGTTAGCCTCCTGCTAATGAAAGCAATTGGCTGGTCTTGACCATCTTGATTAAGTTGTGAGAGTACAGCTCCCACCCCCAACTCAGAAGCATCTGTCTGAACAATGAACTGTTTGGAGTAGTCAGGACTCTTTAGGATAGGTGCAGAGCACATGGCCTTCTTCAGGTCTTCAAATGCCTTCTGACAGCTAACTGTCCACTGAACCTTTTTTGGCATCTTCTTGGATGTCAAGTCATTTAATGGTGTCACTATAGACCCATAGTTTTTCACAAACTTTCTGTAATACCCAGTCAGGCCCAAGAAGGCTCTGACTTGTGTCTGGGTAACTGGAGGAGCCCAGTCCTGTATGGCCTGGATTTTGCTTTCCAGTGGCTGAACCTGGCCTCCACCTACTAGGTGGCCCAGGTATACAACCTTACTCTGCCCTATCTGGCACTTTGTGGCCTTGATAGTTAGGCCTGCCTTTTGCAGGGCCTCCAAAACTTTCTTCAGGTGGATCAGGTGATCCTCCCAGGTGGAGCTAAAGACAGCAATATCATCCAGATAAGCTGCACAAAAGTCATCCAACCCAGTAAGGACTTGGTTCACCAACCTTTGGAAAGTGGCAGGTGCATTCTTCAAACCAAAGGGCATTACCACAAACTGATAATGTCCACTAGGGGTAGAGAATGCTGTTTTGGCTTTTGACTCCTCAGCTGGTCTGATTTGCCAGTAGCCAGCTGTCAGATCAAATGTGCTCAGAAACTTGGCAGAAGCCAATCTGTCAATGAGCTCATCTGCTCTTGGAATGGGGTGAGCATCTGTCCTAGTGACAGCATTGAGACCCCTGTAATCCACGCAAAACCTCATTTCTCTCTTACCATCTTGGGTATGAGGTTTTGGCACCAGGACTACTGGGCTGGCCCATGGGCTCTCTGATGGCTCAATCACTCCAAGCTCCAACATCTTTTGCACCTCAGCCTTGATGCAATCCCTGACATGATCAGGTTGCCTGTAGATCTTATTCTTGACAGGCAGACTGTCACCAGTGTCCACAACATGGGTACACCAGTCAGTTTGGCTGGGTGTGAGTGAAAACATTTGCCTGTGAGCCTGCAAAACTTGTCTGCAGTCCCTCTGTTGCTGGTCAGTGAGGCTGCCTGCCAAGGCTACTCCATCAACTGAACCATCATCAGGGTTCTGGGAAAGCAGGTCTGGGAGAGGGTCACTCTCTTCCTCCTGTTCCCCATCTGTGGCCATGAGCAAGCTCATGTCCTCCCTGTCTACAAATGCTTTCAAGCGATTCACATGGATTACCCTGTGAGGGCTCCTGGGTGTTCCAAAGTCTACCAAGTAGGTGACTTCCCCTTTCTTCTCAATAATAGGATAGGGTCCACTCCATTTGTCTTGGAGTGCTGCTGGAGCCACTGGCTCCAGTACCCATACCTTCTGTCCTGGTTGGAACTCTACCAGTACAGCCTTTTGGTCATGCCAAGCTTTCTGCAATTCTTGGCTGGCCTCCAGGTTTTTGGATGCTCTTTCCATGTACTCAGCCATCCTGGAGCGGAGACCAAGTACATAGTCCACTATGTCTAGTTTGGGCTTTTTGAGAGGTAACTCCCATCCTTCCTTCACCAAAGACAATGGACCTCTCACAGGGTGGCCAAACAAAAGTTCAAAAGGGCTGTAGCCAACCCCCTTCTGTGGGACCTCTCTGTAAGCAAAGAGCAGGCAGGGTAAAAGAATGTCCCATTTCCGCCTGAGCTTCTCTGGTAATCCTTTTATCATGCCTTTAAGGGTCTTGTTAAATCTCTCCACAAGCCCATTGCATTGTGGATGATATGGGGTGGTAAACTTATAGTTTACTCCACATTCCTTCCACATTGCTTTTAGATAGCTGGACATAAAATTTGTCCCTCTATCTGATAGTACCTCCTTAGGAAAGCCCACTCTTGAGAAAACTGCAATGAGGGCTTTTGCCACCACAGGTGCTGTGGTGGTCCTTAGGGGAATAGCCTCTGGGTACCTGGTGGCATGATCCACTACCACCAGTATGAATCTGTTCCCAGATGCTGTTTGGGGGTCCATTGGACCCACAATATCAATTCCAACTCTCTCAAAGGGGACCCCCACCACAGGTAGTGGTATTAGGGGGGCCTTTGTTGTGCCACCTGACTTACCACTGGCTTGGCAAGTGACACAGGAGCGACAAAACTCCTTGACATCCTCTGACATGTGAGGCCAGTGAAAGTGTGGAACAAGCCTGTCCCACGTCTTGTTCTGGCCTAAGTGTCCTGCAAGGGGAATATCATGGGCCAAGGTAAGGAGGAATCCCCTAAACTGCAGAGGTATCACCAACCTCCTGGTCATGCCAGGCTTGGGGGCTCTAGCCTCTGAGTAAAGGAGTCCCTCATCCCAATACACAGTATGGGTACCTTGGGCATCCCCAGCAGCCTCAGCAGCAGCCTGCTGTCTGAGGGGTTCAAGGGAAGGGCAATCTAATTGAGCCTGCCTCAGGTCTGCCCTTGAGGGTCCCCCTGTCCCCAGAAACTCAACCTGGTCAGGTTCAAGCTCCTCAGAGACAGTCTCCTCTTGGACTGCAGAATCAGTTTCCTCTGAAACCTGATCCTCAACCTGGGGCAAGGTGGAAGGCGAGGCCTTTCCTCTCTTGCTCCTTCTCTTGGGTTGTGGCTGGTCTATTGTCTCAAGATCCACCACTGGTTCAGGAAGGCACTTCTTAGCCTGAGCCCTTGTCATGGCAAGGACATGCTCTGAAATCCCTAGCATTTCTGCATGAGTCCTGTACTCCACTTCTGACCATGCTGAGCTTTCAAGGTCATTGCCTAACAGACAGTCTACTGGTAGGTCTGCACTCACCACAACTTTCTTTAGGCCATCAACCCCTCCCCAGGAGAAGTTCACAACTGCCACACTATGGGAGGTAGTGGAGTTGCTTGCATTGGTTACTAGGTAGCTCTCTCCTAGTACAATCTGTCCAGGGTCCACAAAGCCAGGGGTCACCATGGTGACACTAGCACAGGTGTCCCTGTAAGCTTGAGCCAGTTTCTCATTTATTAAGGGAGTCTGCCTGTATTTGCCCAGGTTAGTGGGGCTTACTGCAGTGGGCAACTCAATGTCCACATCATACAGGAGAACTGCCTGTGTAGGGACCCTTACTAGGCCAGATCCTACTTCAATACCCAGGGTCAACCCAGCTACACCCTTGGACTGTGTTCCACCACTGCTTACTGTACTTGGGGTTGCAGTTGCTTTAGGAGCTGTAGTGGTGGGAACTGGATTTGCCTTGGTGCACTCACTGCCCCAGTGTGAAACTGATTTGCAGGTATTACACCAAGGTGTCTTTGGACCTTTGTTCTTCTTCTTCTTGTTACCATTTTGGGAACCACCCTCCTTACTATTAGTTTGGGGGCCTGAAGACTTCTGGTCTTTTTCTTTATCTTTCTGATTCTGATTACCACCCTTCTGGTCTGTTTTCTTCTGGTCACCACCTTGGTTCTGGGGTTTCTGCTTAATCCTTGTTCTGACCCATTTGTCTGCCTTCTTTCCCAATTCTTGGGGAGAGGTCAGATCAGAGTCAATAAGGTATTGATGCAACAGCTGGTTTGTACAGTTATTAAGGATCTGTTCTCTCATCATAAGATTGTACAATCCTGTATAGTCTGAAACTTTACTTCCCTGTAACCAACCCTCCAAAGCCTTAGTGGCACACTCCACAAAATCAGTCCAGTCTTGAGTCTGTGCTTTCTGGGTGTCTCTGAACAACAACCTGTATTGCTCAGTGGTTAGGCCATACCCTTCAATGAGAGCACTCTTCAAAACAGAGTAGTTTTTGGCATCCTCAGGTCTAACTGTGAGGAGCCTGTCCCTCCCTTTCTCAGAAAAGGAGTACCACAAAATTGCAGCCCACTGATTCTCAGGAACCTGCTGTACCATGCAGGCTCTCTCAAGAGCAGTCATCCATTTGTGGATGTCATCCCCTTCTTTAAAGGGGGGCACAATTTTGGTCAGGTTTCTATTATCATAGGCCCTGTCTTTTTCTCTTGGAAAATGGCTGCCACCAGTGACATCTAAGCCACTTAATTTCTGCTCTCTTGCCAAGGCAAGTTTAGCTTGAGCTAAGGTAAGCTTAGCTTGACTCAGGGCTACCTCCTCTCTCTCTATCTGGAGTCTGACAGCCCTCATTCTAGCCCTATGCTCAGCTTTCTGAGAAGCACTCATGCCTCTCTCTGATTCTCTGGAGGCACTAGAAAGATGAGAGTCCCCTGAGGGAGATCTCACTCTTCTGTTGCCTGGGAGAATCACATGTTGGGTTCTGGGGAGGTGCTGGCCCTCTCCATTCCCCAGTAGGTCCAAGTTGGCCTGGCTAAGCCTACCAACTGGAACCTGGCTACCCTGATCCTGTACTTCTAAGTCCCTGTGAGAAGTTGGCCTGGTAGGGGATGTTTCCAATTCTGGAACCACCTACTACCTGACCAAACAATCCCCTTATGGTGTCTGGTTGTAAGTCAACCTTATTAGACAAGCTATCCTAGTGGTAGCATGGACTAAGCAGCCTAAAGGCTTAACTTAAGAGGTCGTGTTAAGCGAGCTGTTTTACCACATACAATCCTGTAATACCAAATGAAAGGACACCACACAAGTATATATTATAAAAATATATGTGTTTATTACTAAAAACAATCCCCAGTATTCTTTATGAATAAAGGGGCACAAGCGTTAAATCAAAAGCACTGTTTAAACATACAAAGTTGCACAATTATGGATGAGGGCAGGGGGCCACTCAAACCATATACTAAACAAGTGGTATAAGAGAGGCCACTCGAACAGTGGTTAGGCCTAGGGCCTAGGGAATCGCTGGGAGCAGTCAGGACAAGCAATGCTGAAGTCGGGAATGGCCCTCGGGATTCGGGAGATGTGCGGAAAGCGCACGCATGCACCAATGTTAACCAATGGTGCGTAAAAGTCAAATAGTTAAAGTTTAAGGACACTTCCGCTGAACCTAGAGGAACAAAACTTAACACACAGACCCTAGAGGTGTGCACCAGTGTGGGAACACCGGCGGAGCAAAGTTACCTCACCCACAGGAAGTGGGTGCACAGGGTCGAAGTGGCGTCGGGTTTTGACACGCAGGCTCTTGGTGCTTGAAGCTGAAAGGGCTGCAGGCAGGGTGAAGACGAAGTGTCCGGTGGAGTCCAAGGGTGGACTCAAGTTGTAGAGTACCTGAAAGCAGAGGGGACAGAGTCTGGGTCACTCAGCAGTGACCAGGGTGGAACCAGGACGGAACCAGGCAATGTCGGGCGCAATCAGGTGGTCGTCGAGGCGCTTCTCTTCGCTGTCACGTGGGCTCTGGGGCATCTGCGACGTCCAGGAGCAGGTCACGATCTGTCCCACGCAGGCTCTCACCGTCGGTGCAGTCGGCTTCCGGTTTGGAGCAAACAAGCCTTGGTAAGAGCAATCCACGCGGGATTGGAAGATGGCGTCTCACTCGGACCAGGAAGGTCAGAGTCGGGGCTCCCTTTCAGGGGAGCTGGTGTGGATCTGGAGCAACCAGAATCACGAGTCTTCTTTTGTAGTTCGTCGGCACAGGGACCACAAGCCAGCTGGCAAGTGACCGGGCCAACGCGTTGAGCCAAATCGTGCCAAAGGGCCCCACGCAGCACTCGTCGAGTGTGGAGGGCTGAACTTCGGCTCAGGAGTAGCTCAGGGTGGGGGCTTCTCAAACCCCGGTGTACAGCTTCGAGGGTCACTCGTGGGCTGCACGGTCAGCGTCTCGTGGTCACTTCAAGATGGCGTGCCCCACGCTTCCGGTCGCCTCCACGGGTCTCAGCTTTGCAGGGACTGTGGATCGGGCTGTTAGAAGCTGGGCAGGCTTGATCTCGTCGATCTCAGTCGCTCGAGTTCCGGCGGGAACTGCAACCAAGTAGACGTCGAGGGCTGGATGGTGCCTGCTGCTGCAGGGTGGTCACTCCTTGACCACAAGGGAGATTCTTCGGGCTTCCACGTTGAGATGGAGGGCGAAGGGTCCAGAATATCGTTTCAAATGTTTCTTCCAGGAAATCTGATGTGCATTGGCACTGCTCCCACTCTTATTCGAATCTGGTGGGCGTGATTACCTGCTAGGTCCCCTCCTATGGGTGGGACCCAGGAAGTGGGTGGATACACCCCCTTCCTTTGATCCAGGCCGCCCTGGCACGAGGGCTGGAGTGCCCCAGAACCGGTTTGGCCGGATTATGCAAGGGGCAGCCTTGTGCGCCCCAGGCAGTGTCTGGTTTCTTTCAAACCTCCCTGCTACAATACACTATCTCCTGTCTGGAGGGCGGTGACACCCTCCTGTGACAGGAAACCCTTTGTCCAGGACCCCCTTGACTGGGTTTCGGTCAGCTCCAGGGGTCCAGACATTTGTCTGTGGCAGAGGCATCCATTTTGTGGATCTTAAGGCCTTAGAGAAATCAACCGCATTAAAGCGAAGTAACATGTCTTACCCCTCTAGAGGGGTGGAATGCCATCCCCGTCGCCAGAACTGGCGAGGGGATGGTATTCCAAAGCGTATGACACCTTACACGACATGTTTTGATAAAGCCAAACCAAAGTTGCTAAATAACCGCGAGGATTATAAGGCACTTAATAGTATATGGTATGGCATTATCCTGAAACAGCTTAGGGATTTGTTCCCGACGGCTGCAGACAGGCTCAGCTCATGCTAGAGCTCCATCTCACATAAAAACCATGCACCCAGCCTCCAGGATTGGTGAGGCCTGTCTATAGGAGTGGCTCACAGGTTTACATGTGTCCAGATATAGGTTTAGACATAGGTATACTATATCTAAGCAAGGGGTGTGTACACCACCTTACCCCAGCTGAGTGATCAGCCAGTTGTGTCAATTTAAGAACCAGCCAGGGGTGGCAAAAGATATGCTGCAGCCCCTGGTAGGCCTTAGTGGCTCCTGTGCCCTGTGCACCTATAGTGCATTCTACAGGGGCTGACAAGGAGTCCATTTCCAATTGGTATGTACCTAGGGTACATGGAATCCATTTTACAGAGAGAGCAGATGGCCTGGGGCCCTGATTAGCAGGGAACCAGGTCAACTAAGTCAAAAAACCAGCTAAACACAGGCAAAAAATCTGGGGTAACCATAGTCAGGTAGCCACCTTCCTACATAACCCCCCCCCAAACGAAAGGAGATAAGGCTATCCTTGGCCAGGTAAGCCTATATTGCCTGAGTGGCTATATAAGGAAGTACCTGCACTAGCATGGGTACCCCCTGTCTCATGGTCCACTAAGCAGTCCCTCACCCTTTGGGTATTAGAGGGTCTCCACCATAGGGAATCACTACCTTGGGTGTGTTTATGCAAAGTTAAAGGCTGGTTTGGATATGGAGTATTGAAGTGAGGCTCTACTAATTTAGGGCTTAGCTTCCTCCAATTATCTTCCACCATGTGTGCCTTTCTTTCTTTAACTGAGTTGCACTGTGCTCTCAGGGTCAACCTCTGGCTACCTAAAGCTGGAGGCTGGGTCCCTCTGTTTGGCTTGCTGGAGGGACAGTTCAGGTTTGGGCCCTTTGGGTCCCAGGTTTGGCTGTGCCCAACAGAATCCATCTGGGGGAGGTCCCTAACTGTTTTTAAGGGGGCTCCTTCAGGAGTTTTTAAAGTTTTCACCTTACTAGGGCTACTAGTTTTGGTGCACCTAATCTTTTGATGGGGGTGCTTTATTTGACAGGGGGCCCTCTGGGTCTCACTGTCCTTCTTGTCCTCTGCAGCCCTGGGCTGGCTAAGGCAAGGGAGAGAGGGGCAGGTTACCTGCTCCAGACTGGGTCCCACCTGAGAAGGGTCCACTGACATCAGAGGTTCTGTCAGGCTAGGCCCAACCACCTCTGGGGCAGTTCCTTCATCAGGGGTAAGATCAGTTCCCTGAGGAGGCTGATCCTGTCCTAAAGTCTGGTGAGGGGGAGATTTCTCTTCCTCCTCCATGCTCTCAGTTTGTGTGGAGTTATCCATCATTTCAGGTTTCACAACACACGTGTCAGTTTGAGTTTGGGCTGTGGCCATCACAGCCCCACCAACCTTTTCAGGAGGAGACTCAGTTTGGGTTTCTGCTGTTATCATAACAGCTTTGCTATTCTGTTCAGGAAGAGCTTTTGCTAAAGATGGGGCAGGGAGTATCTCCGCCCTACCAACCTTTTCAGGAAGGACATCTTGAATTGGGGCTGTAGCCATTACAGCCCCACTAACCTTTCCATTGGAATTCACCATTCTAGAATGGGTTTCCTGTTCAACCTCAGCCCAGGCTGAGATCTCCAAATCATTACCAAGTAGGCAGTCTACAGGCAAGTTTGGTGACACTGCCACTCTCTTTGGGCCAATGACACCTCCCCAGCTGAGACTTACTACTGCCATGGGATGATTTGTTTGGATTCCATCAATGTTTGTAACCTGGTATGTGGCCCCAGGTAAAAGTTGCTTAGAGGGGACTAGGCCATCAGCCACCATGGTGATGCTAGCCCCTGTGTCTCTAAAAGCCTCAACTTTCAAACCATTGATGATGGGCTCTTGTCTATACTTGCTCAAAGTATTTGGGCAAGCAGAGAAGTTGGCAAACCCCATGCCAACCTCATAAACAAGATCATTGGGTGATGGGGACCTGGATAGGCCAGGGTCCACCTGATTTCCAAAAGTAAACCCACCCAGATTCCTGGGTGTGCTTCCACTTCCTGGGGGATTACTGCTGACAGTAACAGGAGGTGTTGAAGCTGGTTTTGGAGGTATATTTTCTTTATTGTTATTCTTGGGACAACAGCTGTCTGTTTTGTAATGCCCCACCTGTTTACAGGGATAACAATAGGGTTTTTTCTCAGTTGAAGAAGTGTCTTGGGACCCACCCCCATCCTTGGAGTTTTGGGGCCCTGGGGAAGTCTTTTCTTTACTTTTATCCCCACCCTTATCTTGAGGCTTGGTAGACTCCTTCTTCTGGTTACTGTCCTGATTCTTAGGCCTAATCCTGGTTCTGACCCATTTGTCTGCCTTCTTTCCCAATTCTTGGGGAGAGGTCAGATCAGAGTCTACCAGGTGCTGGTGTAAGAGCTGGTTCTGACAATTACTTAGGATCTGCTCCCTCATAATCAAATTATACAATCCTGTAAAGTCATGTACTTTGCTGCCATGTAGCCAACCCTCCAGAGCCTTAGTAGCACAATCTACAAAATCAGTCCAGTCCTGAGTCTGTGTCTTCTGGGTGTCTCTGAACTTGAACCTGTACTGTTCAGTGGTTAAGCCAAACCCATCTATCAGAACACTCTTCAGGACTTTGTAATTGTTTGCATCCTCATGTCTGACAGTGAGGAGCTTGTCCCTCCCTTTCTCTGAAAAGGAGTACCATAAGATTGCTGCCCACTGTTCCTCAGGAACCTGCTGTACCATGCAGGCTCTCTCAAGAGCAGTCATCCATTTGTGGATGTCATCCCCTTCTTTGAAGGGGGGCACAATCTTTGTCAGGTTTCTACTATCATAGGACCTGGGTTTCTCTTTAGGAATATTGCTGCCACCAGTGGCATCTAAGCCACACAATTTCTGCTCTCTTGCCAAGGCAAGTTTAGCTTGAGCCAAGGCTACCTCCTCCCTCTCTATCTGGAGTTTGACAGCCCTCATTCTGGCCCTATGCTCTAACTTTTGAGAAGCATTCATGCCTCTCTGTGATTCCCTGGAGGCACTAGAAAGATGAGAGTCTCCTGAGGGAGATCTCACTCTTCTGTTGCCTGGGGGAATCATATGTTGGGTTCTGGGGAGGTGCTGGCCCTCTCCATTCCCCAGTAGGTCCAAGTTGGCCTGGCTAAGCCTACCAACTGGAACCTGGCTACCCTGATCCTGTACTTCTAAGTCCTCAACTTCTGAGTCCTCATCCAAGTCATCATCATCCTCCTCTTCAGGGGGATCAACTGCAGGGGGGTTCCCTTCAGTTCCTGTATCTAGGGAAGCTGCTTTTGCCCTCTCTAAGTCATCCTGTTCTAGGAGTCCTATCAGGATTAGGCAGGTGGGGCTTCTGCCCCTTTTTAACCCTCTTGCTTTGCACAAGACAATCAAGTCTCTGCGGGTTAGTTTGTCATATCCAGAAGTTGCCTGGGTAGGGTCAACTGTCACAGGACTAGACCCTGAGGCCTTTCCTGTGTCGGACATGGTTACTAGTGAGGTGTAAGTGGTGCACTTACCTACACTAAGTGTTTTCCTACTGGACCTTGCTAGTGAGTTGTAGTCAGGGGTGTGCTACTCCCTTCAACCTACAACTACTAAGTTCAGTAGAACTTAATATGCTAAGCTTTTGATTTTATATGTACCTAGAGGTACTTGGTGTGATCTTTCAATTTGATATAAAGATTGCAATGGTAAAACAACAGCAAGCTCAAATCCGCACCGCTGCTCACCAATGTGAGAAGTTGGCCTGGTAGGGGATGTTTCCAATTCTGGAACCACCTACTACCTGACCAAACAATCCCCTTATGGTGTCTGGTTGTAAGTCAACCTTATTAGACAAGCTATCCTAGTGGTAGCATGGACTAAGCAGCCTAAAGGCTTAACTTAAGAGGTCGTGTTAAGCGAGCTGTTTTACCACATACAATCCTGTAATACCAAATGAAAGGACACCACACAAGTATATATTATAAAAATATATGTGTTTATTACTAAAAACAATCCCCAGTATTCTTTATGAATAAAGGGGCACAAGCGTTAAATCAAAAGCACTGTTTAAACATACAAAGTTGCACAATTATGGATGAGGGCAGGGGGCCACTCAAACCATATACTAAACAAGTGGTATAAGAGAGGCCACTCGAACAGTGGTTAGGCCTAGGGCCTAGGGAATCGCTGGGAGCAGTCAGGACAAGCAATGCTGAAGTCGGGAATGGCCCTCGGGATTCGGGAGATGTGCGGAAAGCGCACGCATGCACCAATGTTAACCAATGGTGCGTAAAAGTCAAATAGTTAAAGTTTAAGGACACTTCCGCTGAACCTAGAGGAACAAAACTTAACACACAGACCCTAGAGGTGTGCACCAGTGTGGGAACACCGGCGGAGCAAAGTTACCTCACCCACAGGAAGTGGGTGCACAGGGTCGAAGTGGCGTCGGGTTTTGACACGCAGGCTCTTGGTGCTTGAAGCTGAAAGGGCTGCAGGCAGGGTGAAGACGAAGTGTCCGGTGGAGTCCAAGGGTGGACTCAAGTTGTAGAGTACCTGAAAGCAGAGGGGACAGAGTCTGGGTCACTCAGCAGTGACCAGGGTGGAACCAGGACGGAACCAGGCAATGTCGGGCGCAATCAGGTGGTCGTCGAGGCGCTTCTCTTCGCTGTCACGTGGGCTCTGGGGCATCTGCGACGTCCAGGAGCAGGTCACGATCTGTCCCACGCAGGCTCTCACCGTCGGTGCAGTCGGCTTCCGGTTTGGAGCAAACAAGCCTTGGTAAGAGCAATCCACGCGGGATTGGAAGATGGCGTCTCACTCGGACCAGGAAGGTCAGAGTCGGGGCTCCCTTTCAGGGGAGCTGGTGTGGATCTGGAGCAACCAGAATCACGAGTCTTCTTTTGTAGTTCGTCGGCACAGGGACCACAAGCCAGCTGGCAAGTGACCGGGCCAACGCGTTGAGCCAAATCGTGCCAAAGGGCCCCACGCAGCACTCGTCGAGTGTGGAGGGCTGAACTTCGGCTCAGGAGTAGCTCAGGGTGGGGGCTTCTCAAACCCCGGTGTACAGCTTCGAGGGTCACTCGTGGGCTGCACGGTCAGCGTCTCGTGGTCACTTCAAGATGGCGTGCCCCACGCTTCCGGTCGCCTCCACGGGTCTCAGCTTTGCAGGGACTGTGGATCGGGCTGTTAGAAGCTGGGCAGGCTTGATCTGGTCGATCTCAGTCGCTCGAGTTCCGGCGGGAACTGCAACCAAGTAGACGTCGAGGGCTGGATGGTGCCTGCTGCTGCAGGGTGGTCACTCCTTGACCACAAGGGAGATTCTTCGGGCTTCCACGTTGAGATGGAGGGCGAAGGGTCCAGAATATCGTTTCAAATGTTTCTTCCAGGAAATCTGATGTGCATTGGCACTGCTCCCACTCTTATTCGAATCTGGTGGGCGTGATTACCTGCTAGGTCCCCTCCTATGGGTGGGACCCAGGAAGTGGGTGGATACACCCCCTTCCTTTGATCCAGGCCGCCCTGGCACGAGGGCTGGAGTGCCCCAGAACCGGTTTGGCCGGATTATGCAAGGGGCAGCCTTGTGCGCCCCAGGCAGTGTCTGGTTTCTTTCAAACCTCCCTGCTACAATACACTATCTCCTGTCTGGAGGGCGGTGACACCCTCCTGTGACAGGAAACCCTTTGTCCAGGACCCCCTTGACTGGGTTTCGGTCAGCTCCAGGGGTCCAGACATTTGTCTGTGGCAGAGGCATCCATTTTGTGGATCTTAAGGCCTTAGAGAAATCAACCGCATTAAAGCGAAGTAACATGTCTTACCCCTCTAGAGGGGTGGAATGCCATCCCCGTCGCCAGAACTGGCGAGGGGATGGTATTCCAAAGCGTATGACACCTTACACGACATGTTTTGATAAAGCCAAACCAAAGTTGCTAAATAACCGCGAGGATTATAAGGCACTTAATAGTATATGGTATGGCATTATCCTGAAACAGCTTAGGGATTTGTTCCCGACGGCTGCAGACAGGCTCAGCTCATGCTAGAGCTCCATCTCACATAAAAACCATGCACCCAGCCTCCAGGATTGGTGAGGCCTGTCTATAGGAGTGGCTCACAGGTTTACATGTGTCCAGATATAGGTTTAGACATAGGTATACTATATCTAAGCAAGGGGTGTGTACACCACCTTACCCCAGCTGAGTGATCAGCCAGTTGTGTCAATTTAAGAACCAGCCAGGGGTGGCAAAAGATATGCTGCAGCCCCTGGTAGGCCTTAGTGGCTCCTGTGCCCTGTGCACCTATAGTGCATTCTACAGGGGCTGACAAGGAGTCCATTTCCAATTGGTATGTACCTAGGGTACATGGAATCCATTTTACAGAGAGAGCAGATGGCCTGGGGCCCTGATTAGCAGGGAACCAGGTCAACTAAGTCAAAAAACCAGCTAAACACAGGCAAAAAATCTGGGGTAACCATAGTCAGGTAGCCACCTTCCTACAGTCCCCAACATCTGAGTCCTCATCCAAGTCATCATCATCCTCCTCTTCAGGGGGATCAACTACAGGGGGGTTCTCTCCATTTCCTGTGTCTAGGGAAGCTGCTTTAGCCTTCTCTAAGTCATCCTGTTCTAGGATTTCTACCAGGGTTAGGCAGGTGGGGCTTCTGCCCCTTTTTAACCCTCTTGCTTTGCACAAGGCAATCAAGTCTCTGCGGGTTAGTTTGTCATATCCAAAAGTTGCCTGGGTAGGGTCAACTGTCACAGGAGCAGACCCTGAGGCTTTTCCTGTGTCAGACATGGTTACTAGTGAGGTGTAAGTGGTGCACTTACCTACACTAAGTGTTTTCCTACTGGACCTTGCTAGTGAGTTGTAGTCAGGGGTGTGCTACTCCCTTCAACCTACAACTACTAAGTTCAGTAGAACTTAATATGCTAAGCTTTTGATTTTATATGTACCTAGAGGTACTTGATGTGATCTTTCAATTTGATATAAAGATTGCAATGGTAAAACAACAGCAAGCTCAAATCCCACCGCTGCCACCAATGTGAGAAGTTGGCCTGGTAGGGGATGTTTCCAATTCTGGAACCACCTACTACCTGACCAAACAATCCCCTTATGGTGTCTGGTTGTAAGTCAACCTTATTAGACAAGCTATCCTAGGGGTAGCATGGACTAAGCAGCCTAAAGGCTTAACTTAAGAGGTCGTGTTAAGCGAGCTGTTTTACCACATACAATCCTGTAATACCAAATGAAAGGACACCACACAAGTATATATTATAAAAATATATGTGTTTATTACTAAAAACAATCCCCAGTATTCTTTATGAATAAAGGGGCACAAGCGTTAAATCAAAAGCACTGTTTAAACATACAAGTTGCACAATTATGGATGAGGGCGGGGGGCCACTCAAACCATATACTAAACAAGTGGTATAAGAGAGGCCACTCGAACAGTGGTTAGGCCTAGGGCCTAGGGAATCGCTGGGAGCAGTCAGGACAAGCAATGCTGAAGTCGGGAATGGCCCTCGGGATTCGGGAGATGTGCGGAAAGCGCACGCATGCACCAATGTTAACCAATGGTGCGTAAAAGTCAAATAGTTAAAGTTTAAGGACACTTCCGCTGAACCTAGAGGAACAAAACTTAACACACAGACCCTAGAGGTGTGCACCAGTGTGGGAACACCGGCGGAGCAAAGTTACCTCACCCACAGGAAGTGGGTGCACAGGGTCGAAGTGGCGTCGGGTTTTGACACGCAGGCTCTTGGTGCTTGAAGCTGAAAGGGCTGCAGGCAGGGTGAAGACGAAGTGTCCGGTGGAGTCCAAGGGTGGACTCAAGTTGTAGAGTACCTGAAAGCAGAGGGGACAGAGTCTGGGTCACTCAGCAGTGACCAGGGTGGAACCAGGACGGAACCAGGCAATGTCGGGCGCAATCAGGTGGTCGTCGAGGCGCTTCTCTTCGCTGTCACGTGGGCTCTGGGGCATCTGCGACGTCCAGGAGCAGGTCACGATCTTTCCCACGCAGGCTCTCACCGTCGGTGCAGTCGGCTTCCGGTTTGGAGCAAACAAGCCTTGGTAAGAGCAATCCACGCGGGATTGGAAGATGGCGTCTCACTCGGACCAGGAAGGTCAGAGTCGGGGCTCCCTTTCAGGGGAGCTGATGTGGATCTGGAGCAACCAGAATCACGAGTCTTCTTTTGTAGTTCGTCGGCACAGGGACCACAAGCCAGCTGGCAAGTGACCGGGCCAACGCGTTGAGCCAAATCGTGCCAAAGGGCCCCACGCAGCACTCGTCGAGTGTGGAGGGCTGAACTTCGGCTCAGGAGTAGCTCAGGGTGGGGGCTTCTCAAACCCCGGTGTACAGCTTCGAGGGTCACTCGTGGGCTGCACGGTCAGCGTCTCGTGGTCACTTCAAGATGGCGTGCCCCACGCTTCCGGTCGCCTCCACGGGTCTCAGCTTTGCAGGGACTGTGGATCGGGCTGTTAGAAGCTGGGCAGGCTTGATCTCGTCGATCTCAGTCGCTCGAGTTCCGGCGGGAACTGCAACTAAGTAGACGTCGAGGGCTGGATGGTGCCTGCTGCTGCAGGGTGGTCACTCCTTGACCACAAGGGAGATTCTTCGGGCTTCCACGTTGAGATGGAGGGCGAAGGGTCCAGAATATCGTTTCAAATGTTTCTTCCAGGAAATCTGATGTGCATTGGCACTGCTCCCACTCTTATTCGAATCTGGTGGGCGTGATTACCTGCTAGGTCCCCTCCTATGGGTGGGACCCAGGAAGTGGGTGGATACACCCCCTTCCTTTGATCCAGGCCGCCCTGGCACGAGGGCTGGAGTGCCCCAGAACCGGTTTGGCCGGATTATGCAAGGGGCAGCCTTGTGCGCCCCAGGCAGTGTCTGGTTTCTTTCAAACCTCCCTGCTACAATACACTATCTCCTGTCTGGAGGGCGGTGACACCCTCCTGTGACAGGAAACCCTTTGTCCAGGACCCCCTTGACTGGGTTTCGGTCAGCTCCAGGGGTCCAGACATTTGTCTGTGGCAGAGGCATCCATTTTGTGGATCTTAAGGCCTTTGGAGAAATCAACCGCATTAAAGTGAAGTAACATGTCTTACCCCTCTAGAGGGGTGGAATGCCATCCCCGTCGCCAGAACTGGCGAGGGGATGGTATTCCAAAGCGTATGACACCTTACACGACATGTTTTGATAAAGCCAAACCAGAGTTGCTAAATAACCGCGAGGATTATAAGGCACTTAATAGTATATGGTATGGCATTATCCTGAAACAGCTTAGGGATTTGTTCCCGACGGCTGCAGACAGGCTCAGCTCATGCTAGAGCTCCATCTCACATAAAAACCATGCACCCAGCCTCCAGGATTGGTGAGGCCTGTCTATAGGAGTGGCTCACAGGTTTACATGTGTCCAGATATAGGTTTAGACATAGGTATACTATATCTAAGCAAGGGGTGTGTACACCACCTTACCCCAGCTGAGTGATCAGCCAGTTGTGTCAATTTAAGAACCAGCCAGGGGTGGCAAAAGATATGCTGCAGCCCCTGGTAGGCCTTAGTGGCTCCTGTGCCCTGTGCACCTATAGTGCATTCTACAGGGGCTGACAAGGAGTCCATTTCCAATTGGTATGTGCCTATAGCACATGTGTCATTAATTTAGTGAGAGAACAGCAGGCTGGGGGTCTGATCAGCAGGCCCACAGCCTCAGTAGTCGAAAACCAGTGAAGCAAAAAGCAAAAATTTGGGGTGACCATAGGATAGCAGACCCTACTCTCCTACAAGAGGCATCCATTTTGTGGATCTTAAGGCCTTTGGAGAAATCAACCGCATTAAAGTGAAGTAACATGTCTTACCCCTCTAGAGGGGTGGAATGCCATCCCCGTCGCCAGAACTGGCGAGGGGATGGTATTCCAAAGCGTATGACACCTTACACGACATGTTTTGATAAAGCCAAACCAGAGTTGCTAAATAACCGCGAGGATTATAAGGCACTTAATAGTATATGGTATGGCATTATCCTGAAACAGCTTAGGGATTTGTTCCCGACGGCTGCAGACAGGCTCAGCTCATGCTAGAGCTCCATCTCACATAAAAACCATGCACCCAGCCTCCAGGATTGGTGAGGCCTGTCTATAGGAGTGGCTCACAGGTTTACATGTGTCCAGATATAGGTTTATAAAGATGGATGGGGCGCCTCTGCACCCCAGATCCAGACGCACTGCTGTGATGATGATTTTTGCACTTGTTAAAGAATGTTCTATTATTTACTCCAAAAAATCCAAAATACTCCATAGATTAGGATGATGTTCATTCCTTTATTTTCCAATGAGCTGTCCACACATGATTAGCCAATGTTTATCCATAATACTTTTCCTGCCACGGATATGCCACAACAAGCCTTTTTCCGGGCACGTATATAAAACATTAAACATCCTTAATATTCAATGGTGATGTAACCCAATGCATTTCAAACTGTTTTAAGTTCTTCCTCAGGGGTCCACTGAAAAATTAAATAAAAACATTGCTGTAAACATATTGCTTAAATGACTACAGTTAAATACAATTTACACCAGGATCACATGGCTGTGTTGTTTATTTCGATCACCCCATGGTAATATGTGTTTTATGCGCTACCCTCGAAAACCGGAGCTAAAACGCTACCATAATTAAATTAAAGTGAATCACTGCGATGTTAAACCCTCCTAGATTTAAGGCTCGAAACCCAGTATACCACCCCCGTTGTTGCCCTTCAAATCTCAACCCGAATACATCTTGCCTCACAGTTCCATACCTGTAGTATTAAGTTCTAGTTGCACGCACAGTGGCGGTGTCAGACTGCACGCCGTCTTCTCCCGTAAATTAAGCTACTAAGATGAAATCCCGCCTTTTTATCTCGCCTATCCCAGCCTAACTGAGTCTTCCACTCTGTTAAATACTGCCTCTCCCATGATGCATCTACGCGGACACCCGAGTAAATGGGCTTAGTCTCCATACACCTGCGTGATTCCCCAGCTAATGTCTTGCTATACCCCGCCCACCCTGTTGATCGAATTAACTGCGCAAAAAAACGGTCTCTCTAACCACGTTATATGAATGCGTACAATTCACATTTCACTTTTCAACAACGTAAAAAACAGTAAAACCACATAGTAAATGATGGATCGTGGTACTCATATCCTTGCTCAATAAGCAAAATACGCCCAAGCAGGTTCCATTAACTTTTTCAAAAGATGTGCTTTTCATGTGAGATTTCAGTCCATCAAACGTTAGTTGATCAGTTCATTTGGCTTAGTCATTTCTTTATTTAATTTTTCAGTGGACCCCTGAGGAAGAACTTAAAACAGTTTGAAATGCATTGGGTTACATCACCATTGAATATTAAGGATGTTTAATGTTTTATATACGTGCCCGGAAAAAGGCTTGTTGTGGCATATCCGTGGCAGGAAAAGTATTATGGATAAACATTGGCTAATCATGTGTGGACAGCTCATTGGAAAATAAAGGAATGAACATCATCCTAATCTATGGAGTATTTTGGATTTTTTGGAGTAAATAATAGAACATTCTTTAACAAGTGCAAAAATCATCATCACAGCAGTGCGTCTGGATCTGGGGTGCAGAGGCGCCCCATCCATCTTTATAATCGTTAACTTCCACGTGGTAATGGGTGGACCACGTCATCCAGGGAGCACGCAAAAATGTTTCAAAAGGAAAGAAAATGCAGCAGCAAAGGTTTAAAAAGTTAAATGGGGAGTGCACGGCAATTTCTACTATAAGTATCAGATATAGGTTTAGACATAGGTATACTATATCTAAGCAAGGGGTGTGTACACCACCTTACCCCAGCTGAGTGATCAGCCAGTTGTGTCAATTTAAGAACCAGCCAGGGGTGGCAAAAGTTATGCTGCAGCCCCTGGTAGGCCTTAGTGGCTCCTGTGCCCTGTGCACCTATAGTGCATTCTACAGGGGCTGACAAGGAGTCCATTTCCAATTGGTATGTGCCTATAGCACATGTGTCATTAATTTAGTGAGAGAACAGCAGGCTGGGGGTCTGATCAGCAGGCCCACAGCCTCAGTAGTCGAAAACCAGTGAAGCAAAAAGCAAAAATTTGGGGTGACCATAGGATAGCAGACCCTACTCTCCTACACAACCCCCCCCCCCAAACGCAGGGACATTAAACTAACCTTGACCAGATAAGTCTTCATGTTCTAAGTGGAAGTACCTGGAGAGACCATCTGCATTACCATGGTCAGTCCCTGGGCGGTGCTCCACTGTAAAGTCCATCCCCTGTAGGGAAATGGACCACCTGAGCAGTTTGGGATTTTCACCCTTCATCTGATTAAGCCATAAGAGGGGCTTATGGTCTGTTTGCACCAGGAAGTGAGTTCCAAACAAGTAGGACCTCAACTTCTTTAATGCCCAAACCACAGCAAAGGCCTCCCTCTCAATGGCTGACCAACGTTTTTCTCTTGGGGTTAGCCTCCTGCTAATGAAAGCAATTGGCTGGTCTTGACCATCTTGATTAAGTTGTGAGAGTACAGCTCCCACCCCCAACTCAGAAGCATCTGTCTGAACAATGAACTGTTTGGAGTAGTCAGGACTCTTTAGGATAGGTGCAGAGCACATGGCCTTCTTCAGGTCTTCAAATGCCTTCTGACAGCTAACAGTCCACTGAACCTTTTTTGGCATCTTCTTGGATGTCAAGTCATTTAATGGTGTCACTATAGACCCATAGTTTTTCACAAACTTTCTGTAATACCCAGTCAGGCCCAAGAAGGCTCTGACTTGTGTCTGGGTAACTGGAGGAGCCCAGTCCTGTATGGCCTGGATTTTGCTTTCCAGTGGCTGAACCTGGCCTCCACCTACTAGGTGGCCCAGGTATACAACCTTACTCTGCCCTATCTGGCACTTTGTGGCCTTGATAGTTAGGCCTGCCTTTTGCAGGGCCTCCAAAACTTTCTTCAGGTGGATCAGGTGATCCTCCCAGGTGGAGCTAAAGACAGCAATATCATCCAGATAAGCTGCACAAAAGTCATCCAACCCAGTAAGGACTTGGTTCACCAACCTTTGGAAAGTGGCAGGTGCATTCTTCAAACCAAAGGGCATTACCACAAACTGATAATGTCCACTAGGGGTAGAGAATGCTGTTTTGGCTTTTGACTCCTCAGCTAGTCTGATTTGCCAGTAGCCAGCTGTCAGATCAAATGTGCTCAGAAACTTGGCAGAAGCCAATCTGTCAATGAGCTCATCTGCTCTTGGAATGGGGTGAGCATCTGTCCTAGTGACAGCATTGAGGCCCCTGTAATCCACGCAAAACCTCATTTCTCTCTTACCATCTTGGGTATGAGGTTTTGGCACCAGGACTACTGGGCTGGCCCATGGGCTCTCTGATGGCTCAATCACTCCAAGCTCCAACATCTTTTGCACCTCAGCCTTGATGCAATCCCTGACATGATCAGGTTGCCTGTAGATCGTATTCTTGACAGGCAGACTGTCACCAGTGTCCACAACATGGGTACACCAGTCAGTTTGGCTGGGTGTGAGTGAAAACATTTGCCTGTGAGCCTGCAAAACTTGTCTGCAGTCCCTCTGTTGCTGGTCAGTGAGGCTGCCTGCCAAGGCTACTCCATCAACTGAACCATCATCAGGGTTCTGAGAAAGCAGGTCTGGGAGAGGGTCACTCTCTTCCTCCTGTTCCCCATCTGTGGCCATGAGCAAGCTCATGTCCTCCCTGTCTACAAATGCTTTCAAGCGATTCACATGGATTACCCTGTGAGGGCTCCTGGGTGTTCCAAAGTCTACCAAGTAGGTGACTTCCCCTTTCTTTTCAATAATAGGATAGGGTCCACTCCATTTGTCTTGGAGTGCTGCTGGAGCCACTGGCTCCAGTACCCATACCTTCTGTCCTGGTTGGAACTCTACCAGTACAGCCTTTTGGTCATGCCAAGCTTTCTGCAATTCTTGGCTGGCCTCCAGGTTTTTGGATGCTCTTTCCATGTACTCAGCCATCCTGGAGCGGAGACCAAGTACATAGTCCACTATGTCTAGTTTGGGCTTTTTGAGAGGTAACTCCCATCCTTCCTTCACCAAACACAATGGACCTCTCACAGGGTGGCCAAACAAAAGTTCAAAAGGGCTGTAGCCAACCCCCTTCTGTGGGACCTCTCTGTAAGCAAAGAGCAGGCAGGGTAAAAGAATGTCCCATTTCCGCCTGAGCTTCTCTGGTAATCCTCTTATCATGCCTTTAAGGGTCTTGTTAAATCTCTCCACAAGCCCATTGCATTGTGGATGATATGGGGTGGTAAACTTATAGTTTACTCCACATTCCTTCCACATTGCTTTTAGATAGCTGGACATAAAATTTGTCCCTCTATCTGATAGTACCTCCTTAGGAAAGCCCACTCTTGAGAAAACTGCAATGAGGGCTTTTGCCACCACAGGTGCTGTGGTGGTCCTTAGGGGAATAGCCTCTGGGTACCTGGTGGCATGATCCACTACCACCAGTATGAATCTGTTCCCAGATGCTGTTTGGGGGTCCATTGGACCCACAATATCAATTCCAACTCTCTCAAAGGGGACCCCCACCACAGGTAGTGGTATTAGGGGGGCCTTTGTTGTGCCACCTGACTTACCACTGGCTTGGCAAGTGACACAGGAGCGACAAAACTCCTTGACATCCTCTGACATGTGAGGCCAGTGAAAGTGTGGAACAAGCCTGTCCCACGTCTTGTTCTGGCCTAAGTGTCCTGCAAGGGGAATATCATGGGCCAAGGTAAGGAGGAATCCCCTAAACTGCAGAGGTATCACCAACCTCCTGGTCATGCCAGGCTTGGGGGCTCTAGCCTCTGAGTAAAGGAGTCCCTCATCCCAATACACAGTATGGGTACCTTGGGCATCCCCAGCAGCCTCAGCAGCAGCCTGCTGTCTGAGGGGTTCAAGGGAAGGGCAATCTAATTGAGCCTGCCTCAGGTCTGCCCTTGAGGGTCCCCCTGTCCCCAGAAACTCAACCTGGTCAGGTTCAAGCTCCTCAGAGACAGTCTCCTCTTGGACTGCAGAATCAGTTTCCTCTGAAACCTGATCCTCAACCTGGGGCAAGGTGGAAGGCGAGGCCTTTCCTCTCTTGCTCCTTCTCTTGGGTTGTGGCTGGTCTATTGTCTCAAGATCCACCACTGGTTCAGGAAGGCACTTCTTAGCCTGAGCCCTTGTCATGGCAAGGACATGCTCTGAAATCCCTAGCATTTCTGCATGAGTCCTGTACTCCACTTCTGACCATGCTGAGCTTTCAAGGTCATTGCCTAACAGACAGTCTACTGGTAGGTCTGCACTCACCACAACCTTCTTTAGGCCATCAACCCCTCCCCAGGAGAAGTTCACAACTGCCACACTATGGGAGGTAGTGGAGTTGCTTGCATTGGTTACTAGGTAGCTCTCTCCTAGTACAATCTGTCCAGGGTCCACAAAGCCAGGGGTCACCATGGTGACACTAGCACATGTGTCCCTGTAAGCTTGAGCCAGTTTCTCATTTATTAAGGGAGTCTGCCTGTATTTGCCCAGGTTAGTGGGGCTTACTGCAGTGGGCAACTCAATGTCCACATCATACAGGAGAACTGCCTGTGTAGGGACTCTGACTAGGCCAGAACCTACTTCAATACCCAGGGTCAACCCAGCTACACCCTTGGACTGTGTTCCACCACTGCTTACTGTACTTGGGGTTGCAGTTGCTTTAGGAGCTGTAGTGGTGGGAACTGGATTTGCCTTGGTGCACTCACTGCCCCAGTGTGAAACTGATTTGCAGGTATTGCACCAAGGTGTCTTTGGACCTTTATTCTTCTTCTTCTTGTTACCAGTTTGGGAACCACCCTCCTTACTATTAGTTTGGGGGCCTGAAGACTTCTGGTCTTTTTCTTTATCTTTCTGATTCTGATTACCACCCTTCTGGTCTGTTTTCTTCTGGTCACCACCTTGGTTCTGGGGTTTCTGCTTAATCCTTGTTCTGACCCATTTGTCTGCCTTCTTTCCCAATTCTTGGGGAGAGGTCAGATCAGAGTCAATAAGGTATTGATGCAACAGCTGGTTTGTACAGTTATTAAGGATCTGTTCTCTCATCATAAGATTGTACAATCCTGTATAGTCTGAAACTTTACTTCCCTGTAACCAACCCTCCAAAGCCTTAGTGGCACACTCCACAAAATCAGTCCAGTCTTGAGTCTGTGCTTTCTGGGTGTCTCTGAACAACAACCTGTATTGCTCAGTGGTTAGGCCATACCCTTCAATGAGAGCACTCTTCAAAACAGAGTAGTTTTTGGCATCCTCAGGTCTAACTGTGAGGAGCCTGTCCCTCCCTTTCTCAGAAAAGGAGTACCACAAAATTGCAGCCCACTGATTCTCAGGAACCTGCTGTACCATGCAGGCTCTCTCAAGAGCAGTCATCCATTTGTGGATGTCATCCCCTTCTTTAAAGGGGGGCACAATTTTGGTCAGGTTTCTATTATCATAGGCCCTGTCTTTTTCTCTTGGAAAATTGCTGCCACCAGTGACATCTAAGCCACTTAATTTCTGCTCTCTTGCCAAGGCAAGTCTAGCTTGAGCCAAGGCTACCTCCTCCCTCTCTATCTGGAGTTTGACAGCCCTCATTCTGGCCCTATGCTCTAACTTTTGAGAAGCATTCATGCCTCTCTGTGATTCCCTGGAGGCACTAGAAAGATGAGAGTCCCCTGAGGGAGATCTCACTCTTCTGTTGCCTGGGGGAATCATATGTTGGGTTCTGGGGAGGTGCTGGCCCTCTCCATTCCCCAGTAGGTCCAAGTTGGCCTGGCTAAGCCTACCAACTGGAACCTGGCTACCCTGATCCTGTACTCCTAAGTCCTCAGCATCTGAGTCCTCATCCAAGTCATCATCATCCTCTTCTTCAAGGGGATCAACTGCAGGGGGGTTCCCTCCAGTTCCTGTATCTAGGGAAGCTGCTTTTGCCTTCTCTAAGTCATCCTGTTCTAGGATTTCTACCAGGATTAGGCAGGTGGGGCTTCTGCCCCTTTTTAACCCTCTTGCTTTGCACAAGGCAATCAAGTCTCTGCGGGTTAGTTTGTCATATCCAAAAGTTGCCTGGGTAGGGTCAACTGTCACAGGACTAGACCCTGAGGCCTTTCCTGTGTCAGACATGGTTACTAGTGAGGTGTAAGTGGTGCACTTACCTACACTAAGTGTTTTCCTACTGGACCTTGCTAGTGAGTTGTAGTCAGGGGTGTGCTACTCCCTTCAACCTACAACTACTAAGTTCAGTAGAACTTAATATGCTAAGCTTTTGATTTTATATGTACCTAGAGGTACTTGATGTGATCTTTCAATTTGATATAAAGATTGCAATGGTAAAACAACAGCAAGCTCAAATCCGCACCGCTGCTCACCAATGTGAGAAGTTGGCCTGGTAGGGGATGTTTCCAATTCTGGAACCACCTACTACCTGACCAAACAATCCCTTATGGTGTCTGGTTGTAAGTCAACCTTATTAGACAAGCTATCCTAGGGGTAGCATGGACTAAGCAGCCTAAAGGCTTAACTTAAGAGGTCGTGTTAAGCGAGCTGTT